>NC_089978.1:162674461-163006961 GCF_036417845.1 Apteryx mantelli | reverse complement strand
TAAGGCTACAAAGGTAAAAGGGATTGTGTATGCAGAGCTTTTGCACTTAAGGGTTTAATGAAGGACTTGATGCTATGACAGCCAGAAATTTAGGCTCAAGGAAACAATGCAATTAGGAAAATTACATGTGTGGGGTGACAGAGTATATTAAAATACATGCCACTTGGACTTAATCAGGAAATCCGTTTAATCGGGACATCTCTTGGAGCAAACCTAATTTAATTCTAATGACATTTAATAGTAATAGCTGTGGCTTGGTGGGGTTGGTAATTCCATTTAATTGGGATGCCTCCAGGTGATGCACTGGTCTGTGCATGTGTCACAACTGCAGGCTGCTTCTGTCTCTTTATTTATCAAGCAGCAGCCTTCAGTCTCTCTCTACCTGCCAAGCACCAAGACAGCTCAAGAAAAAAAGTTTGAAAGACCTTCATTGCAGGTTGAATTTGGCAGAGACTGTTATGTGTTCACTCCACACTAGCTATGCTGGTTGGTCTCTTGGCTTCTTTCTCCATATCTGCCGCCTTAGGAAGGCTCTATTCCTGTCCTCATTTACGACATCCACACTTAACTTCCCAGGAACCATCCTATGCACATAAACCTGCTGTGCAGCTTCCTAAAGAGTGACATGAATATTGCAATGGCATCTGCTGTTGGATGGAAATTCAGATACATGAGGATGAAGGCCATCCACAGGGGTGTCCCAAAGAAATTACTTCTAAGACAGGTTGACAGCAGTGTCCCTTATAGTAACAGAGACTTTAATGTCCATAGGTCTACTGGAGCTATTTCTTGAATTAACGGTTTTTGTGTTTGTCTGTGCAGTCTCTGTAGCACTAGCATCCAACTTATTACTGAAAAGCTCTTTAGACTACCTTGAATAGGAAAGTGCCCAGTAAAGCCAAGTTTCAATCTTCTGGAACTCCTTTCTTAGTCCCAGTGGGGTATGATTGTGAGGAAAAAACTGATCATTTTAGTTCCCTCTGTAGGACTCACAACATCCACAAAGCATAACACTTAGATCTTGTCTGCACACAAAAGTGGCATTGATTTAAATAATCAGGTTTAAAATGAATTTAACTGAACTGGTGTAACCTTTTACATGGTCTTTAAGTCAATTTAAAAGAGCCTTTTATCCTTATTGCTCCAGGGTAGAGTCAAATAATCATAAGTGATTGAGTTAGAGTGTGGCAAGGAGTGACTGTCTTTTCAGGTGAAGACTACTTTTCTCTCTGTTGGAAATTAAACCCCTTGCCTAAGCTGGAATTCAGCTCCTCACCCCATCTCAGCCTTCATGACTTTCCAGGTGTTCTCAGTTTACTGCACTGCAATTAAAAAGGAAAAGAGATGATTCTCCCACCACCAAATCAATGGCTTGTTGGCCTTCACTGTGAAGCAGCATCAAACAGCAGTGAGAAGAGTTTTCAGTCCAGGAAGTTTGGAGGTCAGCAGTAGGAAGAGGCACTCTCCCCCAAAAAATGTAAAACAGGGCAAATTCTCTACTGGTATGAAGGACTGTAAATGTCCTGACTGCAGTAAAGTTTCACCCATTTGCATCTGTAGAGATTTTGACACTGAAAACTTCAAAATAACATGCATGAAGCACATGGAGGGAGGAAGCCAAGGAAACAGCACACTCACCCAAAAATGTGTGTGAACATTCTGTGGCTCTTTTCTTTCCTGAAAACAGGGGGTGCCTTTTCAGAAGGGATGTACTGCTTATGCCCTTAAATTATGGCTGAAAATATCATCGCATACAATGAAGAATTTCTGCTGACAGTACAGAAACCCAAAAGAGGCAGAAAAGTATTGTGACTAGACAGCTATGTGGCACTGAGTAGGGGAAGGATTTTAACAACCTTATGAAAACTGGTAAGACTGGTTAAAAAGAAACCCATCTCAATTGTCAATTGCTGATATTTCAGTTTTTCATCTGTTCAGCTGGGCAGGTGAACTGATCTCATCTGAACATATCAGAATGTTGCATTTTCAACTAGATCTGTTATTTTTTCCCCTTTTTAAACTAGAATTCACTTTCATTTTTAAAAATGAAGAAAGAAGGGTCATATTGACCTCCAAAATTAAGCATTTCAAATGAAAAAAAGCTGACGTGTAAGGCCAAAGAAAAATGCCAGAGGAGCTACCCCTTTTCTGCCAAAAGTTTCATTTTGATAAATCAGTATTCTCTGAAAACAATTAATTAGTCAAAACATTCCTCTTTAGCTCCAGTTCTGAATACTGGTTCTTTAATATAGGTTTTCCGAAGTCAAGGCAGCAGATTATACCCAGCTTTCTGGATTTCTTTGTTTGGCTGATGGTTAACTCTGTGCACTCTGGTGAAAAGTCACTTAACAACAAGGTTGGCTTGCACAGCTTATCACATGGTTGGACATGTATTTGAAAGGTTAGGGGACATACGATTTTGGTCACATGAAGAGTACAGCTGCAGTTACATGAAAGAAAATGTTTGAACAAAGTGACTCTACAAACCTCCATTGCCAGCTAGGAGGCACCTCCACTTTAACCTTTCAGACTGCATCTTTGCATATTGAGAACCTGTAACCCTGCAAATATGCACACATATATATGTATAGACACATATATATACCTATTCATGTATCCATGTGGATGCTTATGGACGGACTGGGCTGTCTCTGGATTTGTTGCTGGGCAGCAAAGTCTCTATAAGCATAATGGAACTACCTTCATTTTTCTTTAATTTACCTGAGCTAAATAAACACCTGCATTCCTAACTTAGACTAGGAGACACCAGGACACATCTCTCCCAACTTTTAAAGAAGAACCTGCAAATCCTGAGGAACTTCTCAGAGGATGTGATCTCCCCTACACTCAGCTGCTTTGTCAGAGCAATATTTCATTGCTACATTATTATACACGGAAGTGCACACTTAAGCCATTTCTGTTGATTCAGAACAGTGTTTACTGAAATATGTTCTGCAGTTTACCACTCCTTATGAAAGATAATATTGTATATACAAGAGCAAATTGAATATATTTAGTGCAGTAATTGCCATCATGCCCACCAAGTTAATGTGTTTGAATATTCAAGATAGATAAGGTTTCTCTAAGGATTACCCTCAGCACATTCACCAAATTTAGTTTTATATTGTTACTTACAAGTTTTTCTAGCATATTACTCATTAAAAAAAATGCTGTGAATATTTTTTTTCAGAAAACCTTGCATATGTTTTCCACAGTCCCCTCCCCTGGGATCTTTGGAAAGCAGTTTTATTTTCTCTCCACACAGTAATGGCTCTGTCAGTGAAGAGCAATCCAGGGCCATTTTTCTAGAATGGAGTTTGGGGGAAGCTGAATCCTGACTATGCAAATCTACACACCTTGTACTTTAAATACCCTGGTGTATTTGTTCAGTATTTGGTAACACAATTAGATGCTAAAAAATTGACCCAGTTATCAGATACTGTTTGTAAGGAGTCTGAAGAGTCATCAGCATTTAAATGGAGACATGAAGGAGTACCTGGAAGAAAGAAAAGGTTTAGAAACAAATGAGAAGGAGACAGGATTTCTCCTTTTGTGACTCATATGGGATTCTGCTGCAGCAGGGCAGGAAGCAAAGAATAGAACAAAACATAATGAAAAATTACATAGGGGAGCCTGTTCAGTCAAGGGCCATGTTGCAGCCCTGGTGTGAGTGCTTGCTATGTATGCATGGATACAGATCCTATCCAGCATCACTCATTCCCTCCCCACGGCCCCAGGGACACACACTGCTCCCTCAATGCTCTTCACACTTCTTTGGCACCACCTCTATTGCTCTTGAATGCTCCCCTCCATGCAGCCTCAATGTCCTCAGTTCCTCACACTGCAATAACCCCAGCAGTGCTGAGATTCATCCTACTGAGCCCAAGCTCCACCAGGGTCACGTTGCTAGTGTAGTTCACATTATGGACAATTATCCGTTATAGACTGACATCAATTAAGTCACTTTTGTATAGTGAAACCTGAAAGCTAGCTGATTACAGCATTGTAGAGGTCAATCCACGTGAAGCACAAAATTTAGCAAGCCTGCAGAAACACTGTCCAAAATAACATAGTATGCTGTGTGTGCAGCCTTTCCTTTGCTAGAGAATGGGAGAAGAGCAAACTGCAGATAACGGACACTAGTCAAGTCATCTAATGGGCCACTGGAAAGGGCTTGTGTATTACTGTGCCAGAGCTGTGTAAGAATCCATACGAACTGCTAGAAGGCAGAAAAAAAAAAGCATCACTTCCAAAGTCTTCAAAAGTTTCCATGTCCCTAGCTTTTTGGCCCCACTGGTGCTGCCCTAGCACCACTGCTTCATTATCAGGAGGTCCAGTTTCAGCCTATTTCACTTGGGATGTTAAGACAGAAAGCAAGTCTCTCTCCCTCCCTCCCTCTCTATTCTGAGTCAAGAAAATCTACTTTCATGTTCCTTCTGGTTCTGGCTACTGGCTTTGAAGCCCCCTTCTCTCTCTCTTCCTCCCTCCCCTCTCCATCCTCCTGAGTCTTCCTGACAAGAAGAAAAGAGAAGCAGGATTTTACAGTAAACAGCAAGAGAGTTTTGTGAGACTAATCAGCATTTGCAAATGAAGATTAACAAAAGTGCAAACAAGCCTATGTGATAACTCCACAGCCTGACCTAATCTTAATGAAATCTACAAGATCTATTTATATAAATAATAATGAAATTTCTTGCTTTCAACATGGTGTAATTTGCGCATGTAGATTACAAGTGACACACACGATTGTTTTGCCTGCATAAGTTCCCCAACTTTAAAGAGCTTACTGACAGCTCCCTGCAAAGTGAAGACATGCAGCTGACAGAGCTGTCTCAACTTTCTTCAGCTCCAGCGGGAGGGCTCTCTTATTCCTCTTTTAAAAATACATTCCATTTAATTCCTCACCTCCCCAAGGACATCTGGCAAGGCTGAGTACCGAGAGGAAGGGATCTCTGAAAGCTGGCCTGATGGAATGCAGTGAGGTAAGGACAGAGAGGGACAAATTTTTCTAAAGGGTTTGGGGATTCTGCATTAGCAAGGGAGAGAAATTGAGGTAGAAAGCTTTTGGTATCAGGAGTTCCTGTGACTTAGGCTCACTGTTCTTCACATCAGACGAGCTAGGGCTGAGCACTGTATACATGGAAATATATATTTAGCTTAAAAATACGTAGAATTATCACAAAACTGCCATTTTCACAGTGTTATGACTTCCAGGATGAGAGAGGTTGTATTGCACCATTAATGTTCTCTAGCTGAAAACTAGCACAAAGCCTAGACTTAACTAGTTCTTATAAACCCAGTACTGGGGAAAAATCACTGCAGAACCATTAATCACTGGCAGATGTGAGGTGGGAGGGAAGGCATCATTTTTTGCTCCTTCCAGCACTTATATTAACAGCCTCCTGAAGCTGTCTGTTGGGCTTGTGTTGCCCAACAATCCTTTGCTCTGGGCACTGCTTCTGCTTATACCTGAGTAGTACTAGTGAGGTGTCAGGTCCCTCTGAGAGGAACAAGCCTATAAGGATTCACATCAGGTCAGAGGCACCCCATGCATCTGACGTACTCCGAAGTACTCGTGTTTTGTCAAAACTTTATCAGAGACTGGAGATGCTACCTAAATGCATTCTTTAAGGTCTATGGACAAAAAAAAAAAGTCCCTTATACTTACCCTGGGCTTATCACAACTGATAGATATCAGCAAATTAAGCAGGAAAGAGACTGAGGAGTAAACAAGGCTGTTTAATGCTCTCCAGTAGCTCCTTTTGACTGCTGATCCCTTAACATCTTATGAACCAGCAAATGGAGGTCAAGGGGAAGGAGAGGATTGTAAGAATGCCATAGAAGGTGATGATTTCACTGCAGACATTTTAGCTTCTTGCCTGCTGTTCTGCCTGCTCATACGTGGCAGACATCTTCTAATTTGGTTTGACAACAAACTTTGAAAGCTGTCAAGTGCTGACATAACTCTGCATATCTACATTCGTGTTTGCTTATTGTAACCTGTCAGATAACTTTCCATCCCACAGGTTAAGAAGAAAAGAAATAGTACTGGATAGTTTACCACCAGGTATTGCCCTTGCGTCATTCATGATGGGCTTTCATGGCAAATTAAATTTTGAGAAGTCACAAGTCATTTACCACTGTATTTGCCCATCTTTCATGGACAACTACTGCTTATAGCTGTGGGCTGTCCATCTGTTTCTCTAGAGATCTGCCTGCCATATATTGTGCTATATCTACACCTGCAATATTTATGATTACCATTTTTTTTCATTTGTTTATATATTTCTGTTCCCTCTACCTTTTCTTCTGTATATGTGTTTATGTAAGGATGGAACTGCATGTCACTATCTGCCTGCATGCATTAGCAAAATCAGCTCAGTTACTTAACATTAGAAACGCCAGCCTGCATGAAACCTCAGAAACCAATGGCACACACTAGTCACATAGTGCATTCAGGCATTAGTTACGGAGACCAGCTGCGGCTCTCAAAGTGAAGCGGGTGTCCAGCTGTCATTGTGCCCCCACGAGACCATGTTGCAGGGTCTCTGACACTTGCTCTGGAGGCAGCAGGGGTATTAAAGCCTGTGTCAGTGAAGAGAAATGGGGGCACCTGTCTCATCTGCTTCATGTGGAGGTGGGAGCAAAGGAACCCCTTGGACAGGGCTACTTGAGCACAGCAGGGTGCTGTGGAGATGCTTAGGATAGGACCTTCTTGCGAAGGGTACTTCATATAAGCTCTTGCCTGTGGGAGTTACAAAGCAAACAAGCTAATGAGGGCATGGACATGAGCTGCCCATCAGTATCCAAGATCAGTGAGGAAGCTGAGAATTCACATTAATAGGAGGAACAGAAACAAAAGAGCACACGTTCAGGGACTTAACTGGTCACAAGGAATGTGAATGACACTCTCCTCCCCAGCTCTGATGAGCATTGGTAGTTCATGTTCATTTTCAGTCATGGCATTAATCATGTGCTGGCTGTTTCCAAACATATTGGGGTTTTCGTTTCTGACTGGAGGTGGATGGTACAAAAACTAGGGAAAGGGGGAAAATATGAGATTTTTAGTCAATGTATCCCATGGCAGAAGAGGACTTTTATGAAGGGGATTAGAAATGATGAGGCAGGGGTCCTCTGAAGAAGATAAAGGAAGTTGTTTGGTTTGTACAAGCCTCCTTAAAGGAAATTAGAGGAGCAAATCAGTGGGCAGCAGAATAAAAGGGAGGATGCATAATTTCCATCCTGGTTTTTGGTTCCATTCTGGGAAAGTTTATATGAAGCTATTTAGACCTAGGGAAGGTATTTTCCACTCACCTGCTTCCTCTGATAGAATGGCTTTCAACCTTTGGGATTTGTGATTTCTTAAATGAATATGGTTAAAATCTCTGTACAGGGAATTTAAGATTTGCTTATTCACCTAAAAATAAGCCAGTACCTACTGAGAGCTACTGTGCTAATACATACTTCGGTGTATTCACTAACACTAGTCTGTAGAAAAAAAAAAAGCATGTTAAACCCCCTCTCAGACAGCTCTGCAGAGTGAAAAGAAAGCATTTAGTTCTTGCTTCCAAGTTTTCACAAAATGAAAGGTAGATTTAGAAGACATGGTAAGCAGCTATTTCCATTGCAAACCCAGAAGAAACCTGTTATGGGAAAATTGCAAGTTACTACCTAGGGCTCAAGAATCTGATATGTCAGTATCCAGAAATAAAAACACACTCTTGAGAATGCTGGCTTCCCTGAAACATGTACAGTAAGTTTTTAGCTAGGATTACCAACATTTTTAAGCTTAACTTGTAATAGAATTATCACTTGCCTTGTAAAAAGAATTTACACTACCAGATCACTTCTCACTAATTCACTACCATGTATGTCATTTTATATCAGTTGACACTAAATGGAATAAAAATACATAATGCCAATGTAAAATTTGTGATTAGTTGCTCCAAATAGCACTTACTGTCAGTTTCTGCACACAGTGTTTGCTGACTTTTCATTAACAATTGGTGTATAATTTGAGGCTTTCAAAACATACCTGCACACTGACGACTTCACAGAATTACTAAATGGGACAACCAAGAACAATATTCTCACTTTCTATCAGTGAAGAGTTGAAAATAAGTAACTCCAGTTTGGTTCACTTACTGGCAGTTTTCAAAAGCTCCAGATTACTGGAAGGAAGCTTAAAAATGAGTAAGAGATGTCTGAGGATGTTTTGTCTTCTGTTCAAAACTCCCATTAAATGAAAGGCTTTAGGAAACTTATTTCTATCTCCTGTCTTTTCATCCTTTCACTCAAGTTCATAAGACTTTTTATACTCTGGACTAGTCAAGGTTCCCCCCCACCTTGTCTTGTAAAAATGCAAAGGGGAAAGAATGCCTATGATTTTCGGGGGGGGGAGGGGGATGGTCAAAGAACAAAGTACTTTTGCACAAAACTGATCAATATGATTCATTAATACTCTTTTTGCAAAATCACCTGAGGTTTAATTTGGGTCCCTGATCTCCCCATCTTCTGTGTAGCAAGCTCACTAGTTCAACTATACCTCTGACTTCATTTAGTTGGTGTCTCGAGTCATGGAACAGCATGGGAGCTCTAATTCTTCTGCAAACCTCTTTTGTGAATAAGATAACTACAAAGGGTAATCAAACTACTGCTCCAATGAAATATCACCGCAGACTGCCCAAACAAAATATGAGAGAAGTCAGGTTTAAAGGTATTTCATACACATACCTGGCACACACCCAGGAGCAGAAGTAGACATTCTTATAATTGGAGCTCCTATTTTTCTGCTGAAAATCTGTTTTAAGATAAAATTTCTGACCATCAGTTTCAGCCATTAGCTTCATTTGAAGTGAGTCATCCCCCTCATACAGCGTGATCTATTCATATTTAAATTGAAAGAAGGACAGTCTGAAATGTTAATGAGCTGGGATACATGTAACAAACTTATATTTACTTTAGGGGGCAGGTGAAGACGATAGAAGAACCATGGAGACAAAAGCATTATTGTTTGGGGAATCCTAGATTTACATTTTACTGTTCTTCATTTTTTGAGAGGAAGGGTGTATATTTTGCTTTAACGCTGTCTTCCAGGTATTTTTAAAATGCTTTTTCTTATAACATTTTTCCCTTTAAACTTTCAGTGTATGTTTACAGATTTCAGTGAATAAGGTTTCCTATGGGAATTTACTTATTTTTAAAAAAACATATGGGAATTTACTTATTTTTGATAAACATTGTATGGAATTCACATGTGCAGCCTGCTGCATAAAGCTCTGCAATTAGCTGACACCTACTTTTCGTATTTCATTGTGTTCTCCTCCTTGCTAAAGCTGCAATTGCTTACAACCACAACTATGCTGTTTGCTTTGTTGCAGTAAGTTCTTTAACCCTGAAAGACAGGGTAATGGCATCCAGCAGTGTGATGATGGTGGGAGTTACACCACAGGGAAAAACTGCTTCCTTTTCTTCACTCTTGAATGTCTCTTGAGCTCCCCGCGATGAGGTGGGACTGACAAGCCAAGAAGAATCAATGAGAAAATGACTGTGTGTCTCAAGGCACAGTGGTTTATGGAGCTAAAAGAGAGGTCACAGAGTAAGAAGCTCCATGGAAGGATGTTAATTCTCTTTATATGTAGATGAGTGTGTGCTCTTTCTGTGTGATAGCAATAATGCTATGAACTGTGTCTGTCTTTTAATATGTGTTGATGGTATGTGACTAAAGGAACAGTTGGCTGAAAGAAGACTAAAACTACCTCTCCAGTAATGATGCAGATTGCTGCTGTCCACTCTCCTATTCTGAGACCTCGGAAGTCTGTAATATCAGTGACAAATTCTGTAAGCTATTTCAGATCCTATCAAGCTGCTCTGCTTTTTCCACTTTTCCAGGACATAACTTCCACACTCACCAGCCCTCTCCTCCCCCTTTTATGCAGACTGGGAGGAATGAGGACCTTTTGAATAAATCATATTTGAAGTTTCTAGGCCAAACCTTTCGTAAGCTATTGCATGACAAAAGAGCAAGAATCACTCCAAATTGTTCCAAATATGATTTATGCCTAATTTTTCGAATCCCATATTTTACAAGCTGTTTCTCTGCTTTTCTTATAGTATACCCACAAATAAATTACCCCCCTTCTTCAGACTGCATGTGTGACAACCATTTCAGGACATGAGATGAGTGGGACAAACCATAAATTCTCAGATGTTCTACTGATAGGTGCTACGGAAGTGCCTTCATCTTTTACCTAATTAACTGACTTTTACTTTTAAATTAAACCAGCCAAGAACAAATAAATTCTGCCTACAATCTTAATTATCCAGAGGTTACTTATGTCCACTAATCAAAATCTTGACTGAAGCCCAATTGTTCACAACAGGTCATCATGATCTAAATCAGTGAACTGTCACAGGTAGGATGCTAAATTGTCCTTCCTTCACTATGTTTAATGAAAATGCATATGCCAAGGAAATCACTTTCAATAGAGATGGACAATTACAAGAACCAAGTCTATATGGGGAAGTGAGGGGAGTGGAAAAACTTTCCCACAGAACACATTAGATGTGGTTAAACAAGCTTCTCATTTCGAAGTAAAATTTAAAGTAAAAAATATGATGCCTTTTTTCTGGATTGTAACCCCAGAGCAAAAACAACTCTGTGTTTAACTCTAAACCTTTAGGGAGATAAGAATGAGAATGACATTTCCAAGAGAAAGATAGAAGGAAGAGGAATATGGAGAAAGAGATGCACATAACCAGCTGCAGGAAAAATGGAGAGAAGGTGAGACAAAAAATCAGACGAGATGGATGAGCAAAGGATTATGAGGAAGACAGGAGGTGAACACATTGCTGGATTGTCATAGAATGATTGCAATTTCATCTGCCTGAACTGGGAACTTATTTATTTATTCTTGTTTTTTATGAAAACAAGATGCATATAGCCAGTCAGCCTGTCTGTGTGGCTTTGAATCTGTTCCCCTCAACAATTGTCAAACCTGTTGCCTGATTTTGATCCAGTTTAATAGAAAGTGAAGCAAGGTAGAAGATAATTACTCTTCAAATTTTAATGCAAATAGCTGGCCAGAAAAAAGAGACTTTATGAGGGGCATACCTGTGAGAAAAACTGCAAGAGGAACTCACCTTTTATTAGACACCAGAGAACCCATGCAGAATCTATCCCTGAACAATTCTTCAAATACAGGAAAGACTTCAGTCAGAAGTTATACCTGCATAGAAATTGTAGTTGAGCATAACACATAAATCCATAGGAAGCTGGGCTTCATTAATTTTAGTGTTCGCTTGTTCTTTGTTATAGTCATTGAAAGCTCAACTAGCTAGCCTCACTGGGATTTTGAAATGAACAGAAGGGCTATTTTTCAGTGTCCCAGGCCCTGCAATTAGTGTATAGCCCAGGAACTGTCCCTCAGACACATAAATAACTTCTTCAGTTTTAGAATGTGGTTACTGCCTCTTGACAATACACAATGCAGTTCTGTATATCTGTGTTTAGGACTACAGGAGCAGATGTCTACTGAGAAACATGAAGTGTGCAGACATTAAAATAACCTCTAAAGTAATTGGTGCTTAAATATCTAGATGTAAAGAAATGTATAGCTTAACAAAAACAAACTCAGCTCTGTCTCTTTGTGCTTACATGAATACATTCCCTGTTAATTCCAGCTAAGTTACATTATACATATTTGCAAAGTAGCTTGCAAATTTCAACCAAATGCTACCCGATCATAGTATGACACAAACCTTGCACTAGTCCTTTGTATGTTATAAGTAAGAGAAATAAACACTGTGGAGGATATTGTCAAGTAGCGAAAATCACTGAATCTGTTGATTTACACTAATGATGCCAATTAACAACAACAGAGAAGCTACCTCTTTGTTGTTGATTCTTCATGTGCAGAAGAGGAATTTCACTATTCTTCATCACAGCTCCCTGCTATGGATGCAGCCTATTAAATAATATTCCTTTTAGAGAAAACAATCTCTCCATCTGCCCTCTATTCCATTTACTTTTGAAAAAAGAAATAAACTATCAAACACTAAACAGAGTTAGAGCATTCTGCAAAGAAAACAATGCTACAAGCATACTCTACAATTGCTAGATAATTAATATAAACATTCAAGGCCACAAAAGTATATTGGTCCTTTAGCTCCAAAAAATATAGTTCATCATTCTCTCCTTCGTCAATTTACAGTGTCCTTAATCCATTTTTTCCCTCTTTAGTTTTCAAAATATGCTTATAATTACTATTCAAGTCCCTTTCCTGTTCCTAGTATATTGTATGTAGGGTTTCAAAGACCTAAGGGAGTTAGATGCATGACTCTATTAGGCTGCTTTGAAACTTCAGCTCATAATACTAACTGATTATTTGTTATGCAGTGTGTGCATTCATCCCGTATATGCTCATAAACCACATCATTAAACACAAACTTCCAAACACAAGCTCTCCCTAGATTATATAATCTATGCATTTCATAACTGCAAATGGATTGATCACTCCAGTCCTAACAGTAAATATATTCTTCTGCTTCAGCACATAATACTAGCAGAGAATTTATTGACCTCTGACATAACCAAAAAAATCCTGGGATTATAGTCTTTTCGAAACCCTTTATAGAACGCTTGAGAAAACATATATAAAACCTGCACTATAAAACGAATGGTGTATTTCTGTCAGAATCAAACAAAGAGCAGAAGGAAGTTTGTAAAGGATACATAAATTAAGAGAGTGATGGTTAATGATGATGGATTATTATAGTGATGGGGAATATGCAGGGAGTCTAACTGTTTATCTTCAGCTATTCCAACTTTTTTAAGCAGTAAAACTTTTGTAAAGAAACTAGATAATGGTTTTCTGATCATTAGCTGGACTGTAACAAAGCACTTTTCAGCCATAACTCTCTTCTAACGAAGCTTTTTGTTTGGGAATAATGCAAATTATCCTCATTACAATCAGATGGGATGGTTGTTAATACCTTTGCATAATTAGAAGCTATTTTCCTTAAATACAGCTTATGCATGAACTTTCCAAGGAAATCTATCTATTGGGGTAAGACAGTCATTTTGATCTTGAGGGACACACTGAAGGTTACACAAATAAACATTTAAAATGAGGGTTCTTTGAAGATGAACCAGCTCACACCCTACATGTGGCAGAATTCTAGTCTGAATCCAGCTATGCGCTAAAAGCACGTTGCTACATTCAAGTGCATGAATGGTCCCAAGGATAAACTTTAGCAACGGGTTGACTGCAGACCTACTGGCAGTTTTTAAGACACTGTGTTTTCCCAGTCATTTTCCTGAGCTCATTGACTCCCTTAGGTTTGGAAACATAGTGCCAAGTAGAATATGTGCTGCTTTCATTTCAGGGAACAAGAAGTTTTGCCACTGCCTGTTGGTCTTTTGAGTCAGGTAGACTTTGTCACTGACAACTTCCCCATAAGGGCCTGAGCAGGAGGACTGTGATGTGAGGATTTCAGCCACAGGGAGGATGCAGTGTCCTATCCCTTCCTCTGCAGGAATGCTGGTGGGAATGGGAAATTTCTTGAGAGTAAGAGCCTCTACTGATATGACAGGACTATTGGAAGTGCTGGGAGCTCCTGCCTTGACTTTCAGCCCTTGAAGGCACAAAGCGAGGCATCCAGAGGTGGGAGAGAAAAGGGTCCTTCTCACAGAGTTTACAAGGTGCAGTTTTCCCAGGGGCCTAAAGTGAAGTTAGAACCTCTGAGCTGGAGCATTAATTACCAGAGCTGAGGCTGGTTAAAATAGATAGAGAAGTGACACCGTATATTAGAGCCTGTCTTTTCACATCTCTCTGGGTATAATGTGACTTGACACCACAACATCATCCAACAGAACATCCCAAGATAGAAGCTCAAATAATCTGCACAAGCACGTGGAGACTTTGAAACCCCTAAGTATGTCAGGGGCTCCTCAAGCTATGGGATAACTTGAGTTCCCAGTGCAGATGGTGCTCACAGCTGATATGAGATGGAAGGGCTGCTGTGGGGGGGCATCTCCCAGGGTTATAAGGTTTCATTCACACAGAAATCAAGAGGACTTGAGAAACCTTCTTAGTGTGACAACCAAAAGCTTTGTCTTTGGTCCAGATGGAGCTCTGAACCTTTCGTATCCTTGACTATGCCCTTTTGAGAGCCAAGCTGTTTGGAGTCACTGGCAACTGCTGAGGTACCTGTGGTGCAGCAGGAGCTAGGGCCAGGCGACATGGGACTGCAGAGTCAGGGTTTGTGCCATTGCTCCCAGCCCTGCTCACGTGCTTCTTCATTTCACTGATATGAAGAAGGAAGAAAATTTTGTTTAGTACCAACCTTGGGGATCTGGGGGAAAGCAGGAGGGAATTCCCCTTCTGTGGGTTTCTCTCTCACCACTGTGCATGTATAGTCAATCTGCCTTGTGAGGTGTAGTGCATGGCTGTAGCTTCCGTGTGTCCACAAAAATGGGAATTGGTGTAATGTGTATTGCTGGGAAAGCTGTTCCATTCACATTGTTCATATCAGATCAGGATTAAAGCAGTTATAGTAATGACATGTAATATACCACCAATCAGTGAACTATACATTCAGGATCAATATCAGAAATACAACAGATAAACCATGATATCAGATGCTTGCAAAATGTTATTGTACACCAACAAATTTCAAAACACCTTTCTACAACCGTCCAGAATTTCTAATCCCACATACACACTCCTCCGAGGCATACAGGTTCCCCTCTTTGCACACTCCTCCTGTGGGATATGTGGGAAAAGCTCATTCAGCTAGAACTTGTTTGCTATCTCTTCTAGATGTCCCTGGCTAAGAATGAAGTGTGTGTGTCAGGGGAATTATTTGTGTGTGAGAGAAAGAACATGTTTCTTTTACTGTAGAGAGGTGATTCTCTAAATCATAACTGTATTTGCAGTACTTGGAAGGAAAGATAGTCTTCCAGTTACTATTCTTCTTTATTATGAATGTAAATACTTAATTCCTCAAAAGCTCAGTACCTGTTTTCTAAATGACACTTTAATAAAAAGATATTTTTCTCCAAGTGGGTTGTTTAATCTTTGGTGGGAAATTGAATGGATGAGATACAGAAAATATTAAAGTAATGATTTTAAAATAGCCCCATCAAACCATTTATTGCCCTGAGGTGTTATAAATACATGAAAATGGTCTGTGTAATGATTATGCTTACTCTCATCTTACTGTAACAGCTAAAGATTTCTCTGAGTCAAAATCACACAGGTATTTACTTGTGCTTTTCTTATAGCCCTCTTTGGCCTCTGCCTCAAGAAAGCAAATAAATGCATACCTGTAGCAAAGCAGGTACTTAAAAACCCTATGTAAGTAATTTTTATGAATGGGAGAAAAAGGGAAGGAATTATTCTGACAGTAGGGATAAAGCACGACCACCAGGGCATATGACAGATTTAAGATGAAACATACTGTCCCTATATTCCTCCAATCACATGCCACAACAAAGTCCCACAGCAAAGTCTGGTTTTATGTGCATGTAGGGCAGTGCAGGACACAGTGGGAAGGAGCAGTGTTAGAAGTGCTGTGTTTCCTGAGTCATCAAGCCAAAGCTGTCTTTAGCTATCCAAGGGGATAGTTACAGATCCAGTGTGCAGAGTGGTATTCTGCTGCTTTTGATACTGTTCTGGGCTGAAGGGCTGGAGGACAAGTTGAATAGTACTTGCAATAGGCATCTTTGAAAGCCAAGATGCAATCACTTTGTTAAATTAAAGCTAATTTCCTCCACTGTTAAAAACAATGTACACAATCACTGCCACCAAGCGATTATATTTAAAGTGAAAGGATGCAGAGGGAATGCCAATTCTTTTGCTCTATATTCAGTCACAGCTGTGAGGGATTAAGGGTTGTTTAAAAATCCCTTAAAGGCCTGCCAAAAGTTGCAAATCATCAGAACCAATAGGTGCTTATCATTCCAGGCATTGTTTGAGATATTGGAAATTACAGAGCCACAGGTGGCCATGTTCCTCAGACAAAAGGGCTGTGTGGGAAGTTCAGGAGAAAGGATTTGGGTTCCTTCCATCTGCTTTCAGTACATTCATTCTTGGAAGCAATTTCACCTGTATCTTCAAGCATCTTCACAGAAGTATATTTCAAACAGAATAATGATTGTCAGTCAAGCAAGCTTGCCAACCTTTAGAATTTAATCTAGAGAAACCTACATAAAAAACAGAGAGCAAACGTTAGTGTTCTTTTCCCTCCACTTCTACATGTGTGTATGTACATATACATATGCATATATATAGTATATATAATCTGTGTGTGTGCCTGTGCATCAGACTGCGGCACTGTCATATTTTCATCAGAATTAGTATTCCAAAACGTGCAATTTTCAGGCACAGACCATCACTTTTCTTTGCAAAACCATGTTCAATGGTAGAAATCAAATTTCCTCTATTCAGAGAGATGAAGTGAAAAGTGGTAGTTTTGCAAAGTAGATTAGCAAAGTAAAGATATATCACACTAAAGTAGCTTGCACTGCTAGGTAGGAATTACAGTGTCCACATGAAGTCAAACACTAGACTTTGAAATTCAAGAGTTTCCATTTCACCCCCCTCTTTTCACTTGGTTAATGCTTTCTGTGACAAGTAGGATTTTCAGGTGAAGATGTTTTCCCCTTTTATTGTTAGCTGACAGGTGTGTTTTTGTGAGAATGTTTGAGGTAAATTTATTCAATTTACTGTGCTCTAAGAGCACAGCCCTATTCACTCATTTCACATGTTTTTTTTTGTTTTGTTTTGTTTTGTCACTTTCTGCATCAGACTGAAAAGAACTCTCCCCAGCGTGAAAAGAAAATCATCACATTTTCTTTCACTCCCTACATGCAGATAATTAGAAAGCTCCTAAATCTGTAACTCTGGGTGTCTGTTGTGTGGCACATAAGATGCACATCCATGTTCAGACTGCACAGAATGGGTTAGATAATGAAGTCTGAAAGACTTAAATGTCTCTTGCAGTCAATCAGTACCAACCGAGAATTTCAGCAGACCTAATCGACCTTTTGTGACATCACTATGAATATACTCTCTGCCCAAAATAGCTGCCTCTGGGACAATTTGCATGAGAGATAGGGACGCATTCACATCAATCTAAGCGGCTCCAGACAGAGAAGCTTAAAAGCTCAAGTGGCGAAACTTTTAATAACTCATCTCAGCTCCCTGCCCCCAACTTTTCCATTAATATTCCCATATTCTCTCCCCTTTAAATAGGAACATTAAGTGAAAATAAATAAAACATTAGATTGATAAAAATTACTTATATTGTGGTAGCAGCTGGAGGCCCTGATAAATACTTCATGATGCTGGGCCCTGTAAGAACGGGTAGCACAAAGACAGTGTCGGCTCCAGTGACACAAAGCCTAAGCTTCTGACAAGATGCAAGTAGACAATGGAAGAGAGGTGGAAGAAGCGATAACAAAAAAGGCAGTTATATTGGCATCAATTAGTAAACATGAAACACTTTGGGAAATTTCAGTTTATGTTCTGTATTAGTATATTTAGACATATGCTATATTTTATTCCACAATATATTGTAATCGAAGGTGCTTTAAACATGTCTGGTGTTATGGAAAATGGACTTTCAGAATTAAAACATGGGTGCCAGGAGCTTGTTACTACCTTGGACTTCTGTTTGCTATCTGTCGAAACTGGAAGGTTATTTGAAGTCATTTGTCAATAGTGGAAGGTTATAAGTGTGGCTGTTCAGAAAGACTATTAACATAACCTTTGGATACCTTTTCTTCATTCCCCCAGAACTTATTCAAGTAGAATTTGCATGATCAAACTGGAGCATCAGTGAAAGAATTGTCACAGCAACATAAATTAAAAACATTGCAGCAATAGGTACTGTTTCAGGTCCTTCACTAGCGTAGAGTCCCAGTGTGCTGGGATCACATAGGCAGTGCTGGTAGCAAAATCTGACAAATTGTGTGCATAACCTTGGATTCTTTTTCAAAATGCAGGGGAATAAAAGAACATTTAAATTGTTTTATGCAACTTAATGCTCCTGGCTGGAGCATTCCAGTCTTCTTGAACTCTTTTAACTGCATGAGTTGTGTGTGGAGCCTTCCAATACAGCCACTAAGAAAAATGTGTATAGGCTGGTGAGTGGAATAAAAAGTAAGATATCTGTCCTTTTGCGTAAGGAGAGACATTTCTGCAGATAACTAAATGGAGTAATGTATTGCAATTACTGATACATGACAACTACTATTCCTGCCTGTCCAATATTAACTTGAAAAATTTCTTTTTGGGTCCATCTCTGGCCTGCTTTCTTAAATAAATGAAATCTTTCTGATTTCTGTCTGCCCATCTGTTTCTCTCCAGAAGTTTCAGAGCCATTTTTGCCAACTCCAGTTAAACCTGAAAGAGAAGAGAGGTCTCAGATTTGTTGTATTCCTAAGAGTTCCATGAAAATAGGTGGCCACAAAGATCTTTTTAGTATTCCTTATGAGAAAAACTGCAGTGAGAATCCCACACATGGGAGAGCACCATTATCCATTTCAGCTGGAACTTCCATCTTGTTAGACTCTTGGAAATCCAGTCATGAGACACAAATCAATAGAAACCCAGGCTTTGTTAGTCTTACTGCTCACGGGACAGCTTGATTTTTAATGTGAGGATCAAAAAAGCTATTAAAAGCCTAACTTTATACTCTGAAATTGGTTTTTTTCTGTGCTGTGTGAATATTTGCATGTGGTTATGCTAATCTGGTCTTCTCAGTATGGGAGTTGAATATCCTGCTTAATGGTAACCATATTTAAGAACTAGGCTCTGAATGGGATCTCCTCAGTACTGAACTCTTTTGAAAAATGCAGACATTTATTTCAGGAACCTAATAAAGACTTAGAAGCCTGACTACAGGCACTCTTTTGTGAAGATCTTTGTCCATGATGGTAGTTATAGCTGTACTCCAGAGCTCTGTGCCTATGCTATCAGGGTATTGTATGTAGACACTGCATGTGGCTTTTCATGCACAGTTCTCTTTGACGTAATTCCTCCAGAAGTGTTTCAGTGTTTGGCTAGAAGAAAATACAGGTGCTCTAGAGCAATCTGTCAGCCCCAGGGCACTCTGCTGCACTTTTGCTTCTTGGAGTTTAAAGAGTACTCCCTGCAGGGACCCTGCGTCTCTATACAGGGACTCTTCAGCCTATAAAATAGGGCATAGTAGGAACTTGCACAGCCTTTTTTGTTGGATTTTACTTTTGCCCAGAGGCACTTCTGGGCTGATCTGTCTGCATTAGCCTACTCCAAAGTGAGAGTGGCATTGAGGTACTTAACTGCCACAAAGGTCCTCTTAAGGAAACAGGTTCCTCCTTCCCAGCTCTTTTTTTGCCTTATTCTGACCAGAGTGACACTTATTAGTTCAAATGATACTGTGAAGTTTGTTACTTTAAAGTTTTACCTCCTCTTTAAGTTGCAGTAAGAGGAAATTATGCTATTATTATAAGCCTATCCATTAAAAGCAGTAGAGGGTCATTCTGGAAAACTAAAAAAAAAAAATGTATTTTTTTTCCTTTTTAGAAGAGTTAAAAGGTGATTCTGAAATATTAACAGAAAGCAAATGAATAGACAAAGCATTTAGAGCAGGTCCATTCCTTCAGTCCATCAATAATATTGGAAATACTTCTCCATGACATAAAGGCTTTTGGAGTCTGGATCCCCTTTCTATCTGCAAGACTAATCATCTCTCTAATTCTATACTACATAGTATACTACAATAGCATTTTTTTTACTACTGGGGTGGCAGAAAATCTGAGACAAGCTCAGCCAGCTGATTTCTAAAGATTATGCTGAAACCTTGTGGCATTCCTTAGAGTAGAAATGACAAGCGTTGTGAGCCTCACCTGGTTTGCAAGCTCTCCTATTTAAGTCATACAGTGACTTGGGGTGAGAAATTGCTGTGTCTTCAGCTCTCATGGTGTGTTTATGAAAGATTGACTTACTGTCTATGGAACAACAGAAATGCTCTGTGAGCAAATTCTGCAGGTATGCGGCAATGGTGGAAAAGTGTAAGGACCTGTGCCACAGCAGCAGTACGGGAAGTGTCATTTTAGCGGGACTGCACCTGAATGTGCCAGGGAAGGACACTGTGAAAAAGGAATGTTTGGATCTCCAAGCCAGTGCTGAGATAGCTTGCTTAGCCTTGAAGGTCAGATGTGTTGGAAGAGACCGCTAAGCTCAGGCAGGGACAAAAAGTGCTGGGATGTCTGCTACCTGCTGTTTCTCTTATGAATCAGGGGAATGGGGACAGTGAAGTCCTGCCATGGTAACATCTCTCAAATGGTGGATGACTGAAAGAAATGGGAAGTAGTAAGGAAAAAGCAGTATTTTCAAGATCAATATACTAAGGAGAAAAAAACCCTTAGTGGTGGGGAAAAGGGAAAAAAGAAATTTTATGAAATCAAAATCAAATTCAAGGTTTCATCTTATGGCTCCCCAAGTTCCTGATATATCAAGACACTGGTTTTTTTGAACACCAACCTAGAAAGACCTCCTTCATTAGACAGGGCATGAGAGTTGACTGCAAGGAGTGGAACAGCCACTGCTTTTTACATTCTTGCTCAGGTATCCAGGCAAATCATTAGTCATGACCCTTAGAGAAAGGTTGGACAACACAACTGTCTTTTTCTAAAGTACTATTTAATGGTCTAACATGAAGGCAAATTCAGCAGGTTTTTTTTTTTCCTTTTTCCTTCCCATAGAGTTTTCTAGAACCTAACTAAATAACAGGAAAGTAATGTATGTAAAGTAAATTTAGATCAGAAGTCAGGAGCAGGTGGTCCTGGAACCAGTAAGACTAGGGAGTGTAGGAAACCTAAATGTTACAAGCTGTGTCTTCAGTCATTCATGAATGATATTCTTTAACACGGCATCTATGATATCAGGGAACGGGACTCTCAGTGACCTGGTGCTATGGTCCAAAACAGATAGTGTTTACAGGGACCAAATACAAGAGCAGCTGGAGTGCAGCTCTGAGGTCCATCCTAGTGGACCTCTGAGAGGCTGAAACACTCGACAAGCTCCACCTGGTAACATAAACTTGGCATTTGTTTTCCCCTCCCCTGTTTTCTGAGACACCAAGCATAAGCTTTAGTCAAATGAGGAACCAAGAGGATAAATGGCAAAACACAACAGAAGCTTTCCTTTTGGCCTTCATCCCTCCTGCTAACCTCCTCTGTTTTCCTGTGGAGGTGATTATCTCTCACTCTTGCTTCTCTCCCTCTTAGCATTTGGGGAACAGGAGGAGTATCATCTCACAAGAGCAGTTCTTACAGATGTTTTTCCTGAAATAGAGTTTCCACCCTGAAGGAATCAGTGCCTTAGCTGGACAATGCCTCCCACTAGAGAGCATTCTGTATTGAATAAGATACAGAAAAGCTAATATATATTCCTGGTAGAGGGAAGTTGTAACTCAGCTGGCACATAACAGATTACAGTTTGTTGTTCCAGACTTCTGCAGCACAAAATTAGCTCTGTCTTTCACAGTAATTAATTGCATTCCTGAAGGTGAAACAACTCTATCGCTTGGTTTTGACTTAAGGTTTGTCACCTGTGCTCTTCCCCATCCCTGTCTCTGTGGCAAAGACCAAGTTGTTCTGAGCTTACTGTGCTGGCAGGACATGCTGTGAAGTCCTTCCTCACTCAACAGATTCACTGATCTCGGTGGAACTGTCAACTAAATAGAAACTGAAGCAACAGCTACATGTAGATAGAGAGCTAAGTTACCACACTTGTTCTTCCCCTGCTCACCGTTCATGTGAATGACTGTTTCTAGAAGTCAGAGAAAAAATGATGCAAAGGCTCAAAGAATGAATCAGAAGATTAAAAGGTACAATATTTAAATTTTGCAAGGAAGATAGTTGTTATTCAAGGGAGCCGACTGGTTGAAAACTCTGCTCTGCCACATTTCACGCTCTCTGTTGCTTTAAAAAAAGGATGTAAAGTGCTTTTAGCCTATTTTATGAGCACTAGGCTGACAGCACAGGAGACCAAGGACCTCTGTTTATCCTTTCAGCACAGAACAGGCTTTGGCTCTGCAGGCTGTCCGTTATCCTGTCAAACTCTCTTTCCAAGTCCATCCAGTCTGTACCCAGGTACCACCCATGGAGTTTAATGTCAACTTGGAAATGTAAGGTTTGGCTGCAGTGCAATTTATGTCTAGTCAGCAGCTTCTTTTTTCCCTGGCCTTTTCTGTTGCAATGGTGGCAGTTATGGCCACTTGTGGTGTTAGCTGATATAATACTTACATAGAACTAGATGTGGGGCTGGTACGTGGTTTCCTTGACAGCTTTTCAGTGGAAAATTGTTTTTTCAAAACTCAGTCTACCATCTTGTGACCTGTGCCTTTTAAATAAAGGAGGAGGGGAAGTATTAATATTTCAAAGATTTTAAATGAAAACAGACTTTTTCAACTCTGAAATGTCTATATGTGGTGAGTTGTGGTAGAGGTGGTTCAGGAGCCCCATGCTCTACATTACTTCTGTAGCAGTACTCAGGTGGACGCATTTCCCCTTTTTCCACTACAACAATGTAACTGCCATGAGTTACCAAAACTGGGATCGTGACGCATCATAGGAGACGTAGTCCCTCTAGGAAACTCAGCTTAAAGAGAGAATAAGGGAGTATGAGGCATCTGAACTACAACTCCAGTAATGTTTGAAAATGAAAATATTACAATTTTCAGAAGAAATGTTTCTGGTGTTGATTTACTGCAGGGGAGAGGGCACCAAATTTGCAAACATTTTTGACAAAACAGGCATGTTTGTATTCATGTCAAAATTCTCTGCCCTGTGTTTTTCACTCAGGCCTGGCAAAAGGCAGGCCATGAGATGTTTTCATATAAGCCAGTAAAATCACAAAAACTCTCAAGAAATAGCTAACAGGCCAGACTAGCCTCAGGAGCAGGCTGTTTTTCCTGTCCTGAAGAGAGTTGTTGTTGAAACTGGCATGAAATAATTACACCCTTAATGAAAAGACACTTTTTTTGAAAAGATTACCTACCATGGAACAGTTGCAAGAGACTTCATCTTGGAATGTTTGTTTGGCCAATTTGCAGAGAGCATTTTGAGCAGAGAGTGGTAATTCAAAACACTTCACTTTTGGCTTCTCCTTATCCTTCACTCTTTAATCCTCACCCACATGTGCATACTCATACACACTTATAAACTTTCCTCAGATGTGGACGTGCTTTAACCTTGGCCCTGATTCACTTCCCAGCATGAAACTGATTAAAAAAAACAGGGATGCAGAGACCCTGAGCAGAATGAGTGAGTTAGAGTTTTCTCATTGTTAAAGCACCCTTAGTTCACTTTGTGACAAGTCTTTACTTTTAAGGAACAGTGCCCAAGCCAGGAGCTCCGAAACCAGATTTCATTTTATTCTCTTCTACAATTACTAAGTGCCAGTGGTGGGCTTGGTCTTCTGCAGAACAGAGGAAGTTACCATGTTTTCCTCTAAAGATCTAAAAATGGGCAGATCTCCCTTTTACACCCACACTGTTCTCTTCCACGGGCACAGTTTCATTATTTGCATGGCATGAGGGTAGAGGGGAGACGGGCTCAGATTTTCAGAATTAGCTGATTGTCTGTGTATTCAAAGCCTGTGCAACCCTCCACGCTTGCCCTGAGCATGAAACTAGCGGGGGATCGCAGGAGGATACAACAATTAGCAGGATCAGGATCTATGATACTTGATAAAAGGTCAGAACCAAAGAGTCCTTATCGCCAGGGCAGTTTGGAAAATTGATAAGACATAGGAGGCCAGTGTATGGAGTCTCCCCTGCCGAGGTGTGCCAAAACCACTGGATTAGCACGGTCACTTTTCCTTCCTTCTGGTCTACTGAATTGCTGTTTGTTTGTTTGTTTGTTTGTTTGTAAAGAAAAGAGTAGCTCCTACCTCCGTTTTGGAAAGAAACAGCTCAGCCTCATATTTTCAGGAGAAGGGTTCAGGCCATAAATATTCTGTGGAGAAGAATAGGGGAGCATGAAGCACCTGAATACAAGTCCAGTAACACCTGAGAATGAAAATATTTGAATTTTCAGAAGAAATATTCCAGGTGTTGCTTTTGAGGGGGAAGGAGGGACGAGAAACACTAACTTGTCCTGTCCTGAAGAAAAATAATTACTATAGTGAACAAAAGCATATTTCTGACAAGACTACCTGCAGTGAAACAGATGCAAAGAGAGAGGCAAATTTTAGGACACTCCTGTCCCCAGTATTTCCTGTTACATAAGTCCAAGTCTGAGAAAGCTAGGTTTGGTTGGTGCCATGCCCAGCAAGCCAGTTCTTTTAGATTCCATTTTAAAGTGTCTCTTTCTCTGCACGTGCTATATTGGAAGTCCAAGGGTCAGACACCTAAGAATTCATCTTTTCTAGACTTAGAGTCCAAATCTCTGTCCCTATATACTTCTAAACAAAGTATATGATATCACATTCTTTTCTTTCTTCTTTTTACCCAGTGCACAAGAAGAAATTGTTTCAAAATTCATTTTGTGCAGCATAAATAAAATGGAGCATTATAAAATATGAACCTCCAAATTCAGATGGAGGCTCTTTCAATTTCAGAATTGCACAAAACAGGGATTTGCCACAGTGTGCAGTGAACAGACATTGGGTGAATAGGCACCTATCTGTTGTGCCTTTATTCATTGTTCCTCTGAACCAGTAATTAGAACCCTTGAATAAACCACACCAGAATTATGTGTCACCAAAGCAGCATAATAACAGAGACCTCATCTGTGAGAAATTTGCTTGCACTCTGGCAACTTGAATTAAATAAAATAAAGCACTGGGGAGGCATTTTTGCTTTGTGGCTTTTGTTTAAAGTGAGGTTACACCAGGGAAAGTGGTGATAAAAATGGCACTTCATACACTAGGTCTCTTGGTCTTAGCTGCAGTCCTTATTTTTACTGACACAAATAAAATCTTACTAGTGTCAGCACTGTAGTCAGGCAAAAGTGAGCTCTGTTCCATGTTGCCACATCCATCATGAAAATACACCCCTCCTCCTTTTTGACCCCAGAATCATTGTTGTTAGTGATGATGTATGAAACAGAAAGATCATAACTTGACTGTGAGAAATTGCTTTGAACTTGTTTTTGCTGGCAGGTAAAAGCCTTATTTTTGAGTTTTAAATGAAGCATGTTTTGTATGGAAGTCACTGAGAGGGAATAAATAGGGAAGACTAAGAATTCATTTTACAGAGTCACTTTTCAGACCATAACCATGTTTTAAAAAAGAAAATGGCCTGAATTTAAGTGCTGATGAAAAGTCCTGGACTGACCATCCTGCAGAGTAAAGTTCTCAAGATATTGTATAGGTTGCTTCTCCTAGAGGGGGAATTTCTCACTAATTACCAGTTTGCCTAATGGCTGTGTTCTCCCTTCCTTCAGGCTCCTAGCCTGGGTCAGAAAGCCTTTCTAGAGACCATAAAGTCCAGAACTGGTAGTAGCCAAGGCCAGATGACTGTAAGTCAGCTTGCAAACCTATCTGCCATGTCTACTTGTGGTACAGTGACTTAAAATCATAATAGCAGTGTGTGTCTTTTTGGAAATGGCCATTTTAGCCAAAAGGTGTGCTCAGAGTTAACATAACCATGTGCCTCACTCTGACCAGCAACTATTTAATGATGCGAAAGAAGGGAGGTCCCTTCATTTTCATCCTGTCTTCTTATCTCTTTGTCCTGTCTGCTTTCCTCAGAGTGCAAGCCAGCAGCTACTGAAATGGTGGCTTTTCTGAGAACTTATGCTCACAGAGAAACTAATCTGAGACAATCAGTTTGCTCAGGACTAATGCTGGCAGTCTAAAATGTGCTTTCTATATGAGACAGTCCTTCTACCCTGTGAAACACCACTGCCACCTGCAGCAGAAAAGGAAATGGCCCAGAAGGAAGAGATGTACCCGAAATTCCATGATGTCCATTTGTGGCTGCATGGCACTGACTGCTGTTACGTGAAACAGTAGCAGCACTGGGCTCTCATGCTCATGTGTGGCCACACACTTGTCAAAGCATAAAAGGAGAGAGGTGCCTGAGGGGCCTATCAACGGTGTGAGGAATGTGGTTCTTCCAAGCCAGCCGGCCAGCCAGGCTGAGACTTGATCCTTCAGGACCTTTCCAATGCTATTATATGTTGCTGCATACAACTGCAGTGTAGTCTTCTTTACCTTCTCTCTGTTTTCCCTAAGGTTCAACAAATGTTTTTTGTTGATTTTTGATGAGGGGTTTTTCACGTATTCTCCACTATTCTGAGGAAGCGTAATTTTCATGCATTTTCACACTTCAGATACTGGAGAAAAAGAAATTGCCTCTCCCCTTTTTTCCCATAATTTACGTAGCTTGTCTCCTCTGGGCTTAAGCTGTGCATTGTGCCTCTCATTTTCCACCTCTAGTTTATGAGTACTGAGTCTGTCTGGCAAGTGTATGTCTTACATTTGTATATCATAGCACACAGCGATCTGCTAGTATGACAGATCTGCAAGGGGATCTGTGGCATCCTACAGTCTTTTACTGTATTTAATGGGCTCTTCCCAATGACTTGCATTTTGTCTGCTGGCTGGGCATCATGAGTGTTTTTCAAATTTGCTGGGATTTGTTGATACTCTAACCCACTGTTCAATGCTGTCATGGAAGCAGACAGATAACATCTCATTTGGATGTAATACTTGTTTCTCTGTTCCAGTGGTCCCCAAAGATCAATTGTTGCTGGACTTTGCTTGTGGCTTTGGAAGCTTAAAAATTGAGGCTAACAGGGAAGAACAAAGTACAGTGTTGACTAGAATATGTTTAAAGTCAGTGGAGCACCATGAGGCAGAGGCTTCTGCCCTAGAGCTTTGAAATAAAAAAAAAATCTGCCATTCTCCTTGACATGGGAGCCTGAACATTTTTTTTTTCCTTTGCTATGTTCAATATTTCAGGAAACTGAACCAGTTCTATTCAAAAGTGCAAGCATTTCAATAGTTTTATGCTAGCCCAAAACTCCCTGATGTTTTATCTGAGGACCTAAAAGTACACAAGGTGGTTCCCTCTTACATCCACATAGGCACAAATTCAGTCCCATTTGTAGACTATGACTGGATTATCCTATTTTCAAACAGAGAGACGGGATGGACTTTCAGAAGGGTGAGTGTGCTTAAGAGTGAACAGCAAAAATTTTGGTTTTAGGCCAAGAGCTGTTCCAGATTAGCTAACAAATTGTTCATAGCTAGATTGAAGAAATCTGAACTGAAATTACAGGCTGATCTTTAACTTTTTGTAAGCTTTTAGATTTCCATTTTTTTCTTGTTTTATTTTCTACTATTGCATTCAAACATGATCCCAGCTTTGCCCACTAGTTTGATTTTGTAGCAGAAAGAAGAACCAGATGGAGTCAATTTAAGAAAGTCTGTGAAGGGAAAATAACTCCTTAATTCTGGGGGGGAGCAAAGGAGGGAGGGGTGCTAACACTTTCAGTAATGGTATTTGTAAGGTGAAGATGTTGTCCATCGTTCTTTTTTTGGATGGAAACTAATTTGGCTTTTATTAATTATGTTGTTAGTGGTCACAGGCTGTTTCATTCTTTTTTGGAGTAATAGTCTGGGGGAATGGGTTTTTGAAGAAACAGTATAGGATAATCTGCTGATGTAGCTATTAATACAAGTATCTCTGCAATTACTTTGCTTGACAGTATCTGTGCTTGCATATATTGGGCAAATTAGTCTGTTGCACTATGTTTCTGAAACATGTTGGGACTGAAGGCTTAGAATAAATAATTTCAGAAGCTTCCTGTGTTTATTCAGACCCACGTTTCAAAAGCTCATTTGAGATGTTGCAAACATCACATAATTTTCTGAGTTTTAATTTGTAGAAGTTGCCCTTTTGTTCCTGTAATGCATCAGTGGTGTCAAAGAAGACATGACAGTCGTTGCTGGTCTTTTCAAGTTTGCTTGTCTTCTTATGAAGCCAAATATTTCTCTGTTGTATCAGAATTCTTGTTTTGCAGAGGTCCTTCAGGTATTCTGTGTAGATTTGACCATTGCAGACTTTGTTTCTTCCTTCTTCCGTTAACCTCTCTACAGTTTATGCCAATTTATTCTGGTACAGCATGTTCAGTTTTGCTAGTCTGTTGTACAGGGTTGATCTAATCACACTTATGGAAAAAAAATATTCAGGCAGAATATAATTGCTCAAATTGGATTTTGGGCAACACGTTAAGCTATTTCTTTTTATCAAAAAGAAAAAAAAGTGGTATCCTCAGTAACAACAGATTTGTAGATGCTTGCTTATATTTTTCATCTGAAATACAGGTGTCACCAAACATTATTGAGTGAGATACATTATGAAAACAACTCCAAGACCTATTTTTCAAATCGATCTAGTGATTTAAAAAGTGCTTGACTTCAACAAGACCGAAAAGGTGAGAAAGGTTTTCAAAACACATTGAAGGATTTCCAGACTGGAAATGTAATGCCTGTGGTTGTTGTTTAAGCTGGCCAATTGTTTCCAGTTTTAAACCTATTTTTGTGTCTTACCCAGCTTAAAGAATAAAAGGTCATAAAAATATATGGCCTTTGCTCTGTACCATCTTCCTAACTGGTTCCCATGTTTGGCTAAGAAGTTTCTCGTGCCTCATGTTCTTTCTAATTTTGCTGTTTATAAAATTGTGCTATGAGAAAATGACAAATGTCAAGAAAACACAATAAGGATTGACAGCTGTGCAAACAAATAGTAAAGCAATGCCTCATAAGCTACTCTGACTACAATCTGCAATAGGTTTTTGGGAAACAGATTTACAGTTTAGTTTAAAGTTGATCAAATGGTGGCCCAAGGGTTAAATCTGGCCCTAAATAATTCTGTGTGGGTCATCATCTTCCTTTACCCTCCTCCTGTACTGCTGTGCCGAAGTCAGTGGGCAAGTTTGCTCTCAGGTGATTTTACAGAAATAGCTCCTGAATTAGAAAAGGGCTCACAACATCGAAAAGGATGGGTTGCGAGCAATTCCTAATGCAAAAATCAAGCAAATGTTTTTGTTCTTGCCAGAATCTGATTGAGGTTCATACTGATAGTAGGAATATTTGTGAATTGTTGCTGAACTGAGTGCTACTTTGGAGGCTTTGGAGGCTTTGGAGGCAATAAATCCAAGGATTTGTTGCTGTATCCATGTGTGGGTTCAGACGTGGGCCCATTTGTAGATTTGGTAAGGAATTCCAATGGAGCAGAGCATAAAGCCTCCAGGGAATGTGCATTAAAACTTTTCCCAGTTTGTTTGCATGCCAGTGTGTTCAGAACTGCTAGAATAACCAATAACTACTTTTAGTAGGCTTGATGATGCCAACTCAGACTCTGAGTAAAATCTGAAAGCCCCCTGCTGTGAAGAGACCATGCATTTGCTGCGGCTGCAGTTCACTTTTAGGCTGAAAAGAGCCAGGCTACACTATGAAAATAAAGCTCAATTGACATTTTCCTGCTGGGACCATTTGTTACCCCTTAGGGCTGCTGAACTCCGGAGCTATTTCTCTCTGATCCTGTAATAGCCATCTGTTAATAGTGTGTTTAGCACATTGCACTGGGAACAAGAGGGTGACGGGGTGGTAGTTGAACTGTATATATGAGGAACACAGCAGAAACATGTACTTCCTGCTCTCTAGAGCCTGATAACAAAACAAAACAAAAATGCCATTGAGAGCTGTTGTTGCCGTGGAACAAAGCATAATAAAAGCTCTTCAAAGAGCCATCTGGACTGTGCTAAGGATGCTGCTCCATGCTAAATACCCATCCTTTGGCAAGCCTGCGTTATGATCAACGTCTAGGGTTCTTCGATCTATTCCAGCAGTCTCAGGCTGGAGAGCTGCACGAGTTGATGATAACTCTGACGTCCTCGGAGATTTGATTGCAGACTGCACTGAGAAGCTCAGGCCTGATGTGAGAGGAGAGAGAATGTTCTTAACATCTTCTCACATATCTTGGATGAAAGACTCTAACATCTTCTTTTTCTGCCTGTCCACTCAGTCTGATTTGGAACTGAGGTACAGTCTTAAAGAAAGTCTTGCTAACTCTGTCAGACAAGAGACTAGCTCTATTCAGTTCAGCAGTAAAGGTCCCACTGACTGCAATGAAGCAAAGGTTTTACCCCTATTCTTAAAGATGAGCAATAAGTCAAGCTTCTGAGGTCAGCAGAAGGACCAATAGCAATGGAGAGTAAAACATCCCATGGTTTTGCTTCTCTTTCAGTGATAAAATCCAGTTACTCTATGATCCGTGTTTGCTGAAAAGTGACATTTAAAACATATGACTGCTCTTTCTCTTTCTTGGAATCATCAATTGTATAAGCATTTGTTGACAGTCCTTCTTCCCAACAGCAAAAACAAAACATTAAGTGAGGTTCAAATTCATGATCTTTTGACCCTGGGCCAGCTCCTCCCCCCCTGTGTTTGCTGACAACCCTTCAATCTTGTGGATCCAGCCCTCAGTGCTATAGAGGTGTCTCTGTCATTTCTATAGCATGCCTTCTCACTGTGCAGGATCCAGACAGAGCCAAAGAAACTGGAGCTGGTGGGCTGTTCCTATGTCCTAGCAATTCTTGTCCTACAAATAGACCTTTTGGAGCTACTGGCAGCTGACATAGGCTAGAAGATTGGCCCAAACTTTCCAAGGGAAGCTGAAACCAGATCAAAGAAATCCCAGGATAAGGAATGTTTGAGAGCATGTTTGTGCTTTTACCTTTTAGGTGGTGCTGAATGTCTCTCAAATGAAGTTTGGTGTTAGTCCATGTACAGGTCTATTGTCCGTAAAGCAACAGAATACCTCAGTGGGAAGGATTTGCATCACGTCTATGGGACGTGTACAGCTAGGAGTGAAGCATGTATAATCTTGGTAGACATGCACGAGACAAAGAGGATGAAGGTTGCCTCTAAAGTCTCTTTTGTGAGTTTGTGATATCAGCAGAAGAAAAATCATTTCTATTTTTTTTCTCTTTTTAACTGAGTGAAGCTGATCTATGAACTGTGCAATAACTGGCTATTTTTTTCAGGAAGAGCCTCCCTTAAAGGAAGACTTGCAGCTTTGGAAGCCAAATGCTATTTATGAAAAGAACACAACAAATTAAAAACATTATTAGTATGAGAATTAATGAACCTAGAGCTCTTATTAGGCCTGTCTGATATCCAGTAACCCAAAGGGTATTTGCACTCATAGCTGGTAATGCTTAATCTTTTCAGGTCACTGACTCCTAATTATGATGTTCTTAAAGCAGGGATTCTCTGCTTTGATACTGAGATTTTTTTTTTTAATATAGAGCTTTTGTGGACCATCACCACTGCTATCCACAACTATATAGCTAGTACCTTTTCTATTCACCAAGACGTATTACATCCCTGTGCCAACGATAGTAATTGCATGTCCAGGATAGTACCATTACGAGAGCACTTAAACGTATTTGTAACTATTTCTAATTCATCTGTAGCTCCTGGAAGTGAAGAGAAGGAGTCAGAACCATGCAAGTAGGCAGCTGCTGTTGGCAACCAGTCCCACATGCTCTGTGGGACGCAGTCTGAGAACCTCTGTTTTAAAGTAGGAGGCTAGGTCACAACTGCTGCCTACATTAAAAAAATTGCCAGCAGAGCTTTGCTGACAGAGGTAATGCCAATGGAAAGTCATAAAAAGCTTTTAGACTCATTTTACTTATTACTGGGTTGTGCAACTTCAGGTGTCTTCAAGCTTTAGTCCACACCTCTCTTTTCGGCACAACTGAGTGATATTTTCCAAGTCCACTGTAATGAACTCTCTCCAGGACAGCTGGTGAATCTGATGATTTAGAGAACTGATATGTTGGAACAGATCAAGCAGAGATTTCTTTGGCACAGGATCCTGTCTCCAGTATTGCCTTGTGATGGATGGAAAAAATAAGAGAAATAGGGCACATACAAGGTGATCCTTCCCTCTGTCATACCCATCACTCTTCCAGAAAAAGGAAGTTTAGGAGTTTGAACAGTGGGCTGTTTTAATTCAACACAAATACATCTTTAGTTTGGGTTTGACTCCGCTTCTGGAAGCAACACTTGTCACATTGTCATTCGATTATACTGGAGAATATCAATTTTGATTAAATCTTGTCATGTTCTGCAAATATTTGCCCCAATCCCAGAACATTTATAAAAGTTTTTGTGATGTTACTGCTCAAGTTCTAATGTTACAGCACTCCCTTCCCATGTTAGTCTGATGTACATCCCAGCTGACATTTCCTCCTTCAGCAGGCATATGTAGGGCTAGTCGCTGGACTTCTGTCACTAGGTGACGGAAGCAACACCATGTAATCCTAACAGTATTTTTTTTAACACTAATGATTGAAACTATCTAATAGGAGAACTTAGAAATAAATAGGTTGTCTATTGCTTTTAGTAGTAACTTCTCTGGAAGAGGGCAGACATATGTGAACATATGCATTACAGATCCTGCAACTCACCCTCAGAAGCCCGTTGGAATGCTGAAGGAGAGACACAAACAATAAACTCCATAATAAAAGCTAATTCCCTACCCTAGAGGCAGGGGGATTTGAGTGAAGGTGACACAGATGCAGGTAGGAAGATGATCTTCATAAATATGCCTGGGGGATCGTCCAACCAGAGCAAAACTAAAATAAAATTACTTATACCCAGCTTTCTTCAAACTGATGTTTTAACTTTGGCGTGAGCAAAAACCTTTCCTGTAGCTCCCTAAAGATACTGCCCTTGCACAAGGCTTTACATTTCTCTTATTTTTTCTGGTTCATCTATACCCAGTCATCCTGAAGCCATGTCACTGCTCCAGAGAAGTGTCACCACTGTGTAGAAGGACATTACATTGGCATAGTGACTCTGCGGTGGGTCCCACAATCACACTTTCCAGGCTCATTCAGAGAAAAACACAAAAGGTCAGAAGAATTAACAGACGTATCTTTAAAGAAGAGATGACTCAGATCAGGAGTGGATTAGAATTAGAAATGACCCAACAGCTGAATAGGCACCAGCAGCGTGGGCAAATTACAACTTGAAGGCTATTCTAAATAGTGATGAGAAGATAGGCTGGCGATGGGTTTCTCAAAGTCGCCTGCAGGTCTCCATCCTTCAGCAGTCCACCTTTTGCTCCTAGACTATAGCTGAGGATGTATGTATACTGTTATCTGGACTCTGTTTGGAAATGCTGGACTTGTTCCTAGAAGGCATTAGCAGTCTATGCAAGGAGTGCTCGGCTAAACTCTGTCTTGGCAATAGCTTGGAGAACCAGAGAATTCAGTATTTCTATGAAGTTTCCTAGAAGCCCTACAAGGCACAGCTGGGAGGGCCTGGGAACACTAACCAAGTAGAACAAGATTATAGATCAGTTGTCAGACTGGCAAAGAAATCTTTCCTTCTTTGGACAGATTGCTTGCTGAGGATCATTAACCTTTTGGGACATACTTTTTCTTCTTTTTCTTCCCTTAAGTTTTTGTTGCTGTTGTTGCAATTCCTTTCAAAACCAGCAATATGAATATGAAACTCCTTTATGACAGAATAATAACCTATTTGTTTTCTGAAACCAGTCTTTCAGCTCTGATTAGAGAGAAGAGGTGTCTTGTTGCAATTTAATATATTCAGTGGCTCTGAGAGTAGAGACTGCTCAGCAGAGGCATTTCAAGATCTTAGAAATCAAATAGACATATAAAGAATAGTCCTAGTATTTAAACATCAAGTTTGCCTTGCACTTCCAGGTGCAGAAGTATGTGCCTGTGCAAAGGAATGGGAAGGGAAGAGGAATCCCTTTCTTCTTCTGTGAAATTTGTCTAGAACTTGGAACTAGACTCAGTGTAGTGAGCACGTTTATGTGTCCATATTCTACTTGGTGCAGGTGGATGCCAAATGGTTGAAATAGAGCCATTGCTTCCACTGCTCCCTTACTGATGAGTCCCGTATTCAGTATCAGTGATGATTTAGCTATTTTTGGTTAGGGATATCAGTTTTATTATTCAATTGCTATAGTAATACAATCCCTAGCATGAACAAACCTATAATGAAGTTCTGCAATGGAGTAGAATGATTCCCATCCATACAAAGGAGGGGCACCCTGAAAAGGATATTTGTATCTCTGTAAGGAGAGTGGTACTGTCTTACTGACTTTGAGAAGGGATTCAGCTGCCTAAACATGAACATCATTTTTAGACACCTTGGGGTATCCAGTATCCCTGCATGGGGCTGGCAAATATGAGAGCAGTCCCACACCCTTCCTGAGTGGTGGCTTGAGGTAAGATGGGCTTTGGCAGCTTAAGAGACTTCCAGCAATAAAACTGTGTCCTGCCATACTGAATAAAGTGTTGGGTGAGATGAGAAAAATGGGAGGAAGAACAGGAGAAGGGAAAAATTAGGAAGATGGAAAATCACTGTTGTCTGGAACTTAAAGAGAAGCTTGTGTGACAGTCAATGAATCACAGCCATCAAGATGCAGGAGCAAAAATGAGAGATGATTGGTAAATGTGTTTTCTACCCATATATTTTCTGTTAGAAAGTGAACAAACCTGGATTAAATCACATCAGGGCTTTCACTGAAAAAAATGAATCACTTCCCACATCACTTCCTCCCACTTCAAACCTTTCTCCTTCTCCATCTGAGTGTTTTCTAGTGAGGCCCAGACAGTGTGTGTGCACCATTTGAATCTTATAGGTCAGATCTTACCCAGCTAACTTCAGCTTTCCAGAAGCAGGGTGTCTTGCCCACTTCTCTCAGTTTTGTCTCCAGCAAGTAAAGATCAGCACCTTCAGAGATGGCTTGCTCCATCTGCACACAAGTTCCTAAGACAAGAGGAAAGAAAGCCCCATTGAAGAGCCTAGAGATAGTTTGCACTACACGTTTGCACAGCAAAATTCTGAGAAGATTAATCCCACCCTTAATATAGACTAAGGAGGTCCTTGTGTTACCACAGTCTGTCATCTCCAGGAGTCCAGAGTAGCCTTCTCCATTTCTGCAGCTCCACCGCATGTCTTTATGATAGACCCGCAGCTGCTTCACCCATCTCCCAGTGCTGTGCATGACTTGTCATCCAATTCCCCCTGTGCTGAGGGGGATAATTCACTTTTGTAGGCTGGTTCTGCAAATGACCATGTTATTCTGCTGACTTCCTGAATCAGATTTAACCTCCAGTCTATGTAGAGAAGATAGGCTATATGCTGCATCTGGTACATGCAGTTGGGACATGCTAGACTGCTGCTGCTCCTGTGCTTTCGAGTGATGACTATGTCCAGGGCCACCAGCCTGGAAAGTCTGGGTCTGAAATGTATGTATCTTCACTAGTGTCCACCTCCCTCTGGAGATGAATATCCTGCTCCACCAGCAACAGCAAGAAGACAGACAAGGAAGGTTTTGAAATGAACAAGCATCTGCATAGGAAGATTAAGCAGTTTCATGATGTCTAATAGGGCAGAAATGGACATTGTTCCAGCTAAAAGCAAAAAGGAGGGTACTGCCCAGCTGCAACTAGATCATACAGCCTGGAAGTGCCTGTGGTCTGCTAGGCACAGTGAATGGGAAGCGACAAACCCCCTTGCTGCCCACCCTCCTAGTATATCTATGCCCTGCAGGAATGGGAAACAAGAGAAGACACTGGGCCCTAATTTTTCTCTCACAACAGCTTTACACAATTCTTCTCAAGTTTGCAGTAAGCAAAAATATATTGGTCCTGTGGCTTATGACTGAGGAGCACTCTGCAAGCATTATTTTTTATCACTTCATTGTTAATGAGGTGTTTTCAGAGTATTCATGTATACATTGGCTGATGTCTCATTATATATTTAAGTGCAACTATTGCCTCAGTTCTGTTCTCACCCAAATCCTCCTTTTGGCTCTGCATTTTCCCCACTCTGTTTTCTTGCATTTGCTGAGTGAAATCAGCAAAGAGGCCAGATTTGTTAAGAGATATACAATAGCCCTTTACAGCTGAAGATTCCTATAAATTTAATTTCACCCCTGCCAAGCACAAAATCACTTGCTATCTCAGGTTCAGTACAACTAGGGGAGAAAGGAGGGGAAAAAAGAAACAACCAGGGAAGAAGGAAGAAAATAATGAGGAAAAAGGTGATACAAACTGATTGGCACTTAGGTGTAGGTGAAACAGAACTGAGGAATATATTCATATATTTGTTCCCAGGAGAATCTCATGATTTTAATACAAGTCTTGCAGACCCTGTGTGAGCATGTGTGTAAAAGAGAACGAGACAGAGATAGAAGCCATTCAGACTGAAAGTATTACAAATGTTAAAGAACAGCGATCCTGTAAATTGACAAGACAGAGATAAACCTGTATTTTGTTTTATTTTTACCAACTCAGTATTGTCCTAAACAAAATTTACCCCATAATTGCAAGAAGGTTAAACTTAAAGCAATATGAAGTATACAGTATACTTTTCTTTGGCACACATTTGGGATAAAAGATCCCAATTGCACCTGGGAGCAGGCTCCCAGCAATGCTTACCATGCTTGCAATTCCAACTTATTTGGAATTAAAAGGTTGCTATAACAACACGATGCATTTATTCTTATATAGCTTTCCTTTGCTTATTTTTATCATCACTTTTACAGTATCAGTTGCCATAACAACAGAATGTAGTGTCTTAAATGTCTCCTTTCGTGTATATTTATGCAATATAATTAAAGGTTAGGATATGGGATTGGGGCATGCTTTAGGGTGGATTAATTCACACCTCAGCCATAAAACATCCCAATGCTACCACCAGAAGTAGGAGTGAATTCAGATAGGACCAGCTTTGTGGTGACAATGCCTCTTGGAGCTGTAAATACATTTAACTTTGCAATGCTTCCGTTGTTAATTAAGTGTTGATGAGTCTGCTAAGTTATAAGTTATCAGCATGGCTCACTCTTTGGATCTTTTTCTAAGCTGTGATTTCTATTAATTACAGTTGTGTTTCTGTTCTTATTAGCTAAGCTGATCACTCTCAGAGGCACATGATCCTCTCCTGAGTGGAGCAGACAATAGAGTCATCCAGTCTGCTATCCTGCCTTTCAAAAGAGACTGACGGACATATTCTTGGCACTAGACCCAGGTATTTCCACTGCTGTAGTGATGTGACCTAAAATCATCTTGGAGTGGTAATGATGTCTCCTTGCATAGTCGGGGATATGTCCCTCAACCTTCCTTCCACAGAGCAGGAATACGCAGAGAAAGTGGTGTGGAGGAGCTGGGACAGAGCACCCACCTTCCCACATGCTTCTAAGCTGCCTGAAACCACTGTGATTTAGAGGAGTACTGGGACATTTGCACTCTGTAATTGTGTATGTTGCTAGGGGTGAGCACCACCCTCCATGGGGTTATGTAATCTGTCCCCAGACTGCACCTTCTGGAGTGTGAAGTCATCAAATTCACAAATGATGATGTCTGCAATAGGACAGCTCAGCACTTGAATTACCATAATTCCCCACACTCTATAATAACACTCCTATATACTTATTTCACATTTATCCTGTTTCCGTGAAGTTTCTTTCCACTTCTGAGATGGGTGCTGACTCTTTGTGATCAGTGGTGCCTGCTCCAGGGGAAGAGGCTGTATCCCGGCTGAGAAGCAGGAGACCTCTTCCAGCCACTCAGCTAGCTTGCAACAGGAGTGTGATAAGATCACTGATATTCTCCAGAGAAAATGTTCTTGACAAGACAGTTTAATAGGGGACAAAAAAACATGCAGTTCTACCATTCCATCTCAGAGTGGTTGGTAGTACATCCATCCATTTGATTAAACCCAGGAATCCTCTATAAAGAGTGGTGCCCAAAGAAGAGAAGTGGCAGATTCCCGTGACTCCATTACATGCCCAATGTGACTGTTGTGTAGAGGTGTCAGGGAAGAAGGATCCCAGGAATGGCCCACAGTCCTGAAAGTCACCAGTTAGCCCACTTGATTGTGAAACTCTCCAGGGACCCACTGCCAGGAGGACTGAAAAAAGGACTTAGAGAAAGACAACACAGGAGGAAGCAAGAAAGACACTGTATGATAATTGTATCTCTCATTATTACTGTGTGAACAATTACTGTGGAAGAAAAGCAGGGATTCCTGGTTTGTGGCCAATAGCAATATTTTTATGGAGAATACTGTATGAACAAGGGGTCTTGAGCTTTGATACAGGGCAAAAGCTACAGGAAAAGGGGGTATGAAAATGATCTCTCTGGCCTCCATGTTTTCCATGTCTGTATGAGCATGAAAATAACCTTGAGGGAAGGAATAGTTAAAGATAGAAGTACTGATACTTTCAATTTCAATCTTTAACATTAACACAGAATCATAAATGTAAATTACTGCAATCACCATTCTTAGCGACTAGGTCGGGTTGATGTCACACTTTTCACATGTACTCCTTCAGAGAGAACTGAGCTCTCGATACTACGGATTATAAGGCAGGACAGGCTGTCAACTCTCTGCATGCTTATCAGGGAGATTCAGAGTCCCTGCAAAAGCCCAGCTGCTGCATTCTGTGATTGTCAAGCTGCAAAGGATTGTTCTCCATTATTCTCGTTCTGCCCTTACCAAATAAGATGGTAAGGTTTTGGCAGAGGTAAACCCAGTATCCACTGCTGCCAGCCCTTCAGTGCCTGTTTCAGGTGTTTGTCAGTGTTTCCCTTGATGACTGCAAATTTTCCAGGGTGCTATGGTTCTAGTGGTTTAGTGAAGAGGGCAGATGTGGCACTGCCACGCTCAGGAACAACCTTGCTTTCCTTACTGAGCCCTGGCATGCTGCTCTGCCACAAGGTCCTAAAAGTCTCTAGGATGTGTGGATGAAAACCACCACTGACCTCCCATGGAGTTCCTCTGTAGCTTAGATGCAGCCAAAATCCAACCCTGTCTTAACATGGGTAGCACTTAGACAGACGAGATCATCCTCTGGAGGCTTGTGATTGTTTAGGAATCTCTCAGACACCTAGGACTGATTTATCCCCCTACAGGGCTACAGGCTTAAAATGTAGGCACACCTGTATTCACTTTAGGTACCAATTAATCACACAGTACCTGAGCTGTCACATTTTAGTGGGCTGGTCAACTTTTAAAACAGGCTACAGCATCGGTTTGGTATCCTCCTTACAGCCACACCCAGGACCAATTCAAAAAATAATTCAGAAGACTACAGAGTGTTCTCACCTTGCTGTACTGAACTGTTATCTCACTGTCTTGGCAAGTGCTCCTTCTCAGTAGCAGTTCCCCAAAGAAGACAGACAGATGTCTCTGTTAATACAGTGGTTGCAGATCTGTGGTTTCTTCTTAACAATTTAAATAAAATAGGGAATATCCTATCCTCCTTCACATATACTCAAATTGCCAAGACCAAAGGCTCTTTCATTATTCTAGTTAGTACTTTGATATCTGCCAGGCTGAGTGTGATCCTGGAGGTCATGGATAAAGGGAAGCAGCTGGTTACAAGTTATGCAATAGTGATCTATGGCCATGTGTAACTAATATATGGTTACAAGTACGCACTACAGAAGTGAGGGGCTCAAAGATTTCAAGGGTAGGTGTGCTGCAGAGAGTGGATAGTCTCTGACAGTCTGATTCCTTGCCTGGTGCTGCAGAACTAGCTGGTTGTGGAGCTGCAGTTCACTGTGCTGTTCACTGATAATAGCTTGATCAAATGTGCTTCGTTTTGAGGACCCAAGTTTTGAGTATTGTCAGAGTCTTTGGCATAAGCTCATTTCTGTACTAACATGTCACAGAGCAACAGGAGCAGGCTGCTCTCTAAGGGAAGGGGAGCCAGGAGTCAAAGGAGCACGGCTCAAAGGGCAGTAGCCTCACTGACAAAGAGGTAGTCCTACAGTACCTGAGCAAGGCAAGCAGAGCAAGTATGGTGAGGGTAACCAGGATCAGCCACCAGTCCAGGATCTCCAGGCAAGTCCATAGTGACAAAGCACATGTAAGGCCAGACCAAGAAGTCAAGTCAGCAAGGCAAGGTCAGGATCAGCAAGGTACAAAGCTGCAAGTAAGCATGCCTACAGCGTAGCCTAGGCAAGAACCAAAGTCAAGGACTTGAACTTAAATACAACTACTGAAGCAAAGGAAAATAGCATTGCTTGTCATCCTAACTATTCAAGATTGGGATGCTATACCTGCTTTAGAAATGCTGGTCTTCATCAGGGGTACAGTTTTCATCCTGCTGCAGGAACCTTCCACACACCAGCAGAAGCAACTCAGGAAATAGAGCTGAGTATTGACCCTTAGGTGGCAAAGGAGAGAAATTAAATGTTCTGAGTGAGAAGAGCTTCAGTGATATAAGTGGCAGGCTGGAATCATGTCTGTATATGACACCATGAGGGAGAAACAAGTTCTCCTAAATACACTATAAGCCAGTTCCCAGAAAGACTGCAAGCTGTTAGGCTAGAAATCTTCAATACATCTCATAAGTACCAGTCCCAAGGACCTTGAGAAAATAGCCATTATTTTTTCGTGCTGTGTATCACTGGAGGTGAACCTACCTGGTTCTCAGGAGCAAGAGCTGGGGCTTAAACATTCTCACCTTGGTAAGTATGTCTTTCCTTTTTAACAGCATAGCTAAGCATCTATGTTAGAAAAAGTACAGCCTTGTGGAGGAAGACTATAAGAGATAACCCTAGTAACAAACCTGGGAAACTGTAGCCTTATAAAACTGATGAAAGAAATGAAGACATTTCCTCCTGATTCTGAGAGGTGATCATTGATGCCTTGAAATGTGAACACCATTCCTTAAGATATGACCTCTGAAAAGAAAGTTGAGGCACAGAGAAATTGTTTATACTTTTGTTCATGTGCTTACATGGTCTAACTTCATATCTGAAGAACTTTGGAGATATATATCCAAGGAGATCATAGTATCACTCAATATGGAAGGGACTTCAGAAGGTCATCTAGTCCAACCTCAAAGCAAAGTTAACACCAAATTTGGAACAGGTTGCAATATATCCCACTCTTTCCCTTGGCAGGGTTATCAGAAGGTCAATAAGGAATACTCACCTGCCAGCTCTTAAACTTTGCATTTCGGGCTGATATTTGTTCAGTGCAACTCCTTGATCTCCTGTAGACTCCAAAACAATCAACAGAGCAGTTTCTCTCCAGAAAAGCAAAGTTAAACTCTCCTCATCAGAAGAGGAGCTGTCCCTGGATTCTACTGTGCATTGTAGAAATGTTTACCTGTCATTCAGCTCATTCTCTCCTTCTCAGACTATGCAAGGACGTGAGCGGTGCGGGGGGAGGAAGAAGGTGCCAGGCTGTGCTGATGAGATGAAAATGACCTTGATGTCGTCTGGATTCTGCTTTGTGCTATGCTGTGTATCCCTTGGAGGTGGATTAGGTTTCCACTGACAGGCTCTGGGAGATAGAATTTCCATTAGAATTAGAGGAAGAACATCTATTAGATAGATACGGCTCCTTATCTCTATCTTGTCTACTCCTCAAACTGTCTGAGTGCTATCTCTCCTTCTCCTTGCCCGCTCTTATGGTTCCTCTGCTCGTCAGATTTGTCTTGCTCTCTTCATCTCTCCCTGGGCTCTTGCTGTAAAGATAAAAAAGTTGCTGTTGCCAGACCTGAAGTGCTATTCCATGTCCTTCACTTTCTAACTTCTGCTTCCAAACAGGGGGCTTCTTCTGCTGTGAAATGACTGGACTAAGCAGCATGCAGGCTGTGCAAATGCACAATGTGCCTCTATTTCCAGCAGGCACAGCAAATTAATAACAAGACTAATTGTTGTTAACAGCATCCCTGCTCCCTACCCAATGGCTTTCAGATTCTAACTTTCTCAGATGGGGCCAAGTGGTGAAGGCAATGAATTTGTGCTCTGTATTTTTGTATCTAAGGTCCCAGCCATCTTAAAGATGCTCTGACCCGTGAAGCTTTTTGCACTTTGAGACATGTACTGGAATAACAAGAGTGGCCACTACACAAAATTGCATTCTTATTCCTCCATGGTGTTTTTATTTTACCTGTCAGAACCATGGTCTGTGTGCATTACTTCTGGCTGTGCAGGTAGCTGTGGAAGCATTTGTTTGAGAACCACTGCCCTTCAAAGTACCACTCCTTAAGGATAACTGCATGGTGAAATGATACCTTCCGTGGGAATACATCTTAACAGCCAGTGCCTGAGGACTGCTTTCCAACATGATGGAAATGCCATTATTATTTCAGAGAGATTAACTGTTCTGGACTGATCACTCCCATTCTCATAGAAAACAGGATTATATTTCTATAGATGTGCTTTGACTAATAAAGGGGAAGACATAATTTTGCTTACTTTGGCATATGTCATTTCTCTAATAGGTGTTATATGACCAGTAGTTAATCAATAAAAAGCATTCACAGAACAATGACACATTTGGTATTACAACATACAGTTGTATCCTATAGAGCAGAATGTGAAGGTGAAGGAAGGCTAGAAAAGGAAAGGCAATAGCTGATTTGGTGGGAGACAGAATTGTGCTGACCATCCATATTGTTTGATCCTTGGCAGGGTTGGGAAAAAAGGCAAAGTCGGTGGAGGATACAACAACATGTAAAGGAAGCTTGAATGAAATCCAAGGCAACACAACTTTTACCAGAGAGGAGAAGGAAGCTCCTACTCAGCTCCAAATGGTGTTTCTAGGCAAAATTAAAAATGCTAATATTGCCCCATCAGTCATCATCTGCTCTGTGATGGTTTTTCCAAGATGTTAGTAGATGCCTCTGCAAATCATTACGTGCTTTAGTTAGTTAATCTCCATGGGTAAGGATGTTATGAGTTCTGGGGTCTTCACAGGCCTCTTGATCTCCTAGATTTTAGAGTAGGACATCGGTGTTGGGCCTATGTACTCATAAATATTTAGTTCCCTGTTGGACTCTCATTACTAGGAATGTTTCCTGTGCATTGAATGCTTTGTTTTCCAGTCATAGCTTTCTGCTGGCACCAAACCCAGGAAAAACTGTGATTTTAAGACAATACCCACATTGAAACTGCATGACTTAGCCTTCAAAATTTCATGCAGAACAAAAGGTATTGTTTCCACTTCACAGCAAGCAAAGTGAAAATTAAAACATTGCACTCTTGTTCTGACTTTTATAATAGGGCACTAAAATTCAAAAGAAAAAATTAAATCAAAAGGAAACTTCAAATGTTCACTCAGGAAAAGGCCAGGGGAACGCTTCACACTTGTTTAAAAAATAAGCTTCCTCTAAATTAACCCCTTTTCTGAAACTTTTAGCTTTTGGTCAGTCAGCATTTCCAAAAGAAAAATTTTCTGGCAGAGCATTAACCATCAGTCCTTGAGATTGTTCCTGTGAGCAGGATGACATCTGTATTTTTGCACCCACGCAAGTCAGAGTGCATTCTCTAGCACTTTTGAGTGACCATGTCAGTTCCAACAGTCAGCACCATAGCAGTTTGCACTTTCACCTCCTACACACCCAAGCCCCTCCAAAAGATCTGCTAGCTGTGCTTGTTAGAGCAGCGGGTTATGGAATAGAATCAACATTACTCCCAAGTGCAGCATTTTTTCAGAGTTTTCCTAGAAGCATCAGGACTTCTAAGCATAGCTATGTTTTTATAAAGAATATCCACTCCGCAATATGAGTGGTGATTCTGACAAGCTGGACAGTTATTTTGTATTTCTCTTCTCCAGCCACTGGCAAAATAATGGTTACCATCTATCACATCTATATGTTGTCAAAACTAAAATTCACTACCACTCAGCTATCATAGCCCCTTAATTCTCATTCCATGCTGTTCTCTCGGAGTCATTGTCCTGCCAGGGAAGCCCTTTTACAACTATGGGCTCCTTGGAGAAAGTGTTTAGAAGGACTATCAGTGATGCAAAAAAACCCAAAGACTTGAAGGCTAATATAATTTCATGTGATAAAGAACATTCAAGCAGTTCTGTGATCAAATGAGATTCTGCATTAAGTACATGGCATCAAAACCTCATTTCTAGATACAAGCCATATTGCATTGCTTTCACCTCTGCACGGCAACATTCAAAATTCATCAAAGCTTTGAGCTATGAAAGCTTGCTTGCTTCTCCACCCCAAAATGCTTTTCTTTCTCTCTTTCTCTGCAATGAATATGGTTATACTGGGTTTGGTAATTGGTCCTCATCTCCTGGAAGCCTCCTCTGTCCCTAAGATACATTTACAGATGTTTGCTGGTCCTGCCTTGCAAAGGGGAAACTAGAAAGACCTATGAGAGCATTACATGCCACATTCGTAACAAGTCCTTGTTGTCATTAGTTGTATGGACTGAAGCAAATTCTGCAGAACAAATGCCCACCAACTCAGTCATTCTGTAGACATTGGCAGTGTACCTATTGGTCACCTGTATGGATATTTTATGATGCTTCCTTAATTGTAATGTTATCCCCTGCCCCTACATCCCCCCAGGGTCCTATTAAGTCACACAAGCTAATAGGTTTATTTGAGAGGGAGAAGGCTGAACTATTGGTTTTTCAGCACATGTAAACCGCTTCTCAGACATGTATCAGAAAAAGAAGCAAGCTGGGCCATTACACAAATACCAGACATGCATATCAAAACTCACAGCCAGATCTTACAAATGAAGCAGAGGACTTGTTCCATGCTGAGAAGATGCATTTGTCTCAGGATGCAGTTATTGATTTCCTTTTGCATTCAGAGGAGCAGAAGACTTCAAAGTGCCTCTTGGCTGTTTTGACTGCCTTGAAATCAAAGGGGAAGATTGCTCGTTTAAGCTGAGCATGTGGAGAAGGCATGCAACAGCACATACGTTGTGCTGCAAGAACATCTCTGGATTACTTTGCAGCAGTCCAGGTCTGAGGCAGAGTAGAAAGGTGATGGGCCTCCCTGACAAGAAAATCCCTAGGCATGGAAGAGCCACCCACTAGAGATCAGCCAACATCATCTTCTCCTCCTGTCTCTGAAGCTATGTGCTGGAGGCAACGCATGTTGCTTTCTGACTACTTTTAGCTCCTTCAACTCTTTTACCATTTGCAGTAGACTAGCAAAGTTCCTTAAGGCTGTTCTGAAGTTCAGGATGGTGTAATCCTGCTTCCAGAGGTACAGGGATAAAGTTGCAACTAGTCCTTTTCATGGCCTTAGGATATGCCAGGCACAACAGTCTGGCTTGGTTCACTGATTAAAGTGCCAGTGCCCTCAAACATGTTCTTACTCTGCAGATTTCCTGAAGAATTCAAAGTATGTCATAGTAGACAAATGCCCAGGAATCCTGCAAGAGAGGATCTGCCACTTGTTAGAGATGGAAGTGTTAAGCTCAAAAGCATTAACAAGAATTACGGCTTAACATTATGACCTCATCTAGCCTTTAAAATAGAATCTAAAGCAACATTAGCAACATGTCCTTTCTCAAAGAAAGAAATAAACAGAAGGACAAGATAAGTGCATTCTGTATCAGAGCAAAAGGGAGCTGACAAGTATAACCTTAGCCTTATGGACAATCTCTAGGGCTACTGACTTTTGGAAAAGATGCAGTTAGTCATCTAGGAAAAATAGCTTTGAGAGCTGCTATTATCTTGGGATCTTTGTTAGAAGTGTTTTAATACACAGAATACCTCCAAAAATTTCAGAGATACTCACCTTAGACTGCACCACGAAGATGTAGAAGAACTAAATGTCATCTCCAAGTTTTGGCCATTAAAAGTAGTGAAATAATACAAAATAGCAGGGCTTTGTATCCTTGCCGGATATTTTATGTACACAGGATGCACAGTCCATGGAGAAATAAGCACTGGACCTGAACCTCTTTATTTCAGTCTCTATCCCTTAGGAACATGCTTATGAACGCTTACCTATTTCATCATTGTTACACGTTGATAATGTGTGACACTCTTCCCTCAGTATTTGTAAATCAAAGTTCAGATTAACTGTGACTTTCTGATTGTGGAAAAAAGCTATAAATTTGGTTTAGACAGCCAGCCAGCTTGGGTTTAGGGCTTGTTGCATTACCAGAACAGTAAGCAGATACTAAGGAATCTGGCCTTACATATCAGCTGAAAAGGACGATTTAAGGTCTGAGACTATCACAAAGGCCAGTGCTTTTAGATCCATCTCTGGTACCCTGAAGTTAAAGATATTACTATTGTAGATTCTGTCTGTAAAGACCTTCTTGACACAAAGGCCTCACTTGCTGCTGAAAGAGTTCAACAGCTCTTATCTAAGTGCTAATAACAGAAAGAAGATTCAACACAGAAAGCGCTGAGGCCTCTGAATTCCCATTAACAATTTGTGAAAATGTACAGTGCAGTCTCTGCAGAATTAGCTGAGCAAAGCCCACACTATGTTCTCAAAATATAGATTAATATCTTTCTCCTATAAGAGGTAAACCACAGTGCATGAAAGCATGAATAGTTTTCCAAATACAGTTCAACTTAGTTTAATTCAATTCAATCAACCTGGACTAAAACAGAGTACTTCATGTGGGAGCTTACTGTGGTGATCTATTTTATTTGTTACAATAATCCAGACTGGAACTTATATTTTGGGATCTGCTTACTACCAACTTTGCATTCCCTAATCCAGAGTGTATATCAGGTTAGTGTAACATTAGTATAAATCAGCCTCAGGCCTAGTTAAGATCTGGCTCCTTATACTAACCTAGGGCCACTTCAGATGTTAGATAGAAAACTGCATCCTCCCCATTTTCTTTCCTGACATCCGCCTCTATGCTGTCAAAATGCCCCTGAATTAAGGAAGATGCCGGAGGAGTAGGAGCCCAACCAGTTCTGAACCAGCTCACAACTGCAAGCAAAGTCCTCAGCACCTGTGTTAGCACAGATGTACACTCAGGCCTACAGAATTGGCACAGTGCCAAAAAAAAAAAAAAAAAAAAAGATACTGGGGTTTCAAGGTGTTATACAAGAAAAAAGACTGAGGTAGAAGTGACTCACTACCCTTCTTCAGAAAGCTCATGTTTCTGACTGTAACCAACCAGAATTTACTGTCTGCAGTCTTATTTAATTTCCATAGGCAGCTGATTTTCTTTTAGGAATAAAAAATAAAATAATTAACCCAAGTCCATACAATTTAAGTTATTTTGAGTGACAAAGTTTGGAGCCTTAAGATTAAAGTTTTGATTGAGTCCATATGATATTTGTGCAAACAGCAAAAAGTAAATCCTATCTAACCCACTAGTAATTACAATGCCTTTATTTTCTTTCAAGAAGCTTTGTTGGTAAATTTCACTGATAATAAATGATGGGCAAAAGTAAAATTTTCATTCTGAATATTTTTAAACTTTAATACAGCAAATACACTATTAACATTTAAAATTTAATAATATAATGATGTGTAGTTATTATACCATTATCCCAGTTTTGTTGTCTTTTCAAGATAATAAGCAAATAAAGAGTTGTTGCAAAATGAGACATTCAAATGCTACTGTAAAAACCTTTTTAAATGGAAAATTTTTGACCTTATGGAAACATCTTTTTTTCCTGTCTTTTCCTCTGTCCCTGTTGGACTATAGCCAAATCTGCATTTTCTAATGAGAAAACATTGGATTACAAAATTCCTGCACAGCTCTGTTGATTAGACTTTCTTACACATAGTTCAGTTCTGTCCCTTGAAAACTAAGATGTTTACCCACCTCTGATATTCAGTTTTATTTTGCTGCAGAGATTAAAGAATGATAGTGAGGGAGACAAGTGAGAAAAGGAATGGTAAGTATAGTTAACCTTACCAGTTTAACCCTATTTGCAGCTGGTCTAAAACTTCTGGTTCAGTACAGAAAAATTTATATTTTGGGATCATATCTTCTAGTAAAAACATGAATTAGTTTGATCTGACTTATCTGGACCTTTCATTTCTCTTTATTTACATTTTGATCCAAGGGAAAATATAAATATAACACAAATCAGGAGTAAAAGTTGACAGATTACAGTATGTTCAAACAAAATGCACTGGATAAAGTATTAGTACCAAGCTTACAAGCAGCACCATTTCCATATTATACATCACAGACTTTTGGAATTTAAACCATCTTTGTGATAAATGTCCTTAAGCAGCAGAGCAGGAAAATGTTGTGTTTACCAGTGTGTGCAGAACTGTGAAAGGTTGCCAGAGGAGCTGGGGGGCATCTGGCAATGGATAGTGCCAAATTTTGCTCAGTAAAATTGTAGAAAGGCATGCACACTGTGTGGAAGCCTCCTGCATAATCCCTTCTGGCATCAGTTAACTTCTCTGTTATCATCAGTTCCAAACATCCTTTCAACATCTTTCTTCTAGACACAGAACTTCCTTTTGTTTCCAACCTGCTGCAATTCTATGTCATGCTGCCACGAACAAATGTGAAATCAATTCTGTGTTTTTCAGCCTGTACTTTTCTTCTGTTGGGAGTTAGCAAAACTAACATCAATGCCAGTGTGGGTGACCCTTATTTAAAATCTGCACCATTTAGGAAACATGCTAAATGTTGTAAGAGGGGTGGAGAATGTTAGATTGGAGGTGGTAAGCACACTGAAACATCATCTGAGTTCAGTTAATTTCATTATTTCAGTGGTCACTCCAGATTAGACCAGGAATTACTGCACTAAAGTGGACAGGCTCCAGACTATGTCAAAATGTCTTGCGGAACCCAAGAATAGATCAAAATACAGTGAGGACAATAGATATTTCTGACAGGTACTGTTACTTGCAGAACTTCTACTCAGTACTTCTCCTTGGCTTTTAGGCACCTTCCTGGACATCATCAGCTAGTTAATGGCATTGAAGAAAACTCCTTTCTAATGGCAACTAGAGCACAAGGAGTCTTCCAACACCTTGTCTTCTCCTGTTCCTTAAAACAAACCCTATATCTCCCAGCCACTCTAACTGAAATTTGATTTATTAAGAAAGGGGAAAGAAGATGTCAACAAGAAGTTGTGTGAGACATAGCCAGTCATAGATATTATATGCTAAAATACCAGACTATTGAGGTACACTAGGCTTACTGGAAAGAAGAGACTCAGCATCTTCCAAAAGAAGGAAGGAGTCTTGTGGGTTTTTCTTTTAATCCCTATTTGGCAAGGGGTTCTAGGTACTTTCTTCAAGGTCCATTAGTGACTTTTTTTCTTGATGTCATCAGATCTTGGTTTTCTCTTTTACTTTCTGGATTTATCATTGCACCTGTGTTGACATGCAAAGTTCTTTAGTGCTTGCTATCCTCTCCGGATGCTCCCTTCCTCTGTGTGTTTCTTACAAACACACATACACACATATTTTTAATATACTTTGCTTCTACAGTAATGTTCCCATCAGACAGTATCCAATACTGACAGTATCTGCTCTGCTTGTATTTCTATTACATCTTTTTCTTCTGCCTTTTCTCCAATCCTAAAATCCCTTTCCTGACAGGGCAACAGATTAAGGTCTTCCAACCCTCCTTTTTTCTTTCTGTGTAGGAAGAAATCCTTTTTATGTGGCAGTTAACACTTTCCTGCTGTCTTCTAGTTAAGGAAGTTACCATCTTCAGCTCCACTCTGAGGATGCAGGCTTATACAGTTTTTAACTCCCTGTTACTGTTATTGTACTTTATACTAAGCACATGCTGTTGGCAGTCATCATATCTGTCACATTCATTATGGAACAATGGAAAAGAGAAAACACTGTTCTCTGATTTACAGCATACCTGAATTTTAATCAAGTACACATTTGTAACAAGACTGAAAATGGTCTGTCAAATACTGGTTGAGGATTTCTTAATTAAAAACAATGGTAAATCTTGTATATGAGAGGTAAGAATATCTCATTAAAGTACCAATGCAGGATTACATAGAATACATAAGAAAAAACAACAACAAGGAAGCAGAAAAACAAAAAAAAATCTTCATTCTTTTTTTAAAACATGTATGAATGTCAATGCACAAGCAATAAACCAGCCAGTAAGTACATTAGAACAAATACCCAATTTGTGCAATTTGCTGCACAAATATTACCATTCCTGGGCTGTTGTTTATTGCTAGAGCCAAAATTCTATTTTTCTCACCTTGTTCCAGCAATATGCAAGTTCAGTGGCAGCTCTCCTTTTACAGCTATTGACTTAGCCCTTTTGATAGGAAAGTATTCTTAAATTCTCCCAAAGCCTGAAAAATCTCAGTAAAGTCCAAGCTACTTAATTCAGGCAAGCAAACAGAATGGGTAGCTCACCCCAGTCTTTAACACACTGCCCACAGAATTGATCACAAGTATTAATCAGCTCTTAGCCTGGCATCGAACAGGCCACAGTGCTACTTAATTATATTTTCCACAGACTTCTGCTCAAAGTGCATACATTTTCCCAAAGGAAAAAAGCTACTTTTTAGCTATGCTTCCCAAACATATCTAATTCTGGCCCACCGGATGTTCTGTTACACAAGCAAAGGGCCACCCCCCCCCCCCCCCCCCCAATTTACAGATAAGATGTCACACACAGCTCCCAATTTACAGATAAGATGTCACACACAGCTGATTCAAATTCACAGCCAGCATAAACACAGACCACGCAAGTCAGAGCTAGAGACCTGGTCCTTCTTCTCCTCAGCCATATCCCTCTACTACTTGTGCAGAAATAGGAATTGTTAACTTCTGTTTTGAGGAGTAAGTCTTCCAGGCTATAGCTCACAGGACCCAGGAGGTTTTTTTCAGCACCCAGATCCAGATGCCTACTGCCACCACATAGGAGTGGGATTCAGTGTCCCAGTTTCAGGGAGAAGGAAATGCAGGCAGACAGTCCAAATGAGAGTTGTGGTGTGCTCCAGCCTGGTCTCCAAGCTACGTGTTGCGGAGACTGAGATCTCAGGACATCTTAAAGCCCTCATCTCCTGCAGAGCTTTCTCATAGGTTTTTTTTTTGTTTGTTTGTTTGTTTTTTCCTGCTTTGAAGGTAGTGACTACCTTGGGCATAGCCAGGAGGTTGAGGGAAGTGATTATTCCTCTATTACTTGGCACTCCTGAGTCTGCATCTGAGGTACTGTGACCAGTTCTGGATGCACTGGTACAAGAGACATACTAAGAACTAGGGAAGTTTTGCAGAGCATTGCTAAGATAGCTAGAGGGCTGAAGTACATGTTGTGCAAGGAGAGTCATTTTGACTACTGTAAGGTACACTGCAAGAGTTCTAGTTGCTTTTCCAGAAGGGTACAGGTCTCCTTGGTCTTATCTGCCAGCTCTGAGTAAACCTCTTGCACGGCTACAGGCATTGGAAGCCTATATTTAGGGCTTTGGATTGAGCTCCAAGAGTCCGGAGTTAGAGAAGATGTCAAACATCTCCCTGCTGACCTCCAGTAGCTTTTGCAAATTGTACCAGTTACTCAGGCTGAAAGCTCACTGCCTCAGAAAGAAACAATTTCAGCAAAAAGAGTTTTCCTCTGGGTTTTCTCAACCTCCACTGGACAAACCTTTCAGAAATATCATAGGTACTAAGGAGCATTAATTCCACTAACTTCTGATTGGATGTATGCTCCTAAAATATAATAGCATTGAAGATATGCAAAACCTTACTGGATACAGTCCTGGAAAACCTGCTTCAGCTGACCCTTCTTGAGCAGGGAGTGGACCAGATGGTCTCCAAAGGTTCCTGCCAACCTCAGCTATTCTGTGATTCTGTGAAGATGTTTAGGGGCTTCTGAAGCTAGGAATTCTGGGAGGAGATTCAGTAGCTCTTTAAGACTAGGCAAAACAGTTAACAGAACTATCAAAGAAAACCTGGGTGACATTATGCTGCATCAAATCCCTGACCACCTGCTTTTCTCTAATAATGCTGAAAATGGTTTTGCCCCCCTTCAGCTATACTGCTTTTGACCTCAGCTCATCAGAGTAAGGAGATCCTGTTGCTGACTAGGGATAATTTTCCTCTGGTCATGGCCCTGCACTGGTAATTAGAGAGAGGGAGACAGGAAAACAAAAGAATTGCTTCATTCATCACAGAAGAAAATTTGAAGGTGAAACAGGGAGAGGAGATAGGAGACTGGACTGAAAAGATCTGGGAAATTGTTTCAGATGGTTCCTGGCATAGTAGGCATTTCATAAAACCCTCAGGGCTCCACAAAATGGCCAAAAGAGATGGTTCTTTCCCTTTCTTATCTTGCCTTCTCTTACGTGCGGTAAGTATTTACAGACATTTGACATGCAGTCCTGAAAAGCAAGGCTGGGATATAATTTCCAAAATTTTCCAAAATCATGTCAATGACAGCTTCTATGCTGTCCTTTCTAACACCAATTATGCTGGTGTTAGGCCCTCTGTAGGGGAAAAATATCCCTCTTCAGATTGCCAGTGAAAAGCTATTATGTCACTTCAGCACCTTTTATTTCTGCAAAATAAGTATTGCTGCTCTCTGCTCTGAGTCCCAGATGGGAATGGTTGAAAGCCAGGGTTGCTGCTCTATGGCAGGGATGCAGGGTGATTGTTCCATTTTGGAAGGGAAAGCTGAATTTTCAGTTTTTGTAGGAGAGACAAATACTTACTTCTTAGTGTTTCTTTCTCATTTCTCTCCACCCTCCAGTAAAAAACAAAACCAAAAAACTGTGCTTGTGAGTGCAAAGACCACCCACAACAGCAAGTAGGGATGCAACATTTGAATGTCCTAGAGCTGGAAGCTGGAGCTTAGCCAAGGCAGGGACTCAAATCTCTACTTTCCATTTTTGTGCAAGTCCCATGCTTACTCTCGAGTACAGGCTGCCTGCCTCCTGCACCTCTGTGAGGCAGGCAGTGGGGCATGGGTCAGGTCAGAGGGCTAAATTAAGGTAAAGGGAGAGGTGCACACAAGCAGTGAGAGGCCATATAGAAATGTCCAGGTGACTGCATCCAACCTGCAGAGCTCCGAGATGAAAAATCTTTCTTAATGATGACTGTAGCAAAGAGCAGCTAGGACAGAATTTTCACTTGCCTTAAATTTTTTTACACCTAAACCCTTCCAGTGACTCAATGGGAGTCGCCATAACCTGGCACAAATTCCAGTTGGATAAGGTAATAAGTAAGACTGAACAGAAGGACGGAGGAAGCAGAGAGGGAGTGAGGAGGGGGGAAAAGGTTTTTATGTTGTATTAGAGTCTCTTTTCCTGGGCCCTGTAGACCACTGATTCTCTGACACAGACATTTCAAAAATTTGGCTCAAAGATAGCCCCAAAGGGAAGGTGCCTGCAACACAGCCTTTTGTATGAGCTGCAAAAGGCAAAAGCTGTATGGACTTCAGTATGGGCCAACTACTCGTCACCAGTAAAGCTGATGTAACTACAGAGGGGAAGGTGTGGGAATCTGAAGTCAGAGGCTCATACTACTTCTTCTAGAGGCTGGAGACAGGCATACCTGAATTACTATCATGTGAAACATTAGCAACTCAGGAAGGGTAGTAGGGAGTTGTTAAAGGCTGTTTTCCTACAGTGTGGTCAGGTTGTTGCTATATTTTACTTCCTGCTGTATCTTCCTGTGACTTCTTCCTTCGTTGTGCATGTGAACTTCTTGCCAGTCAACAGCAAGGTACTGTCTTGTAAAGGCAACAAAGAAGAGATTGTCCCAACCTTTGGACTGGGGTTGAGCCAGTGGTTTGTTAGCTCTGGGAAGCCAGAGTGCATTCTCTGGTACAGCCAATACCTCCAGCAGGACAGCTACTTTAGGAAAGGATCCATAGGCAGGTCAAGCTCAGCACCACTCAGCTGCTAATCAGGGTCAAGCAGAAGGGCTCTGTGACAGATACCATCTGTGTGACCAGGGAAGGGGAAGACCACTGAGCTGCAGAACTACTGCCACATCGCATGAGTGGGGGCACATATCTCACTGAGCCATGCTGGGAGGGGAAGATATGGTCTCCCGAGCTCCCCCGGGAAGTCTGCATCTAGGATCACACTGCTGTTACAAAGAGGAGGGACAAAGTCCTGCTACCACTGAAATCAGCGGAAAATCAGATCCCACAGAAAGTAAAGGGAGAATTCTGCCCTCTTTCATCCTTCTCTTCCCCTGCTCCCACACAAACCTCAGCACTTCCTTTTTATTTTATCTTGGAATCACTATTATTCCCCCTTTTCCTGGGTGTGGTCACTGCAGCATGACAGGCGGGGTGTGAGGCCATAACTTCTGCTGATGCACACAGTGGAGACACAGAGAGGCAGCCCACACTTCTGATTCCCTCCACTCTATGTAGCCTCTCGCTAGATTATCACAACTTGACATTATTGTAATAGTGTTTTGGAAACAGAGGAAAGGATGTATTTAATTATACATTATACTTGCAGACTGCAGGGCTGACAGCTTGTTTTTAGTAACCAAACACTTGGTGATAATCAAACAAACCTTTTGAGTTGAGCTGATGAAGTGCCAGCTAGGAGGAGCACGCCAATGCAAAAGACGCAGGGACTTATGCAAGTACATCAAAAACGACTAGCCACAAGCCTGGGACTGGGCCAAGGACCCCAGTCTTACATTACACAGCAAGCTGATAGGTTGAAACGTGCCTTGAAGATGAGCTGTCCTACCATTGCCAATTAAGGGGCTGTAAGGAAGCTGTGGTGTTTGGAAACTTTAACTTGACAAATAACTGAAGAACACTAGCTCCATTTCTTCTTTTCTTCACACCTCCCACAAGAGCCCTCCATATCTCCCTTTCCCCCATTCAACATCCATGTATTCTCACCGATATTTTCTACCCGATAAAGACTGAGTAAGGAGCGTGATCTGAACCATCCACAACGATCGAAGGGTTTTTAAAGATTATGACAGAGAAGCAACAACTCTCTCTTTGGTGATATTTCACTTTTATATAATTGTCAATCTCAGATAAATCCTACACTAGGGTTTCTTTCCCAGACAATGCTGAATTTACCTACACTTCTGCACTGCAGTGCTTATAAAAACAATCTCTTTCCTTTCACATGAACCCTGCATCCTTTTCAGAACAGAAACCAAACCTCTTCTGTATCTCTTAAGAACTTTCAGCACATTCCTGGTGCTTTTTACAGTCATAATCAATCTTCTCCCTCCAAAGGCCAAATGTCTGCTGCAGAAATCCAGATTTTTTTTCAGCTACCCTTTACCTCCACTGAGAGTCCAAACTCCAGACACAAACACTTCTAGGCTCTTGAGAAATACAACCAAGCTTTCCATCACTGGCTTACATATTCTCTGGAAGTGGCTTTAATTCTGTGTACACTCATTCACAGGATATGTCCAGCGGCCTCTCCTGTACAGCCTTGAGTCAGGATGTTCTTTCATGAGATATCCCACACTATCAATAACAACGGTACATCCCAAATTATCAGTTTCATATTATTCCAGAGAATGTGGTGATGGCTGGACTATTGCTGGATAAGGCAATTACTGACACAATAAAGACTCATATGGAAGCATTATCATCAGTTTCTCTGTGTTCCCTTTACCACCTATGTGAAAAACTGGTGGTTTCATTCCTAACAAGGGAAAAAAATGTAGGGTGTGATCTGTTTGGCTGATAATGTCTAATCAAAACAGCAAAAAAAAACCCCTCAAATAATAACTGGAACAATGAAAGGAGAATAGTTTCTCAAGAGGGGGAGATTTACAGATATTGCAAAATTATTTGCCCCCACCTTATCTTTAAAATATAATTTAAAAAAACCTTTGTAGGAATAAAGGCTTCTTTAAAATCCTCTCAGGACGTCTCCTTCTTTCTAGAGGACCATTTCCTTGCTCAGTCCTGATGGAATAGCTTTCATGTGCCATTGGATGTCAAGCCTTCCTTCTGTCAGAGGACAACAGTCATTGATGACTTTCCCCCACCTAAATTTTTGGTGAACAGCCAGGAGATTAGTCACTGACAGTCCTGTTAGGAAGTCAGAGGAAGGGAAGACTGGGTCCATCTGTTCCCCTCTTTTCCACCTGCATATTTGCAAGGGGATAAATTGCCTCCAGTCAGTTACTCCCAAATCCTGCCAGAGCACAAGGGTCTGTAAAAGACTGGGTTTCCATACCCACTCTGGACACCAGGCTGTGATGCTGGCTCAGATGGGTTTGGCAGTTTTGAAGGCTGTCACCACAGATGGCGCAATGCTCTCATAGCAGATGCCTCTGTTTGAACACACTGCACGGTCCCACCATGTGCCCCTGCCTGGTGGCCACTGCAGTTTCCTTCTTGTGGTTAATCACTGCATTTCTTCCAGTAAAAAGGAGCTCAAGGTTAAAATCACGCCATATACACAACATTTAGCTCAAGGTCTGATTCCAGCGTCATTCCCTTTCCCAGGCTTCACACTGTTCAGGTTTGGAGTTGTTATAAAGATTGGATACAATAAGAAAAAATACAAATTTGAGACCAGTCCAAAAAAAGTGTTGCAGTGACAGCCCCATTTCCACAGGAGAGAAAACGAGTTAAGACTTAGGTGCATCTCTCACACTTGCCTTATAATTTGCTGGCATGGGCCCATTGTATGACAACTGTGACAATATTTAAATGTAGTAATTTTACATCTGAATTATAAATGATGTTTTGTACTTTAACAGATTTCAGTGGCTAAATATTTATCCTATCCTTTTTTAGGTGTCTGCTTCACTGGCAAATTTTCAGTTCCTTCTGCATTACTTCCTCCCCCTTTGAAAATACTGTACTGAATAAGGATCGCTCTTCTTCAGAGCTTGGCTTCTCTTTCACCTGGCTCCTGTGGTGAAAGTAATTAAGAAAGTAATTGATTGCTATAGAAATATTAATATTTATTATTGATACTACAGTAATATCCTGAAGCTTCAGCAGCTGTGAAATAAATACATAAGAGAGAGTAATAACTGTAGTGCCAGCTGAGGATTATTACTTCAACCACAAGGTCAAGAAGCCTGCAATCATGTAAACACACTCTGAAAACATTGAATCAGGGAACCTTTCAGAAAAAAAATTGTAAAATACATACAACAATTTTAAGCCCTGTTTCTCCTGTGAAGGTCTCTGGGAACTGGTATCTATGAATGGGTCTTTTGAGGAGATGAAGAATACTCACTGAAAGAAAAAAATTTCCATTTCAGCTTCTTTAGTGTGGGTCATCTTACCTTCTGTGATTGTGCCATATGCTTCATTCTGCTGAAAGGTAGCTGCTGTCATAAGGAAAAGTTGTCATGACACAAGAACAGTAAAGGAGCTTTTTAATCTCGGTATACTTGGCATATTAAACTACCATGCTAGAACGTTCATCATTAATATTTTTTGTTAAGTGTATTAGCCCCATGAAAGGCTAAAAGCTTCCTTAAGAGATGGAAAGTAAAGGTGAGGTTTTTTTCAAAAGCAGACTGCATCCACCCAGCTTTGTTATCCCTGCTGACTACAGTGTGACCAAAGTTTGGTCAATAATGAAGTGATTTTAGCCGCCCCTCCTCCCACCTGTTATTTTGTCCAGAGTGAAAGGTAGCATGAAAATTATATCACTGCAGTAGGTCCCAGCTGATACACTTTTAAGATATCACAGCAGAAAGGCTACAAGTAAAATTCATACCATTAAAAAAAAAAGAACATTTTGTGGATGTCTTTTTTTTATTATTAACATTATAAAAATTTGAAGAACATGAGACATTATTTCATGAAAATTCCTCTATATTTAAAAGGCTGTTTGTCATGCGAAAAGCATTTTCAAGAAAATTTTTCACCCACTCTAGTGTATTAGAGTATTCCTACTTATATACACACAGATTAAGAGGATATGCACACTGTGTATGTGTCTCAGTGAGTTTCTAACAGCTTTATATGTTTACCGATGAGTCAAGATGATTATGTTGAGATCATGGGAAAGAAGGATAACTCACTATAAATGTATAAAAGGATTTTATGAAAAGGACAAGGACCAATCATTCTAATTAGCCAACAAAGAGAGAACACGATGTAATAGGATTAAAGGGACACTGTCAAATTGCATTTCTGAAACCAGTTAATTGCAAAAATTCTATATCCTGACAATACACGCTTTCAATAGCATATCTTATTTTCAAATTCTTTGAAATTCTTTTGAGAAGGAAATTTCTATTTTCTGTTTATTTTTGTAAGAAATTAAGAAATGTGAAAACTGCTTTCTGTACACAAGTGTCTTGTAAGTGATTATATATTGAATATTTTATTGTTTTTACATAAAGAAACTAGAGAAAATTAACCTTTTCTAATCTGTCAGTTACAGCAAAACTTTCATTTTGCTTCCCATTCAAACAGAAACAGGATTTTTTCAAATAGGCAAGGAGGAATACTAGGATACTGTTTATCTTCCATTGTACCTGCTATGCCAGTGCCTGTGTCCGAGGGATACAATTTAAGACCTGTTTTCAAAAAGAACAGTTGATTTTAAGTATCATCTCCTTTGGGGATCTCCAATTTAAGACATTCAGAAAAGCCCACTTTTCAAACTTGCACCACTTAGTTCTTTCTGAAAATGAGGTTCCAGCTGGCTGTCTCAGAAAATGCAGGCACCTAAAACCACCACCTTAAAAAAAAAACTTTGTTATTTTTTAAATTGCATAAGCTCTTCCAGAGGCAGCAAGTCAGGAAGTTAAGTAGAAATATTCTGTCTCTTTTGGTATTTTCCTCCAAACATGTCATCTGGTCATGGTAATTCTGAGGAATGGCAGACTGACCATGATATGCTAACACAAATGTAAACATTCTCATTTTTCTTTCCTAGCTACAAATCTATTTTTAAAATTGTGTTATGTAAGTGTATTAGCTAGTCTGCCCTAAAACATATCTGACAGTCTGAAGTACATCTGAAGCACTGAAATGTCTCAGTTCTAAACAATTTTCAGCAAAACAGACTTTTTTGTGGATTATTGCTTGTTCTTCTTGAAATTTTTCTTTTTCGTAATGAAACTGAAATAGTCTGAATTTTTCATTAAGAATAAAGATAATTTATGAACAGCTTTTAGTTTTCTTACAGAAAAAATACCTGCTATTTCCTAACCAGCTGAAATATTGTCCTACAGCAGACCTGCCATGGGATGATCTACTTGCCTATGAGAACTGTCCTCTGTTTAGGCACCTCTAGACAAAAAAATAGACAAAATATTGACAAATAGGAAGGACTGCACTGAAAAGCAACAGAAACCACTTATGCTCAGATACTGCAATGAGAGCTAAGTATCAGATTAGGTAACTGAGATACTAGAAGAACTGGTTTATGAAGAAAGATTAAAGGAGCAAGACATGGCTAGCTTGACTAAACAAGAGTGAACTTCCAGTGGCACAATAGGCTACATAATAAGGGGCAAATAATGAGAGAGGGATGCTGTTTACAGTGATGTAATTGGTCATGATTTGAACTATTGCAATAGCCTGAAGATCTTGATGATGTAAGAGGAGCAGCAGGGGAAACTTCCTGACAATGAAATCTTTAGACTGTTCAAAATTACAAAGTAGGTGACTGAAGCCCCATTGTTTGAGCCTAGAATGGGCAATAGTGCAACCTGCTGACAACATATTTTATTTTTTCTTGAAATCTCTATCAGGAAGTGCTAGGAAATATTTTAGATGGAAAAGCCAAGGTAAAAAGAGAGATGCACTTTAGAGTTAAAATTACTTTCCCTGTTCCAATAATGTTCTTCGGGGAAGTTCCAAGAAAGGGATTTTCTGTGACTCTCAGCTTCTGTCACATGTATAAGTACATGGTGTAGGTAACCAGCCTTCAGCAGTAGGATGAACTACATGATGTAATAGATCTTTTCCATCTCTAATTTTCATGAGAGCACAAACAAATATTCATGCCTGGGAACATTAATCACAATTGGTTAGCTGTCTAAATCAAAGAAGGGAAATAATATGTTGTGCATACTCAGCACACAATGTTCTAATGTTTATAACTATGTAATTTCCAAACCAAATTTCTTCAAAAAAGGCAATGCATCATTCAGGAATACATTCACTCTTAAGGATGGTATTTCAAAATAAAGTTGTTTTGAGTTACTGGGGATGAAAAGCATAAGAAAAATACCCTAAGTGGTGAAAATCACTTTCTCTCTCCTCCTGATTGGATAACTTTGAAACAAAACAAAACAAAACAGCTGGATTGATTTTTATGAAAGTTTCTAAAACCAATTCAGTCTTGGAGTGAGACTGAGCATGAAAAATTTGAGCCCCAAAGGTAATATTTTTTTGAGAAAGTTATAAATGACTGTGATTTAGAATTGAAATGCCATTTTCAAGCTTAAAAATATCATCACAACCACAATGCTACATTAACTTGTGTTGTGCAAAGCAGTAGTGGTAATAGAAAACCAAATTCTCCTGATTTCAACTGACTTGCAGCAAGTTACCCTGTCAGAGAATTTGCCACACAAACACAAAACAAGGAATAAGACAGAGACAAGGGTGAGTAGGACTGGAGAAGAGAAGGAGAAAGTGAATAGGAGGGAATGTTAGGGGGAAAACAAAAGCAAAAAATACAATTACAAAAAAGACCAATACAGTCATTTACTACAAGTGCTGTATTCGCCTGTGGGAAGATTCAGTGTGTTGATGTCAATTTTGTTCTTTTGAACACTGTCGTGAATAACACAAGACTTGGAGGTGGTAAAGAAGAGACCAGAAAGAAGGTGATAAATAGCATGGAGGTGGAAGAAGGAGATGAAATAGGGAAATTAAAGGAGAAATTATTAAGGAAATTAATTTCAGTGCTATTGCCAGAATGTTCTAGAATAGTCCAAGAATGACTCTCTCAATTACGGTGCAGCAACAGCTCCATTAAAACCATTTTTAGAAACTTGCAAAAACAGGGCTGAGATGGAAGTAGGACATGTTTCTATGGGAGGCAAATTAATTTTGTATTTATATATTCTATTCTATTCTATTCTATTCTATTCTATTCTATTCTATTCTATATTATTTTATAAAATGGGGGGAGGAACAGACAGCTTGGAATTGGCCAAGCTACAGAGTACCTCTTTTCCCCTTACTAACTAGGAGGAGCCCGGTTGGTGTTTGCCAGCAAGAACTCCTTTCCGAAGCAAAGAACCCATCAGTGGCAGCTCCTGCAGAGGCTCCTGAAGCTCAGAGGAGGTGTGCACTGACCCCTGAGCTTGCCAAACATGCCTCAGTGTGAAGGGCTTAGTGGGTGTCTGGATCTGCTGTGTCCTGAAGGATGAAATTATCCAAATTAATCAGCTTTCCTTGAACTTGTTAACAAACTGAAGTCTCCCATCAGGGATGCTGCCTGAACACATTTCTTGAAGAATCCTTTGTGAAGTTTCTGTAACTTCCCAGAACTACACTGGTGATATTGGATACTGGCCCTGCAGTGCAAGAGTCAGGTCAAAAAGCATTTCAGGCAGCAGTCTTTGACTGAAGCTTGCTATTGCCTTTGTAGCCTAGAACTGGAGCCTTATCAGTTCTGCTCTGCCACCATTTTCACTCATCTCAGAAGCAAGGCAGATCCTGTTTATTCTGCACCTTCTGCTTGTGCAAAGGGAATAGCCAATTAACTTTGTTCTACCCAGAGGTGTGTTTCAGCCACATCTCACTCTGCCACCTCCTCCTGACCCCACTCACACTGGTTGAGCTTCTTTCCCAGTTTTTCCCGTGTAGGCCAGTCATCACATTACAGACATCCACTTAGCTTCTGATTTGACTAAGAGTGAATCGTCAGTTGCTTTATGTCCCTAACCTAACATGGACAGGCAACAACTACAAAAATCAGCCTCTCCTCTCCTTACTGAATACAGATATTTTCTCTCCTTTCCCTGCTCTTGTTTTAAACTTGTCATCCTTGCTCCTTACCCAATCTTAAAACAAGTCCAGTGATTCATCTCACCCATTCTGGTCTTGCTGACATTCAAACACAGATCTCAAGTTGATGGCTTATCTGGGAGAAGAAAGAAGGGTATCATTCTCATGTATTCAAATACAATACCTTGGTATAACATTCTTAAGACTTTTGCAATATTCTAAATATATCATACCTTAAAAAGTATACACTCTATCAAACTTCATCTTTATCTTTAGCAAATGCTGAGCAGGTGATAGAGGCACTTACATGCATTAAGGGTATGGATAACAAAGCTGACAAGAGAGTTCTTAGATCCATAGTTTCCTCCATCACCAGGCACACATTCGTATGTTAGTTTTAGGGCCGTCTTCTATCATATGCAAGAAGCTTCAAGTAACCCTGAAGCTGACTCATGCAAAGAGCCACAGAGAAGGGGACACATAAGTAAGCCTTTGGTACAGGGTGAAAGTGGCTGGAGGTGAGTTCATTCAACTATTTGGCAATAATGATTCAAAACTGAGTTATCTGAAAATTTTCCATTGGGACTGTTTTCCAGAGATAAGCATGTTTTGACAAACGTGAGTGTGTGTGTATTTTGATCTGGCTGTAAAAATGCTGATTTTGTAGAAAAACAAAACAAAGCTCCTAAAAGGGAAATATATCAGTAAATCTATAATTATATCTACATAAAACCTACCATTTTTTGGACTTGCCATACATCAATAACAATAAAAATGCATTGCGGGAAGGAGAGTTTGGTTTCTTGAAGTTCATTTTTTGCACATTGGATGAAGTTCCCTAGAGAAACTGTGTAATTTTAAATGATATGAGAGAGTGAGATGCATCATAAAGGAAAATAACTGTATTATAACTATACTGAGGCAAGTGTAGTGAGGCTCTGTATTGGCATTTCCAAGCTGAGAACTTTTTGGTCAAAAATACATGTTATTTAGTTTTCCACAAAAAAAAAAAAAAAAAAAAAAAAGAGAGAGAGAGAGAGAGAGAGACTTACTTCATGCAGCAGAAAACATTTTCAGCTTGATTCTTAAGAAAACAGTAATGAGTCATGTAACTGCATGCTGGTATGCAGCAGTTTTCAGCAATAAGGATGCTAGTATGAAAACTGGCCTGGGGAATACTCTTTAATGCTAAAGGGAATGGATAACAGGGCAGAAATCCTCACAAGACTATGGCACTCTGTACCCTCCTGGTACAAAAAAAGGGAGAGAATAATTTCTGCAGTGTAACTAATTCTTCTAAAAGAGTATCATTTTATTTTAAGGACAGTAGAAAATTCTAAGCATGCTTTATACTGAGAGATACTTAAACCTAGGCTGGAATTTCATCTTGAAGGGAGCTTTTAAGGATAATTAAATCAGCTCTGACATAATTTAGGTGAATAGCCTAGTAGAGCAATCAAGAGCAATAGAGAAATGTATCCCAATCTCAACAGTTCTATGACAAAAAATCCGAAGACAAAGTAGACTTAATTGCTTGCTTTTTCCACATCCAAAATTCTTCTAGAGATAAAGGTTAAGAAATATTAAATAATTTGTCCAAAATGTTCACCAAGTTGATGGCATCACAGGAATAATATCTGATATGGATTGTAGAGGAAAAATATTGTATGCAAAATAAGCATGCCTTTTGGGTCATGATTGCAATGTCTCGACTCTGCCTTGATCAAAGCCAAGATCTAATTGCAGAATCAGACCTGACAGTCCCATATTTAAAAGATTTGAAGACTGAGCAGTTAAAAGTTAGAATGCTTATCTTCAGCAACAGGATCTACATATCTTGATATGAAAACAGGGTTGGTAATGGCATCTAATCACTTCTGGTTTTAGTAAAAAACAAAATAAATAATCCTAGACTTTCTCTTAGAATGCATGCATATACTTTTGATCAGTTAAAACTAATAGAAAAAAGAATGTACAATACATATGTTTTAAACTGCTAGGCAATTTGAATTTAAATGTAGGCTGATTTTGGCTGAATTATGGGCCAAATTATAGCAAGCAGGGTTGCTTGTTAGTGGATGGCATTATACATTGTTACACATTCTAAGACTACTTTGTATCTCTCTAGAAAAATATCTGAGTTATTCAACCTAATCAAAGGATCTAGGTGTTTCCATTAGTTACTTTTGGATCAGTTAACAAAACAAAATGTTCTGGAAATACTCAGAGTAATATTCCTCATTATGTCCTTCAGCGCAGGAGATTATTTAAGAATTTTCTGCCCTCGACCTACTTTCCTTCCTCCTTCATTCCCAAAACCCTGCTGGCTTCTACCAACCCCTTACCAGCGCTGGCTCAGCACTACTGTTAACTGTGACAATGAGTATAATCTCATTTAAAAGAAAGCAACCACTTTGGGGGAGTCTTTGGGGGTTTTTTGTTTGTTTCTCTCTCTCTCTCTCTCTCTCCGTGTGTGCGCGCACGCGCACGTGCACGCATCTATGTTTTAACTAGATCATTTCCCATATCTTGCAAACATGGTCACACAGCTAGTGGAATTGACATAAGTGAAAGAGTAGCTTCTGGCAGGACATGAATCACTTAAACTAGCTCTGCCACCAAAAGATTCATAATGTGAAAAAGCATATTTGTAACACTGCTCACAAATAGATTAGCATTTTCTGGGCTTGCACAAAACATGTGTCTTTCCACATAGACTGATAGACTTTTAATGAATTTTCTAATTGTTCTATTTTATCACCACAGGCAAACAACAAAGCCATGAGCACTTTCTTTTAATTGTCTATCAGATACTATTGCAGTCTTTCAGTTCCCTTTGTGCAACACCATTTTTATTTAATAGGTTATGGACCTACTCACACCCATGAGACTTCACTCAGTGTGGCTGGATGGTACGTTGCACTTAGTGAATTCCAGCACAAAATTTGTTTGTCTGTAAATTTACTGTCTTAAGACAGGCTCCACTTCCAGCTAAATTCAATGAAAAACTTAATGAAGCCTCTCAGCTAGTCTAATAAAGGATACCAGCACTCTGTACAGAGCTGGAAAGCACAGAAAACTTTGCAAAAGACAGTCTTTTAGTCAGCCATGATGAGCACCAAAGCTCAAGCTGAAGTATAGACTAGAGACAATTGCTCTTTATTTGATCTAGTTATGTTGCTCCCTTAAACAACTTGAGAAAATGGTGACTAACAGGTGTGGGTAAAAAAAAGCTGGTAGTGAGGTAGTAAAGTAGGACAGAAAGAGAAGGAAGTAGTTTGCATAGCTGTAAGTAGTTGCACAAATCTGTTAGAGGCTAAATGAAAGGAAGCTGCTGATGGACATCAGGTGAGTCCATGAGTTATGAATATTAGCTCCCAAACACTTTTTGGTGGTCAGAGATGGAATTGTTACTCCAGCACAATCTGCTCCCATTTGGTGCTATTTGTTACAGCCTTCTGGTGTTCCTTACAATTGCTTGGTAGGTGGAGGAATATGTGGTCGCATGGGGGGTGGGGATGGGTGACTTGAACATGATAACTGTAAAATGCATTTATTTTTAATGTTGACTACAATAACTAGAAAGCTGAGGTTGGTGTAATCCAGTGACACTTCAATGGGTGAGTGCTGGTTAATAAACTATTGATGAAAATCATTATGGTATTCTAGGGCTTTAAGACAGATGAAGTCATCCTTGTGCAACACGGATGTCATGCTATATGCATCTCCTCATAAACCTCCTAAAACAAGATTTTTCTCTTACTATTACTCCTTCAAATCTGACTGCTGGTATCTGTGCACAGGAATTGGGAGAAAGAGAATGAGAAAGAAATGGACAATTTGGTGGTATGTTTGGCTTTGAAATCTGAAAGCTGGCTTATCCTGCTAGATCAGATGGTGGTGCTGTAGGATCCTGGCATACTGGCTGAAGACACCCAAAAAGATGAGAGAGGGTTTATGTTGAGTAGATTTTGAGGAGTAGTTTGTCTTAGAGAAAAAAATGCTTTCTGAGTGGAAAAGCAGGTTCTGTGTATCCTACTTTTGTTCCCAGGAGAACTGTGGTTGTGTATAATGTGTCTACCAGGATTCCTTTGTACATCATTACTGGGAAATGTATAAAAAGCTCTAGGGAACAGGAGTGGAAATAAGAAAGCTGGTAGTGCAACTTTTTCTTGGGGTTCTCTGAGAAGGTATTTGATGGTGTCTTTAAGATTAAAGACTGAGCAGGAATTTTTTTTTTTCTTGAACTTCTTTTGTTCAAACTGTCAGAGAATCTGCTTGCCTTGCTGATGCAGTCCTACATGCTGTACAATTTCTATAGCTCTGCCTGAACTGAAAGATTTTTATTGTTTTCAAGGAGAGATAGAATATAACTTGAATAAAGCATATCAAGTAATCTCAGACTCTGTCTACATGAAATTAAGGTTGGATTTTGGTCCTTTAAATGTATAATTCACAAAACCAATCTAATGTAGAGCTTGATCAGATGATAAATGCTTAAAATCATTCTCTAAGATATTATTTTAGAGAAATAATGAATAATAATAAATAAATAGATGGGAGAGTACATTAAAATCTTTTAACCATATAAGTCCCACCAGTGGGGCAGACAGTCACACAGCATGGGGGATTATCAGATCATTTTGCTTTATTCATTTTCTTCCTTTCTTGGCGGTATCTAACTGAAGAGCAGAAGAGAGGGTGTCTGAGATGAGAAAAAGGCCATGGACTTGGTAGAACCCCCTGCCAGCCATCCAGCCTGTATAAACATCAAAAAACATGGCAGAGATGCAAGAACAGGAAGGAGAGAGGTGGGAAGGCCATTTCTCACCAGTTCCCCTTAGTCCATCATTCTCCAGCCTCCACGGGAAAAAGAAAAGGAGCTAGAAGTGAAACAAGAAAGTGGGACTTCCTTGTTAAAGAGTATATAGACAAGAAAGAGAGGTTAGACAGGATTTCTGCCACTGTCTCGAGAAAAAAATAAATAAATAAGGTGAAGGAGGAAGAAGCAGCAAAAGAAATTCTGATATTTGTTACATTGTGGCAGGGCCTGGAGGTCTCACTTCAGGTTGTGTACCCTTCTGCTAGCCGTTATTTCAAACATTACAAAAATGCAGCCATTACTCTGGGAGCTTAAAAATAAACATGTCTTACAAGAAACAGGAGAATCAGATTTATTGTCAGAGCTCTGAAAACACTGCTAACAACAAGATACATTTTAAGGGATGGATACTATAAAAGAGGACTGTTCAGCTTCTTAGGAAGACTTACTTAGATTTCAGCAATATTCAAGTCCTGCAAAACGTTGTTAAGCCCCATCAAAATCCAAGGAGCTTTTGATTTTCGAGCCAAACTAAGCTATCCCTACTAAAAATAACACTAGACATACTAGATTGCACAAAAAGTCTTCTAGTGGCTGAGACCTAACAGGCCGAAATCTAATTTGCAGAATTATAAAATATTATCAGGCATCAGCAACTAGCTAAGAAAAAAGAAATGGGGATTACATAGGGAAGTTTTTTTGACTGGTGTGGAATATACCAGCATGACAAATTCAAAACCATGCAGCATCCTTTGAATGAGGAGAATGCAACAGATTCTGAAACAAATGTTCATCCTTTAGCTTTTTGTCCCCACCTCCTTGACATCTTGGTTTCCTGATATGTCATCCTCCCCAGGGAATATGTAGGCAGCTGCTGGGGAGAGGCTTCCTTCAGCTGGATCCCAGCTTTAAAGGCTGAAGGTAGGAGGCAGGAGACCTGCCTGCAGCCATGCAAGCGTCACATCATAGGCAGCACTTTTGCTCTTTCCTAGAAGCTGGTTGGAGCTCAGCTCCACCCTGCTGACTTTTTGAAAAACGAGTGTTGTGCTTGCTCACTGGAATTTTTAAGCACTTTCCAGGAACACCTGTCCCTTATATACAAATATGTTGATCTGACAAGCTGCAAGAAACATCTTATTTGCTCACAAAGCTCTAGTTGCAGCAGGCAAGATTTGTTAACCCATCTGTTAGAAGCACTAGGAAAGAGGAAGAGGAGGACACCTCAAAAGAGGAAAAAACAGCTGGCTGTAAGGTTTAACCCATAATAGGAAAACCAACACACAGTGCAGGTATTAATGCCCTCACAGTAATATTTGTAAACTTATATAACAGGCAGAGACAGCAGTAACAGTCATTGCTAAAAGTCAAGTAACAGTTTCTATCCTAATTCTGCACTTCTATTTTTTATGATTTTACCAGATTTTATCCATGTAGGGTAAAATAATCAATAGTAATTGTTTATTTTTTCTAATTGCAGCAAAAATATTTTCAACTCTTTTAGGGAAGGTGATAAGGGAAAATAGAGTTAGTCTATTCCTTTGCTTTTCATTAAAGAAAGAGTTCCAAACTTTTTCCAGTTTAAAGTTTTCTAATGCCTCCATGCTTGGAAATAGATACATGACATTTTTTGTTACAGTGACTTGGGGAAGAGAGAGAAACTCTTTGCTATCTCTGGCAAAACCTACTACATTTTGTAAATCGGAATTTGCTCATTCTCACTAGAAAATCTTTGTAGCTACCAAATGTTCTTTACATGTTCATTATGCATTGTGCATGTTTCTAGGCTCCCCTAAACCTTCTCTTCTGTAGGTCCAAAGGTTAAGTTGCAGGCAACCTACTGGCAATGAAGCAATGAAATCTGCCTTGGCCTGAAGTGAGAACTGCCATGCAAAAAGGCAGCCAAACATGTCTTCTCCATTACCTCTGTAAATAATTCCCAGTATTTCACAGCAAGGCCATCCATCTCTAGGCTAGAGTATGAGAAACATGGTGCATCTGTGTGTTTGACAGTATATACACAACGCTAAACCACACCCCCTTTCAGAAGTATAGAACAACATCTAGGGATCTTAATGCTCCCAATTCAGAGTCCTGGCTCTTCTAGCAAATCGTTTTATGCTGCACTGGTGAGTCATGTGTCATTTCATTCTTGTGTAGCTAGTTCACATAAACAGCAAGAGTTTACCAATGATACCAGTTACTCCAACAGATGAAAAATCAGAGACTTTTATTGGGTCCAGCTGCCTGAGGTGACATGCTGAGAGTGAGGAAGGAAAGTAACTACTGGTCCTCAGGAGGCTGTTTTGCAAATCCAAGGAAATTATGTGCCAGAACCCCAATATTAAAAGTTTGCAAAGTCAAATCCTGAAGTTGAGGAAATGTCAGAATTGTACTCTATGAACACACATTACTTCCCCCCCCCCCAGGATTCTGGTCTTGTTCAGTACACAGAATGGGCAATGAATGAGACAGAAGCTGGCAAGAACAGAAGGGATGTACTTTGCTTTAAAAGCTGATCTGGGACCTAGGCTGACTGAGTTTTATTCTTAGTTCAGCTACAACCTTTCTCCAGGATGTTGGAAAAAAGTTTAATGATAATGAATATATACAAGCAAGGTGGGTTATGTTGTGCAATCCACCTTAAATCTTATCTTTTAACTTGATTGTCATGTCAATGTTAACCTTCTTTTAATACATCTTTTTCAAAGCCATTTCAATACACATTAATATTGGTCTGTTTCTCATTCCTAGGGATGCCTATTAGCAGGCTGTTCAATGCTAATCAGTTGCATATACTCGTGTTCAAGGTGCCCAAGGAGCCATTCTGCTGCAGCCTTGTCACCAGGAATCTTCAAGGAAGACAGAGCTCTGCCTTCCCAGCCTCTCAGCCTTACACTGACAGACTCCTTAAGATTCCCAATATTTCAGTGTCATAATGACCATATGGAACTGTTCATGTGGCACACACAAATTAAAGTAAGCTTTAAGCCACTCCAACCTATGCTAAGATTTGTATCTGCTCTTGGCTGGCTCTTGACCTAAAGAATCATGAAAGCATTATAATACCACCTTTACCTTCCATTTGAGACATTGGCTAAACAGTTTATCAAGGTAGAAGTGTAACCAAAATATGTGCATACATTGTTTAGAGATGCATATGTGCATATGTGTCTACATGTGCATGTATGAATGGTATATCACAGGCTCATATCATAACCTTTTTGCAAGAATGTCATATAAGAACTTGCTGCCTTTTCACCTTGAAACAGACTGTATTGTGGTATTTTGTTGTATTAACTAACAGAGAAACTTCCACCTTACAAACAGCTGCGGAATCCTTCAGTGACCTGTGCCTGATAGGAACCACTAGCCAAAAAGCTACAGCTGAAGAGAAGGACCTTTGCCAATACTGAGTTCCTCTTGCAGAAACCAATGGACAGGGAAAGAGCAAGAGAGCGAGAGACAGCTCCGACAGTAATGGGCTGTAATTGAGTTCTCAGCCTTGCTTTAACTGCCTTGGTGCGATTGCCTGTGAAAATTGCTCTGTTTTATGCTCTTTGTTAGGTTCTGTCAAGCCCCATTTAAAATAATGAGGCCCCTTCACTCACTTTCTCTTCATAGAGTTCGGGGCAGACAGAAGAACTTTCAAAGGAAGAACAAAAACTCATCTGTGGAGAAGAGGGGGATGTTATAAATTACTGATACCCAGGATCCTTGCAGAGGCAGTTAGCCAGGTGTGACCTTGACAAAGGACGAATCAAACACACATTATCCAGCTCTTTCAGCCAACACCTTCTGTTCCCAGGAGGTGCAAACTCGCACTGGACGCCCGATAAAGCTGCCGTTCTCTAGCAGCTGATCCATCTCTTTCATCAAACACGCTAATCCACAACACATATCACAGGAGCAGAATGGATATAAAGACTAATGAGTCTTAGAAGGCCCTTTATGAAAGTTATGTTTGAATTGGGAGCAAAGGTCATGTCTAGAGAGGTGCTGAGCACTGACAACCATACATTTTTTCAGTGGGAGCTAAAAAGCCCACAGTTCCCTTTGAGCATGGGACAGCTCTACCATGAAGTAATTGATCTTACCACCAGGTGTGTGTGTGGTAACTAACCACTGCTCTTTAGGGGGTAATAAATGGTATGTCATACAGTATCAATCAACAGATACTGCAACAGCAGGGACTAATGAAAGGATATTTTTTCCTTGCAGAATTCCTTTTAATCAGCTTTGAAAAAAATCTAAAATAGGCACTTGTCAGTTTACAGGAAACTAGTCTAGTTTTTAATGAAGCAAAAGATTTTAGAGCCATTCCATAATATGTAAGGGTTTTAGAGAAAACTTTCACATGAAGAAATTGTAAAAAAGCTCCAAATATTTTCCTTGCTAAAAATAAACATGTATTATCTTAGTAAAAAGGTTACTTCCAAAAGGCTATATTGTTCAACACAAAGCTTTTTACCAAAAACTTCCCATCATCTCTACTGCTGGACTGTGGGCACTGAGACAATCACTGTTAGGGAAAGTCTGCCTCTCGCTTCAGCATGGGGGTTTCCATTGTGCCCCTGACAAAATGCTTTCAAAATGATGGCGCAATCTGCAAATATGAGAAATAGCCAGAAAACTGTGTGGAGAAAACTGATTTTCTTACAAGTCTACCTGATCTGAGATCTGGATTTTATCAAATAGTGCCTACTTGTCAGTACAAAAGGCAAGCTGGAGAATCCAAGTGAGATGACTACATACATTTCCAACATTTTATTTATTTGAAAGCTCCCTTTGGATTGCAGTTTTAAAGCAGTCTAACAGTACCATAAGACAATCCACAAAAGCTAGTATGATTTGTGGGAATGACCCCTGAGGAACATGGTTGATGGGGAAAAGCTAAGAGACTATCCTTCACATGAATCCATATGCCTGGGCACTAGTCCTTTTTCCTTAGGGGAAGATAGGAGAAAAAGAGGAGAGAGTTATCTGTGATACAAACAGAGCTAGAAATCCAAGTCTAGACATAAAAGCCCATCAACTCTGGAGTTCTTTTGGTAGATTTGACAGACACTCTTCCTGCAACAGAAAATACTATACACTAGCTATTGTAAGAAGACACATACTCCTGTGAATACATTCATTTTTCCCAGCAGGTGTTTTGGTGAAGCTCAGGATTGCTGTTCTGAGGCAAAAGTGGGCATAGGTTTAATTTCTGCTTCCCCTCCCTGTTGTAAGACGTTGGAAAAGAGGCACAGGCCCAAGTAGATGTCAGTGTCTACTGTTTAAATTCCTGTAGGTAGAGTGGTCTTTTACTTCTGGGTTGAGGAAAGAAGAGCCATTTGATCTGTCTCTGTATCAGAGCAGAGACAATCCTTGCTATCTCTCGCTTTATGACACTGTTGAGACTGGGGAAGATACCTAAAACTCTGAGATACAGATTTGTTTTCTTCCCAGGAACAAGAAGTCAAGAGAAAGGAGTTGGTGGACTGAAAATCCTTCAGAAAAGACAAAAGTACCTGGCAAATAAAGGTCTGGAAGGCTTCATCACATGACTTTAATTCTAGCACTAGGTTTGCTCACTGCAATGTATTAACAAACCATTAGATGTCCTTTTGTGCCTTGCAAAGATCCAGACTGGGTACAGTCCCTGGAAAAAAAAAGGGACAAAGCTGGAGCTCAATCTGTGCAGAAGCTTTTGTGTTTTTTCCTGTTTGTTTGCTTGCACATGTAGCATTAGTATTTAATAAACTCCTCCTGTTTAGGAATGAACATGATTTTACAGAACATGATACCAACACACTATTACCATAACATGCTCTGTGTTAATCATGGCCTTTTCAGTATATTTTCTATTAGACTTTGAGGCTGTTGGAACAGGTTGTGTTGTAGTGCGTAAACAAAAAGTGTGTTCTTACAAAGAACACCATAAGGTAGTAAACAACACCTTTTCCTCCTAGGAACAAGAAGCTGAGCCTTCAATGTTTGCCTCTTAAGCCATCTTTTCTTCTGTTATCAGCAGCTTATCACATTCAGTATTTCTCTTAGGTAGAAAGAAAGGAAATGCAGTTTATTATTTAGTCATAAGTGTAGTTTTATGATGTCTTAATTGGTGAAGGGACAAGAAATGTTTGCTATTCCAGCTCTGACCACATGCAGAGATGCAGAAAGAGACACAAGGCTGAGTCTGCAAGAAATCTTGCGATAACTCATTGCTAACAATCCCCAGAGCTGCTGCTTTTCCTCCACACTATTACTCTGCAGTATTCATTACATTTTTTTCCTTCTTCCCTTTTGAACGCTTTCCTCCTACTTTTTCATGAAAATCCTGTCACCACTTCTTGTTCCTTAGTTTCTCAGAAACCGGTCATATATTTTCATGGCCTTTCTCCCCCGTTCTGTCCATAGCTTTGTTATTCTGTGTATGAGAGGACAGAGACAAGGCATTGAGAACTCCAGCCTTTTAGAGTGGTGTTTATTTGCCTTCTGGATGGTTTTATCCTTACAGCTATTTATTATTGGCTGTTTTCATTCCTTGGTGTTTCTCAGTGTTGGCACTCAACTTCCTTTATTATACACACCAGTCAGTGAAATTTATATTCAATGCCCTCTCATAATAATAATAAAAAGGAGGGAAGATATCTTATTATGCTGTGTGTCTTGTACATTTATTAGCAGCTTGGAAGTCTGTTTGGCAGAGGTGTTGCTGATAGAGTTCTGGAGCCATCAGATTTGGAACAGAAAATAGCATTTGTCCTGCAATGACAAAGACTTTTTACATTCCTCATCTTGCTGACTAGGTTATTACCAATTGCTTCGTTGCTTTTTATTAAGACAATGTTTTGTGCTATTATTTTTTATTTCACTTATATCGCTCATGTACATTTAAGACTGCTGTTCATCTTGCTGCTCAGGGCTTTCTGCAAGCACAAGATGTGAATTAAAGATGTCTGTGGAAGAACTGGAGATCTAGGAACTACATGTTTATGCAGTATTGGCCATTAAATTCCAAATAGGGACCTAGGTTGAAAGGTGGTGTAGAACAAGAGGAAAATAATTTGATGGTGATAAGTTCCGTGTAAGTATTTGTCACGCAATAACATAACTGGGACTGTTAGCCAAGCAAAGCCCAAAGCTGAATAGAGAAAGTCTGTACAGAATAGTCAGAGAAAAATCTTGCATCATAGTGAGTGCCACACAAGTAATGTAACAGTAACATCCACCAAAGGGGCTGGGATAAGGCTGCCAATCTCATTTCGTCTGAATCACACTCCAACCTGAGACTCATTTGACAGGCTAGTGAGGTAACCTGCTCTGACATGAATCTCCGGCATACCCTTCACTGCAGCAGCCAAGTCTGAAACCTGGAAGTTTCGTGTTCCTGTTTGCTGTATCACCTCCTAAAGGTGAGATCCAACACCATATTATTACTATTGGACTCACTTAAAAGGCACTTTCTTCTCTCTGCAGTCAATTATTTCCCAGAGAGGACTGACTTTGGCCATGTAAGAACCGATCCACACAAGACTCGTTAGCACTGGAACTGCAGACAGATTCGACTCTTGTCATTCTTTGCTTTAAAGGTTTGCTCTGGGAGGAAGGTGGTTTGCATTAAAAAAAAAAGAAAAAAAAAAGCTTTATTTGGGATCATCATCTCTGCTGCACTCTAGTTAAGCCAGGAGCCAGAAAATAGTAGCTAAATAAGCCAGCTGCACCATGTTAGGTTCAATGATAGAATGGCATTTACAGAAATGTGAAGCCCATACTGAGCTCGATGCCTCAGCCTCTGAAACATGGAAGGTCTCCTGTGCTGATAGTTGACAGTGTCAGTTAGACAGTGTTGAAGCTACAGACTGTCCTATGGCCCAGGACCAGAGCCTCCAAGTGTGTAAGAACCCAGCACTCAAGCCAGGCAGGCTCTGGAGGACAAGCCTGACATACTGGGCAGCAGAGCAGGGCAAATGCTGCAGGGCTGCAGTATGACACTGCACAAGAGCTGCAGTGGGGGCAAGAGGGGACTCTGCTTTCTCACTCTGAGAGTGAGACTGACCAGTCTAAAAGCAAATTCCCTTCCTACAATAGCTAGTTTGGCACTGTAGGAAGTAAGCGTCTCACCCCTCGGGTATGGGGGGGAGGAGGGTTGTCAGGATAAAAGAGCTGCCTGCTGTACTAAAGGGGATTTGTGCAGAAGTTGAAAAACTCCCCTCAAGCTGGGAAGAGCTCTGCTGGTCTGGATTCTGATAAGATGTGCCAGAGCTCTAAGAAGTAAGAAGAATATGGGGAAGAAATATTTATAGAAAATCCACTTATTTTTTAACTGCGATCTGGATTTCAGTTTGTTTGACTTGGATACTAATGGGGGGGAGAGGTGGAAGGAACATTTGAGTTCCCAGCAGCAAAACCTGGGAAGCAGAAAACATCTAGGGGAAAGGTTTTCACTTCACTAAGAACTGCTTGGCACAATCTTATTTACATGCCAGCCTGAAGAAACCTGTCTCTCATGCCTCTGATCCCAGTTTTAATTAAACTCCACTCAATTCAGCAGTCTCGCTGGTCCTCACAGGAGGCAGTACAGCAGCCTGCAGAAGTGATTCAGGGGGAGAGGTGAGAGGCAGGAGAGAGTGGTGGAAGTTTCTCTTCTGTTTGAGTTATTTTTATACTGCTCTCATCAGCACAGTACCGGTATGCCTTCCGCTAGCACAACAAGCTGCACAATTAGCATCTTGTATTTGTGTCTTTTTCTCCTCCTCCCACCCCCCTTCCATGCACAGGGAAATTTTGTTTTTAGCTAAATACTTTATATGCAAAACTCTAAGTTTATATATCTTTAGTACCTGTTTCTAAAGATGGTGGTTTGCTTGTGTCTGAGACAGAAGCTATCTGGCAATGTAAAACATCTTTGCATGTAACATTTATTTCTTCTTAAAAAAAACACAAAACTTAAAGCTACTAATGTAGTCTGTGACCGCAAGGAAGATACAGGAGCCATTTCCTGATAACACTGCCTGAAAAGCCAGCAACCACATCAGTATGATAGGTGAGAGGTAAAGGTTAAGAAGGCATGTTTGATAGGTGACAGAGTGGATCTGCTCCCAAGAATATGACGTTCCACATGACAGTGAGGCGCACACAAAAGTGAGACTGAAGTATAACAAAACGAGTAGTGAGACTTTAATATACAACTAAGCAGAGCTTTTTCTTGGGCCATGAACGGATAGAATACTGTAGACCTTACATGCCTGCCTCCTTCACATCCGTTTGATCTCTAATTGCTGCAGTAGCTTTGATTGGCACTGATCCCCACTGTGGCTTTGAGACAAAGTAAAATAGGGGCAAAGTAGGAACTCTTCCATTCTGGTACATAATTCATAAAACTTCTGTGTAAAATATCCAGTTCATGAATTCCAACTTGATGAACTATTCAAAGGAAGATAAATATATTTGCAGGTATTAGACTCTCTGGCACTTAAAACCTCTCAGGACATTGTGCCAGAGAGTTCCCAGACACGTTAATCACTCTGTAATGTCAGTAACACACTGTAGAGTTTGCACTCTACCAGCTACAGTGTAGGTAGGAGAGCAGGCTGCAAGAGAATGATGGACAGCATAGAAACTGTGATGAAACCGCTACATCCCTTTGCATGGCTTGGGGCTGGGGAAGTGCTGCAAAGACTCTGAGGAAGATGTATTTGTCCTTTGGGGGTTTATCCCCAAGAATGCCAGGGTCTGAGCTCAGTTTGGTGCATCTTATGTACAGCTTCATGAGGGGACATACATCAGAGTAACAAGTCTGCAAAGCCCTCAGAAAATATTCCCTCCAAGTGGAGCCACTCAGCTGTGCTAGCGTATACCAAGAGGTGTGCTGGAGTGTATGAACCGTTTACAGCTGAACGGACAAAGCACTAGCAAGGTCCTGTGCAGGCAGGGGAGGGAACCAGTCACCAAGTATGTATTTTCCATTACTGATTTCTCTGGTACATTCTCACAGCCCTGATCAAGTCCCCTGCTGGGGAAGCTCTCTGGAAACCCTCCAGCATGCAGTGCTGAGTACCCCCTGCCCCTGCCTCTGTGACCTGGGCAGACCAACAGTGACCACTGCTCTCTTGACACTCACACTTCCCATCCCAGGAGCAGTGTACCTAGGTTCTGCTACCCTCAGCTCCCAAGCTTCTGACATCCCAGAGTCCCTCCTCATGTCATCAGCTTGCCCCTTCCAAAGCATCAGCCTTGAAGACACAGAGATGTACAATTTCTCTCTTCAGGGAAACATAGTCTTTAAGGCCTTACCTTTACAATCAGTTTGTGGAAAGTATCTGCCCGCTGAAATATGAGGGATGTCTGAGTTGATACAGCTCATGACCACCTGTCTCCTGCCTTGGGCTAGCCAGTCTTATTCTGTGAGCTGCAGAAGGAGTGCTGTGCCAGCCTTTCCAAAAACCTGTCTAAACATTTTTTTTCTGGAAGGGTCTGAGAGCTATCTTGCATGCTAGATGGAAAGTTGGTCAGATGCAAGATGAGAGGGAAAAGTAGAGGGCATTGAACTGCAACCTTTGAGGAGCTAGAAAGCAGAGGGAGGATAGTATGTCAGAAAGGTGTCTAAGGTCCAACAGTTCAAGGTCTACTCAGTGTCATTCAGTTCACGAACTATCTTATGCTCAGAGCTGTACAGGAAGGCACACTTAGATCTTCATATGCCTGGAATAAATAATTTTTATTTATTTTTTAACCCTATAACTCAGACTCTCAAGATTGTGCTTACAGTTGTTTTCTCATTGTTCTTTGTGGATGGGAGTTATAACTTGGGAGTTATAACTTAGGAGTATATGATGTGAAAATGCAAGGACCAGTCCCTGAAGTGGTGACCCTAACTCAGTAATATGCTGGTGGTTATAATAAGCATGGACTTCTTATTCAGGAGCTACATGGATGACTGAGAGAACAAGAATCGCACAAGAGAAACTAAGGGGATTCAGCATCCTTACAGGACAAAAAGAATTGAAGGCACTTACTCTGAGAAGGGTTTTGCAAGAATCATCACTGGTCTGACTAAATATCTTGTCCTTGGTAGTTCCTCCCAATAATGTTTAAGGAATTGCTTCTTTGTAGATGCCCACAGCAGTGCTGGAAATAGTTTTTTTCTGGAATCTTAAGCAAAAATTCATCTAAGTTTTGGAAAGGTGTCCATATGCTGCTAAGCAGCAATAGGGCTGGGTGCGTAAATACCTGTCTGAAACACATACGTTTGGTAAGCAAAGGAAAAAAATGCCATGCCTCTAACAGCCTCTCAACACCCATAGTGATGGGAACCAGCTCACCCATTCTTCTCCAGATGAGCTAGGGTGGAACCAACTGATATTTGATTTGGAAATGTGACAGATTTAAAGCAACTGCACTGCTGATTGGGAAGATTATAACATTCCTACAAATATTGTTTTCTACATTTCTACAAAAATTGTTTTCAGATGTGTTTTTTTTAAGTTAAAATTCTGATTAAATTTATTTTAAATGTCAGCCATCTTTAACCTTCAGATTCCAGCCCTCAGGAGTGGAAAAACTTTTATAAGGTCAAGAATCAGCTGCAATAGAATTGCAATCAATGTCTCCAGGAAGACAAAGATTGTTTTAGTTGCTATTTTCTTCTCTTATTTCATTATTAATGTAGCTGATGGGCTAGGGTAAAGACAAAAAGGAGCAGAAAATACTGTTGCCAAACATTTGAAAAGGTTTTCATTTTGAGCATTGAAAGTTACTACTTTTCCAGAGTGCATAAAATCATTTGTTTATCTCTTCAGCAGTTTTGCTCTTTCACTCAATGCAGTTACAAGTTGTTTTATATTATTATACTAGTGCCAGAAGATCCATAGAGAGACTATTAACTTTCAAAATGTAGTAACCTACATGTATACAGCAAGGTATTAGCATGAAGACTATAAGGTACTCCTAAAGGCTAATTTAGGAAAAAAATAAAAGAAATCAGTCTGCTTAAACTTCCTCCATAGCCAGTGAAGAAAGAGGGTTCTTCCAAGCAGGCTTGCTCATAGCCATTAACATTAGGTGTAACTATTCACTCTCCACAGGCTGAAGAGGGAGGCTGGCCACCCGGTATTAGCATTTTTCTTGTAAATACCCCACGATTTGAGCATTCACTCGTGGATTGACCTTCAGAAAGGTTAAATCCAACTTTACCAACCAAGTGCATTAAAAATGAATTGGCTAAACTGCATTAAATGCTTGCAAAGCCTCTGGAAAATGGAACTGAGTAAGCTAAACCGAATAAAGGCTACATTCATTCTGAAGAAGCATCCACCAAAAGGTCTGAATGCATTTAAGTGGGCTTTAAAAACAAATTTATATCTTTCCCTGAATATTGCTATTCAGGCAACTCTCCCAAAAGTGTTAACACAAGGTAGATGACCTGCTATAAGTTTCCAGCCTACTTTGCTATGCAGTGCTTTTTCCATAATCAAGACCTGAGCATATAAAGTCTCCACCCTGGAATTGCTGATTTGATATCTACAAGGCCTTAGCTACTGTAGTGAAAATTGCAAGAATGACCTCAGCTGCCAGACCTCAGCTGCCGGACCTCAGCTGCCAAAACCTCACCGGACTAGCTTAGCAATAGTCAGGTATCAAGTGTAAAGGATGGGTTTTTTTACCTCTCTTTTTAATATATTCAGATGGAAGCACAGTGTCTTTCTATTTGGCAGACTACCACTGATGTTTGTTTGCATTTGCACTGAGGAATGGATTTCACTCTTTTGGTGGTCTTCGTATCTGGCCTGGAAACATTCTGTATGTGTAGATAACAATTAGTTGATACGAATCTCAATATTTTAGTTGCGACTTTAGAAGTAATCATGGCTTTGACTAAAATTACTAATAAAATAAAGAAAAACAAAGGCCAATGCAGATGATTCATGGAGAGAGTTGTTTGTGGAACAGATCTAAGCTGGTATAATTGCAGAGGCTTTTCCAGGTCAGAAATGTGGTGCATTATCAGAGTTGTGGGGCTTTGTTGCAGAACTGAGTCTCCTGCTCACAGTTTGCCTGATGGTATTCATCCCATTCCCATCCTTCCTTTAGCAATTTGGCTATAGATGAGCATACAGATATTCACTGTAATATTCACAGAAGCATTTTTGCTCATCTTAATTTTCTTCAAAAGCTCTTTAAATTACAGTGGAGAGGACAAAACTCTGTTTGGAAAGAAACTGATGCCATAAGATAAACTTCCATCTTGGTACATTCTACGGCTCTATATTCACAAGGAAAATATGGTCCATGGATATAATACAGAAAATACTGCTTCCCACCCAAGTGGGATTTAGTAAAACAGATTGACCTGCTCAAGATTACAGGTAGAGAAAATTCCTTCTGAGCTGAGAAGCAGCACCCAGAAAACTTCTATAAAATGAATTTAGTGATACTGTCTGTCTGACATTTGAACAGGACTCATTATTAATGGCCAGCATCTCACAAATGGATGTGTAAAAGGCAGCTCACAGCTGACCTCCCACTATTACAGAGCTGGACTTCTGACAGAGAGGTCAATTTTGTTTCAAGTGCTTTGTGATGCTGTGATGGACACAAAAAAGGTGTAGGGCAGAACCATCAGTGTGGCACAGTGGGAGACAAAGGAGGATTTTAGCTTGAGTATCTCAAAATGAACGGTGACAGCATCAAGGACCTGCATTTTGTGTGGGTTCTTTAAGGAGGCTTTATGACTTTTTTAAATTTTGTAAAACAGGGCATTGATCAGTTGCCAGCAAATAAATAGAGCAGCAAATCCAGTTTTGAAAAAGAGATTGGTAACATTATAAAATATTAAATAAGGCAGATGGGCCAAGTTTTAAAGTGAAGAGGGAAGGCACATTATCTCATGGATGGCATTACACCAGCTCAGTTCTCTGACTTCTACATCAGAGATGGCTAGAGCGATAGTTAGGAATAGGGGCAAGATTGTATTTATCCAGATTGGAGGAAAGGATTTTTAATAAGAAGTGAGGTGAGAAGAAAAAGAGTGACCAGGTTAATTATGTGGTTGGATAGAAAAATATTATTTCTGATGGACATTTTACAAAAAGAACCGACATGGTTTAGATCCTTACTGACATCAGTGGACCTACAAGTTGAGCACCTTGCCCCCACTATTATGGCCCAGGACTCCAAATCCTCTGTCTGGCATTCTGGGGCACATCCAAAGGCATTATTGCCCAGAAATACCGAGACTTACAGGCAAATCAGAAATTACACAAAGGAATCTGATAGGGCCTTAATTTTTGTGTCAGCCCTGATAATGTGTTTTTGTTTTCACAGTGGCTCTGTTATAACTGTGGGGCATGTCAGTTTACTTCTAGTTCCACACAGGAGTAAGATGAGCTGTCAGTTTCCACCACAGGAAACCTTGAATAGCTTTAGAGTGAAGATGCTCACACTGCAAATTTGGAAGAACAGACAAGCACAGGATCTACTGAATTATAGCTTAATACAGGGAAAGGAGACACTCTGGTGGGATTCATCTCAGCTAACTTCTATTTGACTAAAGAGCAGTGTCTGTCAAAACAGTTATATTGATGTATTGATTATATTGATATGTTGATTATATTCATATATACAGATATATTTGTCTGGCTTAATGACCTTGACTCCCTTTGTAGCTAATCAAGACCTAGTCAATACACTCAGTGGATCCCAAAGAAATTCTTCTCCTTCTCACACTTTCATATAATATATTCTGGTAGTCCCAGAAGCCACTGCTGTGAAGGGTATTGGCCATTCCAAATAGACGTGTTAAGAAACATTCCTTGTCCCAGAGAATTTCCAGTTTAGTTAGACAAGATAGAAAAAAATGTGGGAGAAAAGCATTATTATCATGTACTACAACTGTGTTATTCCTCGCCTTTTGTTCCTAAGTGGCACAAACTGCATACAAATTAAACTCAAATCAGGGAGCATCAGCAGGATGTGAAATAGCATTACATGGAACAGAGTTCTAAAGGAAAGTGTGCAATGCATCACTAACTATGGGGAGACACAGCCAGCCCTTCAGCTCACCTTTCTTCCAGGGGGAAACACCCATCTTCTTCATGGAAAAATAGGGTACATTTGTTTCCAGCAAACTGCATTGAGAGCTCAGGCAAATGGCCAGATTTCCTCTGTGTAAAAAAATTGTTACATGGCAGATGCATCAAAGGTCCGCACTCGTTGACTTAAGCCCATGACTAATGCAGTTAAAGTAGATTGCGCTCCATCATATTCTTATATTTTACACAAGATAAGGGCATGCACACAGAGAGTTACAGCTGACATATAACAGCTGGCATATAACAACTTGAATGGCCATCAGAAGTTGATCATGTGCCTGAAAAATGAGATTTATGAGGAACCTGGATTCAATTTCCACTATGGTCATTAATTTATGTCTCATGTCATTAATTTGTGTACAGTAGTTCTTACTCCATGAGTGATCCCAGTGCCGATTCCCAGCGCCTGTTCAAGTGCCGATTTGGCCCCGTATGAGCACAACATACAAAGTACAAACAGAACAAAGAAAGGAGGAGAACATGTTGCTGGGCTCCTGTGGAGCAAGTGAGTGAAATTGTTTACACAGAAGGTCAGACTAAGTGCCCTGACGATTCCTAATGGCTTTATAATCCACGAGACTTGAGCATTTGAGAGCAATAAGAAAGATAAAAGTCAAGGAAGGAAAAGCAGGACTTTGTTCATTTGTCTTGGTGAGCTTAATTCACTTTTATATAAAGATAACAATAACGTCCTGCATGCCATCAGGCAAATCCCACTAATTTACTTTTTTTGCTACAGTGAAGATTGGATGCAACTTAGCAATATCTTGTCTGAGCTTTGGCAGTAAAAGTGTCAAACTGTCATTTTTTTCAGCACTTCTGATACATCATTTATAAAAGTCAGCAAACAGGAATGGGAATAGGGGTAAAGATGGCAATTCCTAACTTTCTTTGGCCACAGCAGAAATGAATCTTTCATCAGTTTCTTTCTGATACAAGAGAGTTTTCAGAAGATCATTTTTAATATTTGCATTCATAGTAAGGAGCTCAAGTGCCAGAGACCTAGCATGAAAATTGCTAGAAGCTAGTAAGACTTATAGGTATATATTTTAAAAGCATATATATGGGAATTAGGGATACAGCTACTTTATGGATGAGTGTAGCATTAGATCCAGATAGAGTACAGTAATACAGTATTTTTTTAGAAGGATAATTCTGTGCTTATTTCTAAGATGAGTCTTTGTTAGATATCAGATGAGCTCTAGTTATATAGAGGATGATATTAAAAGGCAGAGACCAGAGGTGCTTGTTTTGACTCCTTGAATTTATATCATATCTTTGTGAATTAGCTAAATCAGTTCTTTTTAAAATGCTTCTACGTGTCAGCAGAGACTCTGTAGCCTAAACATCTCTACAAAGAGAGTTTAGGAACCTCTCTTCCATTGACTCTCAACAAGGCTTAATCTGTTAAGTGCCTGTTGGCACTTAACTTCATGGGACTTAACTTCAGATCCTCAAAGGTATTTATTCCTGTAATTTCTATTCATTTGAATGGAAATACCTTTGAGGATCTGAACTCTAAATCTAAGCAAGCACGTGTGAAAATGTTACTCTAAGTACCTAGCATTAGAGACAGGTCTCCAAATGGAAGTTAATTTCAATTAAAGTAACACATTAATTCAAACTGTAGGAACTACTCTGGAATAAGTCTATGAATGCAAGCAAATGGATCCAATGCCACCAAGCTGTGCTGGTTTAACAAGTCACTGACTATTGGCTGATCCACGCTAAACCTCCACTGGGCATAGTCTATGCTCATGCCACATGTAAGGTAACGAGACTCAATATCGAGCCTCAGCAGAGGATGTTTAAATTAATGCTTTTTCAGTTGACTGACTGCCCCTACCCTGTACATGGACAAGCTTATTCAGTGTTCGGATACAGTGCTTTATTCCTGTTCAGCTAAATCCGCTATCCAAGCACATTAAATTAAAGTGTTACTATTGAGTAGGTTTGTACCTAAATCAGTCTTTCAGGTAAAATGATAGGCATCTGATCTAATCTAGGCTCCTTCTGTAGCCTCTAAAGCTGGTGGAGAGATATACCCATGCTCCAAAGCATCCCATTCTAAGACAGAATCTAAGAGAGTCTCTATTTGCTAGAGAGCAAATCCAGACAACTGGTCTACGGAAGTCACTTAATGATTAGAAGGCTAAAGGTAAGAAAGATGAATCCTGCCTTAAATGTCCAAATAAAGAGGTGTTCATAAATTGTGGAATGAGTTTTCCTGAGTAATTCCATACACTTAAGTCTTCACAAACTAATCACTGTGAAATGCGGCACTCATATTATGACATCTACAGCATTTTTCTAAAATAAATAAATTTGTGAAAAAAAAAACAAAAACAAAAACAGGAACTATTATGGTGCTCTTGCCTACCGCGGTATATTTCAGGAAAGAAAATAACTGAAATTATTTATATGTTGATAGTTCGGATCCTAGAGCTTATTTCAAGGGAAGTTCAATAGTTATAATATAATGTGAAAATGGGGGGGGGGGGGTTACAAGTTAGGTTTATCTTTCCCCAGTTTTCCAGTATGACAAAAAATATATATTTTGGGGGTTGAATTTCTGATAATGAGATGGAAAACATTGTCTTTCAAAGTCATCTACTTATGATATTTTTTCAGTTACATTCTGTTATATCTGATTCTTCAGGCTGTAAGTCTACAAATGGATTCATATGAGGAGATTTACTTTACTGAAAAGCCTAGCCTGTAACATGTTTTTCTTCTGGGATGATTCATACATATTAGTTACCTAAGAGAAAAGTATGTCTTTCATTAACAGCTAAGAAAGGTTAAAAGCTGTAGAGTTAAGGTCTTCATTTGAAGGGTCAAACAAATACTTAAACTCTAACCGCAATTCATTACATCTGCAGTCTTTTTGCCACCATATGAAAAATAGAAGAGAGTTCTTTTGAATTCTACTCATCAACATGCAATGCAAGAAGGAATTTATCTTGTTTGGTATCACTAAAAAATCAGTGCTATGTAATGCGATGGGATTACACTGAATTTCACACTGACCCAATAGTTTCTGTCACACTGTCTAGGAGCAGTTAGGAAGCAATCTAATGTGTCTGGCCAATTGCATTGTGCTGTGTATGAAAGGTCAGCGTCCTTCCTGACCCTCTGCCGATGAGATTCAACTTCCCCCTTACTGGGTTAATAAAACTGTAAATATTATCAATGGCCATGAAAGTATTTATTCCTTTTAAAGTCCAGCCATTGCATTTGGTTTGATGACCTTACCTGTCAATAACCTAAGTCTACAGGTTATTAATTATTATTAGGAAACATTTGTGTACACTTTCAAAGGCATGAATAACGCCTCATGGAGAGGAAAAACACATGGAGATCGATTCTGGCCCATAACTTCTAATCTTTTCTTCTCTCCTGCCATGCTGAAGGTGTACCCGGCAGCAAAGGAGACTGTACAACCCATTTACTCTTCCCAGCATTGACTCCCATAACTCTAGCTTTTTTTTAGCAATTTAAAGCTCTCTAACTGGTACCAAGGGACAAGTGCTGGCTCTTCAAACCCCAGAGGTGGGTGAGTGGATATGACAGTGGGACGTAACTGGCTGTGCTTGCCGTTGAAGATTTGCATCAAGCCAGGCTCAGTTAGGGTAGGCCCAGGAGCACTAAGCCCATGTTCTCTCCCAGAAGACTTTACAGCAGCATGGAGACCGTCAGCCACCTCTGCTGGAAACAGACTGCTGTCTAACTGTATTGCAAGCTGTTTTGCAGCTCTTGGGTTCCTGGCCTTTTCCCACTAACCAGCCATGCACCAGGGGATTCTCTGGGCTAACAGTGGTCATATGGCCTCCACACTGCTTTCCTCCATTATCCATTCCCAACCAAGCTGAGGAAGACCTTGGTGAAGGGCTCAGCTACTCCTTAGGTACCCAAGGCCTTGTGCTGGGATACTGGGTACTCTGAGGGTGGGCCAGGACCTGGTCTGTACAGCTCATCTCGTCTCTTGGATCAGAGCACACTGAAATTATTCAGTTACCTTGAAATCACCCTCAGCTCAAGGCAGGCGAAGGCAAAAGCAAATAAAAAATATTTATTTACAAAATCCAAAATAGACACTACTGTTGCAAAGATTTATAAAGACACAGGTGACAAAATGGAAAGAAAACTACATTTAATCTACTTATCCTAAGATTAAATCTACAGACTAGTCTCTTTCCTTGTATCTAGCTGATATGCTGTTAGACATTTACTTAACCCACACGGTTAGGGAATCAGTCCTTGGGGACAACCTTCATCTTAGCTTACATTTATAAGAGATATCCTTGAGCTAGGGAAGTATGTTAGCTTTTATATCTAATTATTCCCTTCAAGTTTCCTTGGAGCTCCATGTAGATTCTAAATTTCCTTTCTCTCCTCATTTACTCCTCTCAAGAATTATTGATCCTTAATTTCTTTTATTTCATATAAAAATGTAAAATGACACCTGTATTTTATACAAAACTTTTTTTTTTTTGGTCTTTATTGAGCCTAGACATAAGAATATTCAGTTATAGAGGGGTGATAGCAAGTCTGGCTGATTGGTTTCCACCTATGTTTTTGTGGGATAAGGAATAGACCCACCTTTCTCCTTCATGTATCTGCTATTCTGGTTTTGGGCTAGAATAGAAACACCCTTCCTTTGGTCCAGCTTATGGACAAAATGAGGGGTGGATTTACTGTATCCCAATCAAGATGCCCCAAAGGCTTCATGGCTTTCCATATCGGGTCTCACAGAGACCTTTTCTCACAGCAAACAAAATGAGCACTCTCCACTGCTGCCCAACCCATGCTTCCCCTTTGGTGCCCCTCTACTCTGACTCTAGGCTGCAGTAGTCCTCTGCAACAAGAGTGAGCTTACTACTGCAAATTACTCCTTGTTTTCAGTGAGGCAATATGGAGCAGAAAGAGTGGCGCTTGTAGGATAAGCCCCTGGTTTAGATATTGCCTATTATGATATGATCTGGAGGAGAAGTTATGAGTTTTCATCTTTTCAATGAGCTAGATCATATTGTTGCTTTGGTTTGGAGGTAGTTAGAGGCATATTAGTTGCCATATAAAGAAAAGAGTGGGAAGGTATAATTGTGTAGGTCAATTTATTTTGTAGAAACCTCCAAACCACTTTAAGGAAGAAAGGCTCCAGAGTCTATTCTCAGGGCTCTATTCAGTTGTCTCACTGCAGGCATCTAGAGCTGTCTGAGGTGCACTAAGGTAGTCTGTTTGCCCTCCAGCTGCTGATTCAGGGTGCTCCATAGGTCCTGTGCCATGTCTGCCAGCCTCTGTGAATGTTTTGTATATCCCAGAGCATTTCAAATGTTCCTGAATGCTTATGCTTAGGGAGCTGAATTAAGTGTTCAACATCTATCACATGCACTTACTCAGAACAACTTTTATTATCTGTATGCTCCTTTCATCCCTATTGTTCTACTATTAGCCAAGGACCTTCACCACGATCAGACTCTGTCTGCGCCAGAAGCTCTGCACAAAGTTAATGAGAGACAGCCCCTACCCCAAAATGATGGGGAAAAAAAAGTGACATACCTTGCGTATGTTTATGCAACAGATCTCTTGCAGAAATAAAAACCAAATCCAGGTTTTCTAAATCCAGAGCAGCACTTACCCAGTCCAGACTGCCCTTTTGCAGGGTCCTTTTGCAATATCTGCTCTATCTTGTCTGTAAGAAATCCAAGGCCTTGTGCCACAGCAGCACAGGGAGATGAGGTCTGAGTCTGAATCTATAAAATATAAGCACTGAATTAAGACAAAATCAGTCCAGAACAGCAATTAGCCTTTTTTTGTTCTTTGAAATATCTCCACTCTCCCTGTCTTTTCCTTTCTTCTTTTCATGCCACTTGGAGCAAGATTTATTCTCAGGCAGAAATAGTGAATTATGTTCATACTGCTGCGCCCTCTTAGACCCCATATATCACAGAAAGCTCTTTACCAGGAATGTATTGCTAAGAGTATGTTTGCAAAAACTCTACTCCATGGGGATTTCTTTACACCACCACAATAGAGGGAGCAGTTTGATGTTATGGTGCTTGTGTGAGTGTGTATCTCTTCTTGTGTCTGCTTTCTCTGTTCAGATGTGTCTCCTGGTCCTAATGGGTGTCAAACCAGAGTGGGTTTCTTGGCATTGTCTCATAATCTCTGCCAAGAAAGAATTTTGATGAGAAAGAAGGGGTTTTTTTCAGCTCCAAGAGCCACTGAGGACACAGCCTGACCCTAAACCTCAAAAAACTTTGGACAGGCTCTCTTAGATGCTCCTGATGTATCTTTGTGCTCACTTGAGGCAGTTCTACTGTTTCACTTCCTAGTTTCACAGGGTGGAAAAGACGATGTATGAGCAAGATACTGACCTGTTGGCTTGTTCTCAAGGTGGCATTCACGTCTAGTGCTCTGGCTGTCAGTGTCGCCTACCCACTGCTATGACCTGAGGCTCCACTTTGCCCTGCATCGGCCAGCTCCCCTGGCATAGAAGATGGAGCCCAGGGAGAGCCTGGCTCTCTGTAAGGGTTCTGGGCTTGCTTCATGTGAGGTCATACACTTACACGAGCTGGCAACAGCAGGTGAGCACAGCAGGCTACGAGCCTCGCCCAGCAACGAAGCTCCCAACATCCAAACTCAGCATACCCATCACCACATAACACGCTGTACACATGAACCATGGGACCTACATATTTTCCCTTGGTTTGTAGTTGACTTTGCCCATGATCTTCCTCTGACTGCTGGATGTAAGCCTCCTGTGAGACTTCACCAACAGCAGTGTTGGCCAGACAGCTGTTTGCGGTGCTCAGCTGGCATGACCTCAGTGCAGAAGCAAGCCTGAGCTCTGCCCTTGTCACTCCTGAGACTCCACATGATTCTGTCTCAATTTCTCTTTCAAAGTATGGGCTCAGAAACACATCTCTTGGCATGTACTCACCCACTCCTGGGAAATGTTCATCCACAAGTCTTGCCACATTCAGGCATGCCTCCCAGACTTCAGCCAGATCACTTTTGGGAAAGGATCAGAAAACAGCACTGCAGAGTCAGGGCATCAGTGGGTTGTGGAGGACCTTAGTAAGGGCACTGTTAGGCCTGGGAACAGTTTCATGGGTATCGATAATTCCTCCAGCATCTGGATGACCTGGCCCAGGACAGACAATGATTGGCAGAGCTCCTGTTCTGGGTGACTTCCCCACTCAGGTGAGTCACAAGAGGGGTAGGTCTTTGGGCTCTGGCTCCTGGCCCTGGCCAAAACTCCCACTGGTCATAGGTGTAGTCCTCCTATTTGGGCACAGTCTCCCATCCACCCCAGGCTGCTCATATGAGCAGCCAAAGAAGCAAGGCCAGGCTGCTCCTGGAAGCAGGAGCTACATATCAGACACATGTCTGAGTTTAGCACCCTACAATTTCAGTGCAGAAACCAGTACAGAGTTTTGAGTAGAAGCACTTCCTGTGCTCATGGACTCGGAGAGGAAGAGAAAACATCATCAAATATTTATAGAGAAAACATCCTTAAATATTTACAGTGGAGTATTGTGTGTTGAAATGAATAGTGACACTCACTTATGTTTTTATTATTGTTTGGCCTTACTGTGGAATATTATTATATCTCAGGTTTCGGTGGGGGTAGAACTGCCCTACCTTGATCCAACCGTCATCCAATAGTAGCCCTGCCTGTACAAATATACTGTAAAGTATATTTGAACTGGGCAATTGTGAGAGTACCTCCACCCAGTCATTGATTGCATAGTTTGAAGGAAGGAGGATGAAAAAGAGAAGGGAGCAGAATTAGTTTATTGGGGAGGTGTGGGGAAAAGGCTTCAGGAAATTGTGGAGGCAGGTAATGAAGGCGTAAGAAATATGATTCAAAAGTGTGGGGCATTTCTGCCTTGTTCTGTGCATATCAAGGCTCTTTTTTCTTACTGCTCCTTTGTCACAGGAGCTAGATACACTGTCCAAGGCTGTTTTGGGCTTTGTGACAGTGCCCTGAGGCACCTTGTTCTGCCGAAGCTATTCCAGGGTTACAGCATAGTCTGCAGCAAAGTGGGAAATCAGATCCTGAATTTCTAGTTATTAATCACCTGCTTCACTTCAGTTTATCTAGCAGCACTTGATAAAATGTTCTTAGAGGTATTTTCCCCCATATCTAGCATAAACAGAGACAGGGAATAACTCAGGGCGTGGCAATGAAATGCCAAACCTTCTACCTCCATGTGACCACTTCTTACCAGTTTACACTGGTTTGCATTGCCGTAGTTGAACTTGTAGCAGAAAGGCTTCCCCACCACAGAAGACTATGTCTCTTGCTGAAAACTCTTCAGAGAGAGGAAGCTGGTTTTGTATGTTACTCATTCTGAGAGATAGCCCGATCAATGAGATATTGCTGGGCAGTGCTGAGAAAGGTATTCTTGTGCTGCCTAATGGAAAGTAGTCTACACACACACAGCAATTAGTCTGACATCCTCACTGGTATATGACTGCCTAGAAAGCACATTTCCAAAGGAGTTTAGCTTTCTGTGGTCTGTACTGTTGTGAAAATCTGGCTATTAGTTGTGGGTACTTCAGTGGGAAGAAAGCTACTTTGGAAAAAATCTGGTCCTATAGATTTAGTCCCTATAGGATTTGATTCTGTTACTTGGAAAGATCTGAATGTAAAGAAAAAAAGAAAAAAAAGGCTGTTTGTTTGATGATATTGTCTGTATGGAGAATGCCCAGCAGGGAGTCACAAACAGATGCAAATCAGAATTTAAAAAAAAAAAGCTCAAAAGAGAAATATTAATAATCACAAACCAACCTCAAAAAGCTGAATTGAAAAATCAGCCAACTGCAAATCAATTACATAGAAATGGATAAAGCAGAGAGAGAGAGAGAGAGAGAGAAAGATACTGGTTGGCTGGTTGGTTTGTTTTGCTTTACTGTCTCTTGTCACGGTGGATATGACATACGCATTAGCCCCAGATGAATTCTTAATGATCAAGAAAGTCATTACATGACATGACAAATGAATTATTAATGACAAAGCGCAGAGTGGAAAATGTCCCCTGAGCCAGCTGGTGGGTGAGCGGTTCAGCATTCTGCATAGCCAGGAGGGAACAGAGGTTCCAGTTACTGGTCCCAGTCTTTTACTCCATAGAGGCCACGAGGGTGGATGACCCATCATTGTTTGTTCAGTCCCTGCAAGGAAGGGAGCTCTTGTCACCATTTGCAGCAGCCTTTCCGGGTAAGTGAAGGCTGTCATTTAGTGGCTTCAACTAGTGTTTGCTGCTTCCTGATTTGGAAAAATGCCTTTGGAATGTAGGATGTAATGCAGGGGAAAACATGGGGACAGGAGCTGTGAGCTCATAAATAGGCACACAGGCACACCAGCAAAGACAACCCAAAGCTAAAACATCTGTAAATCAACCACAATCTGAAAGGAAAGCAGGAGTTATGAAATGAGCACCTGGCTATCTGCTGCTGCAACCCAATTACTTCACAGTATGCATGAGCTAAGATAACCCCCACCTGCTCTTCCAAAGTTGTCTACAACACATCATTTCAGCTGGCTGCTGCCAGCAGGATTCACAGGGGCTTGGAGCTCTGATCTACACTAACTTCTACCAGTGCCAGTGGGATGCCAGCCCTTTTGTACTGTGGGGATTTCAATAGATCTAGAATTAGCTCGGGAAAAATTCCCAAGAATCACCAGGCAACAAATATAGCTCCACTTTCAAAACAAGCGTCAGCATGAACTTCCTTGTAGTCAGCAGTGCCGCGGAAGGCCAGCAGAGACAAGTCTGGGAACTATTCACTGTCCCAGGTACCAGTGTGTCTTCCTTGGATATTCTCTCCTTCAGGGAAGAACCAAGTGAGTTTCACTGGTGTTTGGAGTACAGAGGGAGGGGCTGAGTAATTCTTAGTTATTTTTTTGGTGAAGAGGTTTCTGCTGGGATAACCTTTCTGCTTTCAACAGAGACAGGAAAAATAGAAAAGCTCACAGTCATCCCAGAGTTCTCCTCCCTTCTGCACATCAGACTCTCTAGAGCTGTGTCAGGAAACAGTCTGGGTAATTTATTTAATTTGTATCTCATCTCTTGGTTCTCTAGGGATTCCCGAGGTTTAGATTTCCTGAGTTCTCAGGGAACAAATGACTGTTTTGTTTTTTTCTGTTTTCCCATTAGATTAAAAAAAAATAAAACTCATTTTATCTGTAATGCTTGGTTCCATGGTTTCAATAGGTAGCAAAGGCAGTCAGCACTGATGGCTGAATTTGCTCTATTAGGGACAAAAAAGGACAATGGGCAATGCTGTGCAAGGGCAGTAAGATTGATCTGGGCAAATGCAGGAGAGGGGAGAAGCTCTGAGGGCTTGGGAAGGGAAGGGAAGGGAACTGCACCCACATGGGGAGGACGAGGGAATGGCAAGACCAGGGGGTGGGCATGCAGACTGGGAACTGTGGGGGAGCACGGCTGCTTTTGTGACAAGGGCTCAAAGTCCTAAATGAAGGGACTCACGTTTCACTTAAATTGGAGAGAACAGCAGTTCTGTTGCCAATTAACTCGATACAGACATACTGTCAAAGGAATATTTGTGTTCTTGTAAAAGCCCCGGTGATGACTGCAGCTGCGTTTTTAAACAGGGCTCTGTTTCATCGGAGTGAAGGCTGGGCTCAGCATGGAGGGATGGCTCAGGCAGGGAGTATTCAATTCAAAGGCATAGGTGTCCTCCACTCCCTCGCTGACCTGTGCCTTTCTTAATCTGTGGGGAACACTGTGGCCCGGGATCACGGGCAGTTACCCCATTGCTCTCCAATAAGTCCTGCACTCCAGAAAGTTAGAGCTCAGCAAAGAGCAGTTTTGCTTTGCTTAATTTGCACATCCCCCCTCCAGGCATTAACTAGCACATGATTTGCATAGACCATTTGCCTTGTTGGCCTCCAAACCGGCTCTGAAGCTAAGGCACATGACGTGCATGGAAAATCATACCTCCTCCCAGTGTCGTGGAGGGCAGCACAGTCAGCCCAAACAGCAGATGGGTGAAATCTGAACAAGGAGGGAGAGGGCAGTGCTATTCAAGTGGAGACTTCTCTAGCATGGCTATCACTCTTGTCAGCTCAGAAGGACAGCGTGCAGGTCTGGTGAGAGAGGAGAGCAGGCAAATGCAGCTATTCCCTTGTCTCCACACCCCATTACACCAAAAAACATGAATGGGGGAGACAGCCCCTTAAAAATTCTCACCCCATTCCTTAAATCCAGCCTGATCTATGGTATTCTTTCCATCTTCAGCCAGTGTAATTACTGTCCTCTTTCTTTTATATAGTCTGCAGGTGGGCAAGAGAGATTGTTAAGCCCTGGGGTGAGTGTGCTGCACCATTTAACTTTTTTCTGGCTGCACTTTGAACTCCTCACAGCTGACAGGATGACTAGGTATATTTGAGGCCCAAATACCTAGAGCTTCCCTGGGAGCCACATGAACATTTACCCCTCATCATGGAGTTTCACAGCTTACATGTCAGACATGATGTATTTTCCAAGAAGGGAGACTCCAGCTGCAAGCACTTAGAAGAAGGTGTATTGGGTGGCTCAGGACATATCAGGAAACTTGAAAATGTGACTTTTCTAGGTCTTTCCATTCTGTCCCCAAATCTGCAGCTGCTGGTCCTTGATACCGCTTCACAAGGTGTCAGGGAAAGGGATTGAAGGAACTGACCAGGAAGGTAATAAGGACAAAACAGATGACACCTCTCCACTCTTCATTGCAGCCACAGCTCTTTCAGGTCAGGGAGAGACAGGAGTTAGGTCAGAACACAATACTGTTGGGGTGGCTCAAGGGACAACTTGTGTCATCGAAACCTACCGCTGTTGCTGTTGCTTTTTCTGGTCAGACCTGGAGGAGTTAACGTGATCCAGCAGGGCAGAGAGAAAAGTCCCACATTACCTGATGGCGGCCGATCGTGTATGCCAGGCTCACACAAACGACTCTGAGTTGCTGCCAGTCAGTTCAAGAAGGAGCAGCGGGCAGTCATTTTACTGCCTTTCTTCTGGAGCTGTTTGGGTATTTGTATTTATTTCTTCACTTTCTTTATGTCTTTTTCTCTATAAAAAGGAACAGGAAAAAAAAGACAAGAAGGGGATAAAAGGGAAGCAACTCTTGTGTTCTATTAAATTGGAAGGCAAAAGAGTCAGGAGGCAAATTAGCAATAACACATTAAAACAGAAATGATGATAACATCTAGTTAAGGTTGTGAAATTGCTCCTTGAGCTCTGAGGCTGAGTGCTGCAGTGTGGCAGTTCACAAGTCTGAAAAGGAGCTAAGATTTGTATTTAACTTAAAGCTAAACAGCAGCAGAAATAAATACTCAGGAGATACTTAACTGCATCATTGGAGACAAATGCTACTGGCTTGAGCTTGGGAAGCAATAGGAGGGGCTGAGTGATACCCCAGAGTGAACTTTATGTGGGCATCCTCTCTTACCCTGCAGGTAGAGACAGAGAAGGGAACACAACTTTTTACTGTTCCAACTTTTAACAGTAATGGGAACAGATCAAAAGTCTAGCAAGGGTATTTCACCCTGCCTTGAGTTCCAATTAAGATTCCTGTCCCTCCATTACTCTGTCATTCACCCTGTGCAGCATCCATTGATCTGGGCTTCAGGTACGGAGACATGATCGCTCTACCATTCCCAGCTCCTGCCTGCTGCTCGTGCATGGGCTGTCTCATTACTGAACTCTCTAGGTGCTCTGAGATGCCTGTGTTGCCTACTGCACCATTATGAAAGGCATAGATCAAGAAAAATGATTGTGCCGGGACTATTTTTCCCCCCTGTTTTCTCTCTTTGTTTCTCTCTGTCATTTACTTCAACTCCTACTGAGTTGCCAGTACATCATCTCTTCCCTGTCAGAGATAATCTGCATTCTTATGGAACTGCCTGTTTCTTTCCATTTCGCGTTTATCACTTTTACAGCTGCATGGCCAGAAAGAGAAATGTTCTCCTGCCCAGTGTCTAGAGCAGCAGTTTTCGAATACTTGGCTTATAGATCCCTTGCAGTTCTCCAGTGAATGTACAAGCTGCTTTAGTAATTAGATTAATGTTCATTTCCTCCACACTGTTCTGTGAATGCCTTTTACGCTATCTATAGATAGCAAAGGTTTTGCAAAGCATTGGCTGAAAAAGCTGCTCTAGAATGTGCCAGATCCCCTTCAGGCCTCCATGTTCCACATGTTCTCTTGTTTTTCTTATTTTCCCCCCTTTTCTCTTTCTTCTCCTTCCTCCACCTGATTCTATCTCTTTTGCCTCTTCCATACATACAGATATCCATTTTCTCCTTTTAGCTTCATTTTCACAATGTTGGAAGAACTCCACAAAAACACTATTACGTAGCTGGTGAGTATCTTCACCTATTGCCATGTCGGGAGTGCTCCTGCTGCTCTGAATACATATAATATATACATAAATACTATGCTCCAGGAATAGACTCTACTAGTATGAGCAGAACCTCATATCTAAAGTAGCCAAGATCACACCAAGCACCACTGACATTGGAAGGGCAATAACTCACACCATTCAGTCCCCATTGCAGCAATGGGCCAAGCAAAAAGGAGAATAGGGATGCTGGGAAAAAAGTTCACAACTCTAAGAGAGATTTTTAACAGGGAGATTGTTTTCCTGATGATAACACTAAGTATTTGTGGGATTTCATTGAGGTCAAAAGTGAGACACAAGTATAAGAAAACCTATTTAAAAGGAGAATCTTGTCACTGCTGAAATTTTGCCTGAAAGACTCCAATACCTTAATATTGCACAGTGTTCAGTTTATCTTCCTGGGTAAAAGTGGGTTTGGATTGAGGTCCTCAGGGCTTTCAAGCTAGGAATTTCTTGAGTAGGAAAGGTTGATCTAGATGCAATGTTGCCAGTCCAAAGTTTTCTGAAAATTCATGTTATGCCACTCAACCCATAATGTGAACTTAAAAAAAAAAAAAAAATCCTACCTTAAAACATAATTTGCAGTTGTCCATTTCTTTGAATCCCAAGCAGGAATTAGGAAGACAGTCCAGATGGCTGTCCAGCAGGCTGGCCCGATGTGAATGGAAGATGTTCAGGAAATCCACAAGGAAATTAATTGCCTCTGATAGAGGAATGATTAAAAGGGAGACTTGGGACATCCAGATCTGTACCACTCCACTCTTCTGCTCTCTCAGTGGCTTAACTAACAGTTGTGCGTAGGGTAGGTCTGCATGGGTAGGTGTGTATGTGTATTCAGGATTATACACGTACACACACACATATATATGTATGTATGTATATACAGCCTTTTTAACACTGTCGCATAGTTTCTGAACTGAAGCTAGCCTGTACCCAGCCCTTTCATACCCTGGGCACAACAAACTCAGGCTTGCTGCAACCAGGGGCACAGATGTGCCCAGTGATGTCTACTCTCCTTCAGCCATCCAATTTGGGGTACTTGCAACCTGCCAGCCATGGAAGATGTTCCCATGTGCTTCATTCCTGCCTCCTCTCTTCGTTGTACATTTTTTTGTTCAAATCTGCCTTTTCATCATTATATAGAGCCTGATATCAGAAGCGACATTGTTTGTTTCAGGGGAGCTCCCCACAGATCCAGAAATCCAGCTATAAAGGGAAGTTCACAAGGCTGGAGCACTTGGCCCATGACTTGTCAAAGACTTGCCTGTATATATTTAACTTAAGGCACTCTGTTTAGTCCCACTGAAGTCAGCTGAACTGCTCACAGAGCACAAAGTGAAGTGCATGCTTAATACATTGCATGATTGGAGCCTGAGGCTAAAGGTACTCTGGGACAGAGCTTGTCTCCTTGCAGTTATACCTGTCAGAATAATACCCCACTCAAACTATGTGTTTTATCAGTCCTCAAAGCACTTTATGAGGGAAGGCAGTACCAGCCCATTTAGCAACAGAAGAAACTGAGGGGCAGGAAGAGCATGGAGTACTAATGAGTCCCCTCTGTACCAACGCATTTGCCAGTTAGGCCCTGTCTCCACAAAGTGCCTTGAAATTGGAGGCACAAGGTGCTCTAAAAAGTTATCATCTTTCCAGTCACCCTGGTTAATGTGAGAGAAACACTACAACAAAAAAAACTTTTAGGGCCTGAAATGTTGTTTTATTCAATGAGTGATCCAGCTACAGAAGCAGACCAACAGCCTGTGATGCTGGGCCTTCTCTTTTGCCAACATTACAAATCTTGTCACTGCAAAATGGCCTGTGTTGCTGCCAAAGCTTGAGAATGCCTGTGGTAATTAAAAAAAAATAAAATTATTACACTACATTTCACTGTCTATCCAGGAGACAACTGTTTCTTATCTTTTTTTTTTTTTTTAACTCAACAGTCTGATTGATAGCTACGTCAAGCAAAAGGGATGGAATTTTCTTCTAGGTTTTTAGAACTGCTGTACAAAATGATAACCCTTCCTCTCCCTACCCCCAACAAAAATAAATTAAATAAACTAAAATAAATGTGAAAGGCAGAGATCTTCCCTAGAGATACAGGGTTAGAATCTGTTTTTTCCTTTGCAAGTCTGAGCAGATGGTATTATCTGAACATACAAAGCAGAATTATTATGCACTTTATAGAAAGGTACATCTAGTCTATGAATAAATTTAGCATAAAATTCACTCTTCTCTTGAGACTTCAGGAATTAGTAAAAATTCATTTGCTGACTCCAAACAAATAGTTATTATAGGTTTCTAAAGTGGAGGTCACGTCATCTTTGCAATTTGATTGGTGAAAAAGACAATTCCTTTGCCCTGCTGCTTGGAATCATAATACTCCTACCGTAATGAAAATCTTCCAAGGAAGAAATTTGGGTTGGGGAAAGAATCCCGATATGATTTCATGTACAGTCAAAAAAAGTGTTTGCTGCACTGTCATGAAGTTGTTATTGCTAAACTCAAGCAACTTAAAGTTTCAGGAAACCCAAAATCATTGTTCGAATTAAAAATGCCCTGGAAATTTTAAAGGGAAAAATAATGTCATATTCTGTCTCTCTTTGTTTATCATCTGGTTCTTGAGCTTTTTGAAGCTTATTTCAGCATATATGAGGGCTTTTTTGGTTTGAAAGCTGGGTTCCCACGCAACATGACAGCCCGAGGAGTTAGGGTTTGATGAAAAAAAGCAAGTTTTCCCCAATACTGTCACTGTTGTGACATTGCCCTATATATTTTAAGATGTATTCAGTGATAACTGTGCAGCACACAGGGTCTCCTTTCTTAGGCATGCTTTGCTCAGACACGGCTCACACTCAGCATCTCTACAGTCTCTGCACTCAGGGAGGAACAGGGCGGCTCCCTGCCTTCCCCACTGTATCACTGAACAACTCTATAGAGTGGCCAAACCCAGACTGGTTTGGCAGCCCAGATGCAGTCTCAGAGCTCTAGACTTCCTATTTTGCAGACACCTGGTGATATGTCTGCCACCAGATTTTTTCCAAAACCTGCAAAATATACTGTCCCTAAAAGAAAAGAAGACTTCTGGATTATAAATCCAGTTAAATTATTATATGAAGAACAAATAAAATGGTATCAACACCCTTCCACCACTGTGAATGACTCTCTACTGATTTTTAAAAAGTGTGAGGGTGAAAGGTCGAGCAGGAGGGAGCCCTATGTGTTCATTTTACTCCCAGAGCATAAGGCATCCCTGTATGAGAAAGATTAGAGGTGGTTTGGCATATAAGTCTAATAGTAGAGGCTGAAATTGTGCATCTTAGAGGATGCACTGATATATCCAAAAATTCTAGCTCCTTTGGGTATATTTATGCCAAGACAGAATCTTTATATAGGGCTGTCCTCAAGCTGCAGCGAGAACAATACTTTTGCATCATAATCTTTAAATTCTCACTTTTCTGCCCCTTTGCACAAAGTTTACAGGATTTCATATGCACTGAATATTCCAAACCATTCTCAATTCCTCCAGCCCTGACAGCCCCAATTTCTTAATCAAGCCACTAAAGGCCAACCAGTTTTGAAGCAACTAGAATCAACTGGAGGAGGGAGAAATACTACTGCATTAAAAAAAAAAAAAAAAAAAGATCATTGAAAAAATCATTACAGAATTACTAATAGTTAGAACCAACATAACACCACCTAAACAGTCATGCTTTGCAGGATCTGTGAGCTGCTGTTCCAAACTCAACCTGCTCCCAGAGAGAGACTGATTTAACAAGCAAATCTTTTTCTAGCTCTGGGCTAATGTCATTGATGACATATTCAGTATCATGGTCACACAGAAAAAGAAAGACCAAAATAATAAGGGCTGTGGTCTGATCTCAGTCTAAAAGGATAACAGGTTCACTCAGGATTTATGCTAACGGTGGGAAGTTGAATTTTGCCCTCCAAGCTGGGATACATTGAATCATCAGTGTCCTGGAAAATGAGGCTAAAGAAAAAAATGCTAAAATCACCATGGGTAAATGGTCTTCTCAGACAAAGCCCATTGCTTTCCAGTGGACATACCCCTCATTGCTGTCAGCAGTCTGCAACAGGTTATCATTTCAGTGTGCCATTCATCTACCTTTAATAAAAGAGTAATTCCACCAAAGTCAACAAACCACACCAAGAGAATGCATGCATAGGACTGAGGCATGGGAAAATAGGTCCTGTCTGTAACCTCTCTAACAAAGACTTTTCCAAGAATTTCAAGAACAAGACTAACAACTACAATATCTTGGGAAGAACTGGAAAAAGAGGAACCATTTTATGTTTCAAAATTCATGCTGAAACACAGACTGTTTGTACACAGACACTGGAGTCCATGTGTGCATCACTGGCCACAGGGGTATGGCTCAGAGGGCTTATCAGCCCTGGGAAGGGTCAGTAGAAAATGGGTCCTGCTCTCCCCTTTCCTGCCATTCCTTACTCCCCTTTCCCAGCTTCCAAATGCAATCTGAAACTCTCCTAATGATGGTAGAAACCTCACTGAGAAAAAAGAAAATAATTATCCTGTCAGTTCAGAGAGATGAATCAGCTTGCAGACAGCTTGGAGGAGAGCTGGAGCCTGCACAAGGGAAGGGAATGGGCAAGGAGGAGGGGGGCCACCCCTTTCAGCAGCAGTAATCTGTAAGTTCAGCTCAGTCATTTTTGCCTACCACATTTTTATTGCAGATCCCTTACCTGCAGTCCTAGCAGCCATCGATACCAAAGCACTGACACTGCATATTTCTAAGGCACCCATCAATAATTCATGGGTGAGATTACCAGAGAGGTTTACCTATCAATGGACAGGCTCATCTCATCCTCACCACTGTACTTACTGGAAAATATTTACTTCAAGTGCCACACTCAATGAGAAATAAGCCTATTATTGTAGCTAACTGGAAATTCCCTGCCTAGTTTGCTTTTTTCTTTCTACAGTAGAACTGCCTGTTCATCAGAAGACAATGTTCTTCTTTGAGATAGTTTAATTGCAATGGAGGTGCAGTGAAACCACAGTCAGGCTTCAAAACCCGCCTGAAAACCTTCCCTGTCTTCCTACCAGCTCACATTCCCAGGTGCAGGTCAAGAAGCCCCACGTTTCAGACTCCTCCCTCTTAGTTTGCCTGACACACTGATGAGGGATGGAGATCTCAGACCCTCTCAGATCTCCAGCTCTCAAACTGCAAAGCCTCCAGGTCCCCAGATCCTGGCTGTTGCAAGGTGTTTAGACTTTTGGTCCTCCTGGGCTTTGGGACTGGTGGGTTGCTGATTGCTTTGCAGGTGAGTAGCAGAGCTGACAAGGAACTAGGAACCTGGAAGCTCTTAAATCCAGTTTCCAGACTCTGAGGTTACTTATTCAGCAGAGGCTATGAAGTAATTTCAAGTTGGTCCTCCCCAGCAACAGGCAGATTCCAGTAGAGAGTGGGAGCATGTGAGTTCTTGATCCACTCACTTTCCCCAAAATTTCAAAACTTGGCTTTATGTCCTATATTTAGGATGAAAATGGTATCCAAATCTTGACATCTCATTTCTTTGTAGAGCTCTGCCTACTAGTATGCTGTGCAACTAAAAAATACAAAAATATGAACTCCCTGAGCCCCTCTTGGGTAGAAGACTCCAACATGGTAGTGACTGTTTTCAGGAGTATTACAGTCCCACAATAATAATAACAATAATCATAATTATCTGTTTAAAGAAGAGGTAGAATTTCTTTCAGAACCAACAGCTATTTTCCCAGCAACTGACTCTCATTGTTTGTGTTCTCCAACGATATTGCTTTGTATTCAGTTCTGTCACAGCACAATGCTATTTATTGCAATTGCACGAATTAGGAAAAAAGCCATGGGCTTTCTAGTTAGTTATGAGCTTTTTTCATTTTATCTTATTTTCTCTTTTATTTGATGTCACTTTGCTGTTAACATAAATGTAGTGTTATTACAGCTTAACCGTGACTTCTCTCCCCAAGTTCAGTTAACAATAGCAGACAGCTCAGACGTGTCTAGAGACTATTCTACACTAATTACTGAAAAGCTATTCTTCTATGAAAATCAAGAGGATCAGAACTAGATATGTGCAACCTGAACACTCCCCAGAGGGTCGTCTTGCTTGAAAGATGTTATGGTATCATCTGTATTATGCAGAAACATGTTTTTTTAAAAAATGAAAGTTCCATTTGCAAGTTTTTAATGTATCCAAAGAAAATATCTCTACCTACAAAACTGTAATCAGATCAATGTTCAATCCTAGTACTAACCCAGTACAAGAGCTAAAACAGGAAAGACTTCTTATTTCTATTCCAGCCAGGCCAGTAGCCTCTAAAAAAGCCTGGATCCAGGGAGAACTCAAGAATTCCAGTCTAGCCAATACCACTGCTTGCATGAGGCTGACTGCTCCAGATATCCTCAGGGACAGCTGCCATAAATACCAATCATGTAGTGACAACCCAAGTTATGTCTCTGACAGCAAGTGCTTCAATATAACAAAGACTGAGACATAATGAAGCATTTGAGAGGACTGAGTTTGAACATAGGGCTGACAGTAAAAGTTTATAATGGAAGTAAATTACAAATCAGCTTCAACACATCAGAAATGTTAGCAGAGTAAGAAGAGGAAAGCTTCAAAATATCCTTCTTCTGGGTCTGAGAACAATTTTACATTTACTGTCACTTCCTCTTGTAAGGAAAATTTCCCCTCCCTTCAAATTTTGCAGTGTGGACTAGGGTAACGATTTTTTTCATTCTGATGCCTTGATTCCTCTCGTTTTCTCATCTCTGTCTAAGTTTTGGTTTTCACTGCCATGTCAATATTGTTGTTTAAAAAGAAGACGTATGCAAATACTACCACACAGAGACTTACTGGCTTCTGCTAAATCAGGGATTTCTGCTCTGTGCTCCATGGTCTGATATATATTAAGCATCCTGGGTCCCTCATATTGAAGATCAGACCAGAAGACAGTTGGTTCAATTTTCTGTAGGAATTCACTATAAAGGGTAGAGAGACGAAGTCTGAGGATCTGACAGCAGTCTCTGTAGCTAAGAGCTTCACACCTCGATGTATAAGATGGCTGAAATCCAGCTGAGATATAATGGAAGTATGAATGACCAAGGCCAGTTCATTGACCATGAGAACTAGACAGGTTCTGATATGCAGACAGAGATTATTAGAAGAACATCACAGATATCAGTACATGGCAGTCTAGTATCACAAGAGCAATCTGAGAGTGTGCCTAAACCATCAGTTGAACTGGACAATCATGTGTGTGCTCATTTAACCATAGAGGCAGTTGCTACTGTATTTTGGTACAAACTCAGCAGAATGCTTTATTTTGTCCACTAGTGCCTGCCTTTACTGAGCCAACAATGAAAGAACTGTTTGAAAATAAGGATAAAGCTTGACCTGGGCAGTGGGCCTTCTTGGTAATAGCAGTGTAGTCATAAGTGTTAATGAATGAAGAAATACCTGTGTCTTGACTGCACCTGAGTCTGTTTTATATGACAAGTTCATGAAATGGCCTGCATGTGGATTTGAGAAGCAACAAAGACAGTTGACACCCATGATACTTCCTACCAGTGAGGGTAGATCTAGTGATAGAGAGAAAGAGGAGAAAAGCACAATCTCAGAAAAATCCAGTAATACTATGTCCATCCCAAAGGCCAGTAATCATTGAATCATGGTAAGTAATGAGGACCACTGATGACAAAGAAATGAGGCTACATCATCTTCTACAGAAAGGTTTATATTTTTTATCAACTGTTTGGTTTGGCAGAAAATCCTCTTTTGCTGAAACAGAAGTTTCCGACAGAAAAAAAAACAATGTTTCTATGAAAGTCTTATCAGGAATGTTTCTTAAGTCCAGGGTAGGATTTTAGGTCAAAGCCAGAGAATGAAAGAGCCAAAAGCCAGTGTTTGAGTCCTATGCAGATGAGGAAACAGAACGTGCATCTTTGATATTTTATGACTAAGTTTCCAACTCTCTTTTCCTGATGCATATTTAATACTTATACAAAGTGGAACAACTTCCCCAGAAAAAAAAGAGGAACTGACTTTATACCTTCATTAGCTGGTTATTTGTCTGGGTTAATCTAGATTCACATCCTTATTCTAAATTGGGTGGAAGTAGAGGATTTGACTCCTGGTGTTCTGGTTCTTGGTGGTTTGGGGAAACTCCAGTTCTCAAAATATTTTCTGATGGGCAGCCCAAGCAGTCATGGACTAGCTATGTGTACTACTGCTTTCTCCTGGATAAAACTGGAACTGCACAAATAGCATTCATAGGGATTATATTTTTAATACAATTAAAATTAACTGCAAATTAACTTTCTCTTGAATACTTCAATCTGTGCACATCCCATAGGTGAGCTCTGAAGCTTCTGAAGGATGGCATAATCACAGTTCTTAATTCCTTAGTGGAAAACCTGATTCTTAATCCCTGTACATGTTAGGTAATGCCTGTGTGAAACAGGAATAATACTATTCTTATTTTAAGAGAGGACATGATACTTCTTTGTTTGCTCCTCTCACATAAGCTGCACTGCTGTGAGAGGAGGAATCATGTTGCCTCTCATATCAAAATGTTGGAGCAGATACAGTTAAGAACATTGCTTGTCTGTGATCAGGTCCTTAAACTAAATCTACTTAGCTTGACCTAAATCCCCAGCCATGAATCATTTACTCAAATACAGAAGTCTGCAGTCTAAAAACAGAGGTTTTTTCTATGCTTTGGCTTGTAAAGCAAAGAATGAGAGAGAATGACTTCATTACCAGGCAGGCAAAAATCATATCCCTGTTGTCACCAAGGACTGGAGATACTCAGTTCACAACATGATACCTAAGGGTGTCTGTTCTAGCTCCTCAGTGAGGTGCTCTGAAGACTGTCTAACCTGTTATGCCACCCTTGCCACTTCGCCCTGTGATTACTTGCTCACAGGCAGATGATTTACATTCTTATCTTCTCTTCAGCAGCTAAAGTTCATCATCCCTGCTATTTCATCCGCATTAGTATTACCTTTCGTTAACCTTGGAGATATAAATTTGATAAGGCTGCAGGAAGTATTATGTCATAGATATGATAAAAACCTGAACAAAGCTTATCAACTATTAAAAATATTGTCTTCTTCCTGCTGCTTGCTATGCTCCATGCATAAAATTCCCCAGAGCTCAATCCTCAGACTGGGAGTCGAGATATTCTCCATTGACACCAGAGTCAACCTGTTTCATCTCATTGCTGTGGCGGCTGCCAAGAATCCTTTATTCAGACAGATATATTTCTGTCCCCTTTGATACCTATGGGCAGTGTCTTCATAAACTATGGAAATAAAATGTGTCTCACTCCCCAGAAAAGGCTTAAAAGAGAGATTCATGAAGTGCTGCTTGTGGCTTATCTTCACTATCACACAAAGGAAAGTTGACTCTGTGACAAGTTATTGCAATGTAGGCCATAGCTGAGCAACGCAGGGCTCTTCTTGTGAGCATCCATCCACCTTCTATGTCCAGGAAGTGCTTGGACGTTCCCAGAGCTGCCTTGTTTTCTTGTCTACAAACTAAGGGTGCCAGGTGAGCACACAGCTCTGCTCCCTCTGTTCCCTCTGACAGCCACTTATGTTTATGGGTCTCTTGGCTTTTTATCACTGAATCTGGTTCCCTTGAAGCTTAAACCCTCGCTTTTGTGGCACAACAAGTGTTTCTGATGATGTTTACGCTTAGTGTTTAGTTGGAAAAATGAATGGGGTAAACAGTGGGAGATAAATCAGGCAAAGGAGTTAGTTGTGTTAGTTTGAGGAAGCAAACAAAACCCCAAGCTTGTTGCCTCTCAGAGTGATCAGTCCTTAAGTGCTTTCTGTTATCATCTTTAAATTTTATTACGAATTAAATTTTACCTTTTTTCAAAAGAATGTCCTTTGAAAATCTGCATCTCTATATGTATTCCAGGATATGGGTAACTCTTAATTCCTTGTATCCCATAAATACTAATTCTGTATGATGTACCCAGGTCCTGACTGGGTATTTACATAAAGCCAAATTCTGCCTTTTGGCACCTCTGCATAATAGTTTACTTTAACAGCAATGTAAGCCCTTCATATCCATTCAAGACCTTAATATAGCCTTAGGTAATATCACATCATTTCATGGTAAATTATTTCTGTCTTTTAAGGCACAGAGCAAATTGCGGGTAAATTATTAATAATAATACTTAGATCTTATCTTCAAAGCACTTTACTAACATTAATTAATTCCTACACTCCTCTGAGGTAGGTAGCTGCATTATTACTTACATTCTTTACAAAAGGGGAAATTAAGACAAAGACAGGATGTGCTTTGTCTGCAGCTGCTGGCTATAGGAGGATGAGTTCCAGGTGTAGGCAGACAAGCGTCCACGGTCAGCCGAAACGCTTCCAGCCCCCCAGCTATTTGTTATCTCCTCCTGCTAGAGATCACTGCTTTTGCAGCAGATATTGAGTGATGCCTGCCGTGTAATGTCTGTCCCTGACCTAGTCCCTTCAGATTGAAGTTTGGCAGCTTCAGTTAAAACAACCAATGAAGCAGGGTGTGTGTGTATGTGTGTGTGTGGGGGGGGGCGGTTGGGGGGAGGTTAGGCTAAATGTGTTGTATTTTGCTCTGAGGATGGTTATCTCCACCAACAGGAAGAAGACAGCTGGAGCAACACAGTTTTAAACCACCATAGCTAGATTTGCTAGAGGATACTTACCCACAGCCTCAATTTCAAATCTGGAAGTGGAATTTGGGCCAAAAGAGGAAAGATCTGGACTTTCAGAAAGAATGGGCTTAGGAATTTTAACCTTTCAGTATTTCTTATCTAGTTTTCAAAATTTGTTCTGAATTTTTTGTAGTTTTTTTTATAGTTTTATATTATTTGTTGTCATGTTATTAATAGCATATAACATCTGTTGCTACCGGTATATCAGAGTTTAACGCTAACTGGTTGTTAAAATATCCTAGTATTTGCCTGTTATTTTAAAAACTATTAAGGGAAATTACAACACCGAGCTAATTAAAGCAACTTAACTCTTTTCGTGAATTAGACTGACTTCTGGTTTCATTTATATCAAACAGATTGCTTCACTGTGCTAAAATTAAAATAAGAACATTTCAACAATGATGTCATGAAAGAATGGATACACAATCAAAAGAAATACAAAAATGCATAAATATTAGTACAAATAAAATTTTCAAGTTTCAAATTGAAATTTTGAAATATAATCCTGAATTCCTTTTTGTTTTAAAAATGTTTTCTCCTAGAGGAATTCCATAGAAATTGACATGATTTTGCAAAAAAATAAAAATGATCTTAATAAAATGACTTTTTTCTAATGAAAACTGTCTGAGAAATGTTATCTAATCAGCCTGACTAAGGATAGCTGCCAGGATTCTGCTCACACCTCTAGAACATGCTTTGTTCTCCTTTGAAATTACATGGCCCCGTATCACCTCCTCCTATAAGGCAGCCTTTATTAAACAGCTTTGGGAAAGGAAATCTACACAGCAGTACCCTCAAAGAATTATAATATGTCCACAACTCAGAGCTAATCTACTGATGGGACTGGATTTATCCACCAGAATTCATCTGTCCTTAGGCACAAAAGTATAACTGCTATATCCTGCAGGGAGAAGTGTTGCTGTGCTTGTTCCCCATTGTAATCAGTAGGGAAAGATAAACTCTTTCTGATGGTGGTTCATGCCTCTTAACATCCAAATCATGCACTGGAGATGCCTAGCTCTGTCCTCTGGTAATAAAAAAAAGTCTTGGACACCTCTGGTGGCCCAGTTCAGTGCCTAAAGCTGGAGCAGCTTCACTGTAGTAGCACAACTGAAGTTGTGCAACTCTGGGCTGGGGCCAGAAGGGAATGTGGAAAGTCTTCCCTGAACTAATCATGGATGTAGCACACTTGTGTGAACGGCTGGCAAAGATGTTTGAGAGATTCTAATTGCTGATATCTATCTGCTAATTAGTTATGTTTCTGAGGGTCGGCAAACTCAGACAGTATCATTGAAGAGGTTCCCGCTGGAATGCCAATAATTAGGGAACTAGGGAGTAGTATTTTTTCTAGTATTATTGCTATGCAGAGTATGAGCTGTTAGTTGTTCCAGCTCTAATTAGGGAAAGTGTTGAGCACATGCCTAAATCCATCCCTTCCTGGTCAGGCTTCAGTCTGTGGCCTGAAAGTTAAGGGGTATTTGAAAGGAAGAACAATGAACAAAGTCAGCCTGGCAGCAGGAAGGGAGACCTCCTTCACCTTGAGGGTCTGTGGTCCAGATGGCATCCCAGAACTGAAGACTGATCACTTTTGGCAGAAGAAATCTAGGAATCTGGGAACAGGCTAGATCAGCTTCTCTTCAGCCTCCCTCCCCCTCAAAAAATGCCTGCTAGGATAATATGCTGCACTGTGCCAGGTCTTTTTGCAGTTGTTCAGTCCCTGTTTCACAGGAATCCAGAATACAAGCAATGAGGAGAATACAGCTCAGCTGTCGATTTTAAGCATTTTTGTTTTTTCTTTTTCTGTTTTTATGCACTGGAGACCTTCCCAGACTTTTTATTTTCTCATTTTAAGGGGAGAACATGTGTCTGTGTGTCTGCATCTACACTCAGTGCCTGTAACTACCACTGGGAAAGAGACAGGAAGAAAAAATAGCAAAGTTTAAGTTTCTTTGCACTCTCAAACACATTTTAAAGAGTATTTTTATATGACAGAATTTAAGACTGTTTAAAGACATCAGCTACAGACTGTCAAACAACGGTAGTGAAACTTCAGTTTCCCTGTGTGCCCTGCTAGCGCCTCTACTGCTTCGAAAGGAGGGTAGCTGGCTACGCAGGCCATTTTATGAACATGTCTAAATAGGTGGTTTAGACACCAAATGAACGCAGTTTTGATGTCACCAGCTTTCACTAGCTCCAAAGTTTAGATTCATTATGTGCATTTTGTTGATGTTAACAGCCAATCACACCATTATCACTCCCCTTTCCAAAATTTTTTAAGACAGGGAATATGTTTGGTTAGCTTGATGACTGCATAAATGGGATGATTAAATGCCCTTCTAATACTGAAGTTGACTTGTTTGACTCGGGTTCTTATAATAGCACCAGCTGAAACAAAAATCAAAGTTGGTAATGTGTACTCCTGATTTTATTTTTGTTTGTCCAACAGCTTTAAGACTCTATTCAAAATCCATACTGAGTCATATTTACTTCTCTGCGGGTGCTGAGCCTCTAAGGAGTGTGCCAGATCTCAGCCAGACAACCTGAAAGCCTGACTAATTGTCCACCTACGTACTCTAAGATTTTTACAGGGAGAAATAAAGAAAGAGTCATCCGTCTATATTGAATCTGAAGCTATGTAAAAAGCTTTATGAGTCTGTGTAGCCATCCCTCGGAGTCACCTTAAGTTTAGAAGTACCAGAGATATTAAAAGGCAGATTGGTACTTTTAGTCTCAAATAAGCCAGCAAAAGATAAATTGCTGAGATGTGAATCCATATAATCTCCGTTTAATGCCCTGCATGTGGGCTGCTCTTGCATGGCACTGCAAAGAGAAATAGCAGTCATATGAGAAATAGAGAGAGAAATAGAGGCACATGGTATGGGGAAAAGAAAACACCAATGCTAGCCATGCTTCAGCCTTATCTTTAGCTTTTGGGGGTTCGTATGAATATGGGAACAAGTCTGGCTGGGAAAGGCCCCATTCTTGACCATCCTCTTTGGTGTAACAGCTGCCAGAAAGATTTATGCAGTGCTGGCTACCCCACACTGTAAGCCATGGCCAGAATTTAAATTTGTCTCCTGTTCCTAATCTTTAGCCCAGGCTTGACACCCCTCTCTCTTGCACAGGCAGACAAAACCTCTGGGGTCAGCCCTGCTCCAGCAAGTTAGGGTCTGCATGGGGAAGATGAGAAAAAGGAGGGCAGGATGCCAGGAGCCAGCCACACTCAGGAAGGATGTGCTCAGCCACTTCCCTACAGCCAAGATCAGCTTGGATAGAACAGCAGGGGGTCAATAGGTTTGTGGAGCCAAAGCCCAGGGCCTGAACCTAGGATGAAAATACAGTGTAACCATAGCCATTCAGAACTACTGAGCATCCATTTTGCTTGGGAAAGGCCAACAGCACTGCATTGCACAATGCACAAAATCTCTGAGTGCAAGTATTGGAAACCGTTCAGTGACATTAGCATAGAGCTGTTTTCACACAGAAAAAAGCAGGGAAAATTAGGTCAAGCAGAGCTCCTGCTGGAATGAGAGAACTGCTTCTGGTGTCCAAGCTAGCATAGGCTCTTTACTATGCTATGTTGTGCTACATGGAAATTTTGTTGTCTTGTTGCCTTCCGGAAGACACAGACTCATGCTAGCTGCCCACCAAACCTCAACAGAGTGATGCAGCAAAGAATGGGACCCTCTGAAGCCACCATATGAATGGTGCTTTTCCAGTGATACTATAGTCTACAGGACTTTCAGCACAGAGTCCTATAAAGCATGCCTTTAAGTGATCAGGACAAACAGTAGCTGCTTAGGGATCATCAGTTAGCTACGTTTAAGTATATATTTGAAAATATGTGACCGGGCATCACCAGTCTTTTTCACACAAGTTTGAATCCAATGTTTTTATTAATAGTCCTCAATACAGTCTAAAAAAAAGGGAGATTATTCTCACTAGCTCCATTTTAAGGGAGGAAAATGAGGCATCGATTGATGACTTGACTTCACTCAGGTCACCGAGCAGGCCAGTGACAAAGCTGAAAGTAAAGCTGTGATCTCCTGAGCCCTGGCTGGATCTGTCAAATCACAGTATCACAATGCACAAGGGAAAGCACTCATCTTGCTTTAATGAGAAAGACGGACTCAAGTCAAATGGCCAAACTCTCTGTCTTGACAGAAAAAAAGTTGTTTCAAAGCTTAGAAGAGTAGAACCATCATATAATAAAAGATAATTAACTTTCCCAGAAGGCTTGTCTTTCCCAAGATCACTGTCTCTTCACTCCTTTATGTGTCTGTTCGGGACTACAACTTTCCCTCCCTCTTACCCCCCCTTGCACTCTCCACTTACATAAATATTCCTCTCAACTACCTTATGAAAGAACTTTCTTTTGCTCAGGCAAGGTCCTATTTTCAATCACGTCTGGGTCCTTTCACCACCATAAAACCATTCTGAACAGAGAGACATTAATAAAGCTGCCTTCCTTTGGTTTATTTGCTCTTCTTTTCTGTCTTGACAGGATGCATTGAGCTACATGATAAACATTTACAACCAACATAGAAAAGAAATGAGGATTGTAACAGAGTATCACTTTTTGTCTTTCACTCACATTTAAGACTGCAGCAAATATAATCCAGGCTGCAGGAAACAGAAATCAGGGGCACACTTGTGGATTGGGTCCCCATCTTGGTCTTTAGCTAAGGCGACTTGCACACCATACCTTCAGCAATACAGAATCTCTCACCTTCATTTCCAAAGCCACATTCAGGGGCGGTGGGGGGGGGGGGGGGAGGGGGACGACACCTGGTAGGCAATGAATAAAGTGAAGGGAGATGTCCAGTTCCCACCTCTGGCATGTGCTGTCTTTATTCTTTTCTTCAGCCTATCCAATTCTATTGCCACCAACCTTTCAATGACATTTCTCAAGCTTCTGAATTGCCCTCAGTCCCCAGGTTTTGTTTCACAGCAGCCTCCACTGTAAAAGTGAATAAATAATGGCACACACATGACATTCACAGCTGATACCAACTCTTGCATTGTAAAAACCAGGGAGGACAAGGCAATGTCAGAAGGGAATGGTGGTAGGGGCTGAAGTGCTTTCTGAATAACAGCTGGCAAAGAGTCAGTACTAGTTTTCCCAGCGCTTAGCACCCATCATCACCTCCTTCTTCCAGCACCCATCATCACTTCCTTCTACCAGCACATTCCTGCTGGATGTGAAGGGTCAGGTAATGAAGGGAGGGAGGAAAAAGTACAGCTAGGGCAAACTGTGAAAGCAGTTTCCTTAGTTTCACAATAGATTTTGCTCTGAGGTGATAATGATTATGTCTAGCTGTTTATTAAGGTGGAAGAGGGAACTGAGTCATCTCCAAGCACTTCTCTAAGCTTTGGGAGAGAAGCTTCATTCAAGCTTGTTTTGTTTGTTTTCTTTTCTTATTGCTGTGGGATTAGGTGCCTCAGTATTTGCTGAGGAAGGATGAGAAAGATAGTCAAACAATAAGAACATGATTAGATCCGACTTGGGGAAATTCAGGTGACAACGGTAGGACAAGGAATCATCTGAGATGTGGGAAACTATTGGAAACAAGAAATCAGGGAACCAATAATTTCAAATAAAGATTAGAAGTGACAGTGGGCAGTGGATGCAATGAGCATGCTGTGGGGAAGGGCATTTAAAAATGCTGTTGAAAAAAAGGTACCCAACAGTGAAGTGGGAAAGGGCTCTGCAGTGGGACCAGATCTGGTGCCACCAGTAGAATACTTCTGCTGGTCCCCAGGTCAGCTAGGCACCCTACATCCCAGATGATGGTCTATTGTGCTTCTTCAAAAACTGTCTTTCAATGTGGAGTACTGTGTTCATTTTTAGATATCTCTTCCTTCAAGCAATAGTAGAGTTGGGAAGCCTGGCCTGACTGTGAAAGAGCTGTATGATATAGCAATACTGAAAAGTCTTGCAAAGACCTGAAAAGTAGGAAATATCTGAGAAGAGACAGAAGATCACATATTAAAAATGAGGTCTCTTTATCATTAGTGTGCCTTAGCAGAAACCAGGAAAAAAATTGCACCTGGACTGAAAAGCAGGGACACGATAGTAAGATTTTTTTATTATCACTATGAGGAAATGATGAGGAAAATGGCAGAAACCCTATCATCTGGAACTACTTGAATAAAGTATTACTTAATGAGCCAAGAACAGTCCTACATTAGGAAGATGAACTGGGTGATCTATTTAGTCTCTTATACCTGTCTTTTACAAACTGCTTGAACAGGTATGTTTGTTCTTTAACCCCTTGGCACTACAGAATCAGTTCTCCACCTCTTTTACACTGCTGTAGCATTATTAACATCAGTGAAACTAGGCCAGTTTCTACCATCTGGACTGGTCTGTGACTACTTTCGGAAAAAAGACTTCTTGGCTTAAAAACAGAACTCATTCTTTTCATATCTTGCCATACATTCCAAGATTATTTTCCAAAAGTACTTTTCACTGCACGTGTATTTAATTCATGTGCTGCTCTCACTTTGACAAAGAGCAAGGATGAGAAGCAGGTCTGCATATGCACAGTTTAATCAGACTGTTATAACCTACAGGGCAAAGTCAAGAGTGGAATAATAGCATAATCCCATTCTGGCATAGGCAAAGACAGAAATGGGACAAAGATGGTCTTAGACCCGAGACTGCGACAGCCACATGGTAAGAGGTTGCTCTCAGGTATATTTGCACTGGTAGATGATCAAATGATGGGTGAAGTATCCATTTATTTGGCCAGTGTTTTGATCTTTACTTTAATCACAACCCATCAGCTATTCTCCAGCTGTTAATTTAGTTTCTTTTAAACCTCAGTAGCAGGGGGTGGGCTTGGGTCAGCACTGAGACAAGGATGTGCAGACTTCAGGCAGAGACTGAGCAGACGGAGGGCTCTGCAGGCCTCTCTTTCCATGTCACCAGAGGTAGGTGTGAGGGCAGATTACTCAGCAGCTGCTTGTATTCTTGGGACTGGTTAAAACCAGTCAGGCCTTTGGACAACATTAGATATACATGATTTAGGAAAATGGCCCTCTTTTGGCCCAGAAATTGAAGTAAGGAAAGGCTAAATGCATTTTTAAAGTCAAACTGTTTCAAGTCCTGAGGACAAGAGCCCTGTAGAGAACAACACTTTAGAAATTGCTCTGACATCTATTCTAATAATTTCTCTCTTATCCCCCCAGAATTTCTCAATTTTCTCTAGTGAACTTCTTTTCTCAGAAAGCCCTGCTGAGAAAAAACAGGCTAGAAACAGTGCAAACTAGAAACTACACCATCAGCAGTGAGGCATACTTTAAGTTCCTACATACAGATCCAGCTAGTATTAACCTGTCCTCTAGAAAGTGAAGGAAGAGGCAAGGAAGTAGAAATAGCTCTCCTTACTGAAAAATAACATTTGAGAGGGTGTCAAAGCCTCCTTAGAGCCAGAAAATAAGCTCTTTGAAATTTCAAAGGAAAGATGACTCTAGGCTGGCACATGCTATTTACATGTGGTAACTGTACATCCCATTAATGCAGATAGTGGAAATTCAGTATATAATATTTTGTCACAAAGCAGAACAGGCAGCAGGCTTGAAATTCTTTGAGCCAACCATAAAAGTGGAAAATTTTTACCTGGAAATAGAGCATTTCCATAACTGCATCACTGCATGAAAAGAATTGGTGGTTCTTCGGCCAGTGCTTAGGCGATGAAAGGTGATATGCACCACAGCAACCCCCACTCAGATCAGTTGTGGAGCTCAGATCCCTGTTGGGATTTTCCACAGGAATCATTCACAGCAAAGAGAATTTGCACACAAACAGCATCAAGCATACAGAAAGAATATGTAATAGCAAAGATAATTCAGAGCACTTTCTGCTCAGGGTCCTGTCTTCTCCCATCCACATCTCTTTTCTTCCTGTGTTATCTCCTCCAGATCATAAGAACGCCACAAAAAAGCCTCTTATTACATGTATGTATAACATTGATACCACTGGTTTGGGGTTTCTTAAATAAAAGGAGAAAACATTTTTAGCGTATTCATTTTAAAGCCAAATATTGCATGAATTCCAGGGATTTCATTTCCCTCTTCCCCTCTGATGGGCAGTGGAATAGGACAAGGAATAAGAGAAGTTTTACTATCCTCCATGGATAAACAAATTTAATTCTCTGGGGCTATCGAGATAGTACCTTTCACCAGAAGCAAATTCATGAGCTCATAAAGTTCTTTTTCTTTGTATCCATTTTGTAGTCAGTTTTAGAGATAGTCAGACTATAGGTAGGAAGAAATAATTGCAATTATATTTTTAAAAGAGGAGCTGTAGCCAGCAAAGCTTACATCCCAGACTACCCTTCCTCAACGCTAGGGCACACTCCCAGCACCTCTGAGAGAGCAATACCCTCAAAGGCACATCCCTTTTCCTGCATCATTGCAATCTGAAATACCTGATTTGGGGATGTGGCGGGATGGGGGAAGGTCTGACACTAACACTCAAGGAATTTTGCTCTGAGTCCCTGCAGGGAGGGCAGAGTCAAATTGCTCCATGGTGCCAGCCCCGGGTGATGGGTCCCTTATGTGCCTCTCAGTAGCCTCTCAGTGCTCCTCAGGCATTCGGCTTTCCCCAGCTGCAGGAGAGCAGATCAACCTTGCCCTCCAAACAGTTTAAAACTGTATGTATGTATGTATGTATGGTAACTGTTTTGTTATGTTGTTTCCATCCTCTGAGGCCTGAGAACTTCAAACCTGCCCTGAGCCCTAGCACCCCATGAGCCACCTCTCCTTGGAGTCATCATCTGCGTTTCTTTACTGGGTTTCTCTGCTGGAGTTTAGATATGCCAACCTATGCCAAATTGAGCATGTGAACTCAGAGATCTCACAGGGGGTCTCAGCTACAACCTTTACTGTAATATGCACATTTCTTATTCTCCTGTCTCCATAGCTGAAAATAATGCACCATTTAAACCTCTCACTGGGCTTATGGCCAAAAAGGCTCAAGAACTCACATCGTAAGGTGTATGAGTTTCTTCTTTTCCCTTTCAGGTCATTGCAAGCAGGAGTTAAGTCAAGATGTAGATGCAGTCATTTAAATGACTTCCTTTCCCGACTCCTAGGTACTGGCTGATGTCTTTGCTGCATGCACCAAACTGTCCTCCCTCAGGTAGCCAGGACAACCTCCAACAAGATAATTTTGTAACTGTGGCTGGCAGTGAAGAAGTTAAACAGACCAACAGGAAGATGGCCAGGTCTGATTGCAACTGTGAGGCCCCCAAGGGATAAGGCAGAAACCAGTAAGAAGGTCTAGCACCAGGATCGACATGAAAATCAAATCTATTTTAAGCAGACATTTTTCAACCTACCATTCTTTGAACTGATGTGCATTTTAGTCAAGCTGAAATTGGTTATAAATTCATGCAGAAGGGGAAGGGGAGAAATGATTTATTTACTTAAATGCAAGAAAAAAGACATATCTGCAGACTTTTCTGACTCTGCATTTCTGTCATAGGGGGATCATCTACAGTATAGTTCTTTGGGAAAGAAGGCTCCTTAAAGTAGACACTATGCAGCTGTCTCTACCACTCAGCCATGACCCGGAAGAATTGACCACTGCAGTACTGCAGGCTTGTGTGCGTGCACACTCAGGGGCACTGTTCAGCAGGGCTTTGTGCTGACAGGTCTTACTCTGTTCATTTGCTTTTTCTTCTGTTTTAATAAAAGACCCCTCTCCTCCCACTGAGCCACCAGTAAGGACTGTATTGTGATCTCTCATAACAAAAATCCTGAGGGTATCTATTACTGAGTGGGGGCTAGCTAGCCTCTGGGGTTAACATTAATCTTCTATTTAGGTCAGCCTGTGACGAAAGGCAAATACCTTCCCTTTGCGGTAACACTATTGTCTTACCAGCTTGGGGACCCAACTCTTCAGGCTCTTTATGGACACTTTTGTAAAAGTAGTCCTTGATCACTCAGGCAGTCTAATGCAAGTCAAGAGTGCTGCTTGAGTAAGTGGTGCATACCCACCCACGGAAAGATCTGCAGCATCGACTTCATCACTGCTAATGCACCTCTGAAATACATTCAGCATCCACATCTACATTTTACCGGTGGGATGGGCTTTTCTCTTTGGTCTGTTCCCCACTCATTCACTGCTTTTTCTGACAGTCCTCTCTAATTGGGAAAAACAAAGCTGCCTGTGCCAAATGCTCATTATTGCCTGCTGACTGGTGGAGCAGTTAACCACACCAGCCTATAATTAGACAGCTTTCAAAGCCCTGCTGCTCCTTCTTTTCCTTTTTACCCTCCCCTCTAAACCCACTCTCTCCTTTCTTATGGAGGGGGATCCAGAGCTGTCCTCCAGGCATGCATTCCTCCCCATTAGCCTCAGTGGGAGTCACAAGCATGCATCAGGGGAGGAACAAACCCTTAAGGGAAAGAAACCTTTGACAAAACCCAGCCACCATCATGCTAAGGCTCTGTATGAATTCTAAGCAGTCAGATCTAAAGGAAATGAGGGCATATTTGCCCAAGAACTTCTCTGAAGTACAGAAACATCTGTTTTACTTTGTTGGCTCTGTACATGATGAAAACGTCTGATAAGACTTGCTCTTGAGGAGTACCCAGGAAAATGGCACATCCTTATCCTGTTCCTGCTATAAACTGCACAGGCCACAAAAGATGCAATTCATCCCTTTCCTGGGGTTTTGTTTTATTAATATATTTAAATAAATTTAAATAATAGTTGAACTCCTAATCTGAACCACCTTCTAGTCTTATCAGTTCCTATGGTTACTCTAACAGGCCCTCTGTGTATTAGACAGGTGTATTTTCCATCACCCAGGCAGTGATTTGCCTTTCCTATACCCAGAGTAATGTACCCAAGCCTCACCAAGTCAGCTAGTGATAAGTCATGTCGTTTCCTGCTTTGGCTCCCACACCTGATGGAGATCAGCTCACTGAAACAAACTGGCATTGTTCTAGTGCAGAAATGTGTATAGTTAGAGACAAAGTAATAGTCATTGGTATTTTCAGTTCATTTTGGTATGGGAAAAAGCTGTTTAAAATGAATAAAAGGGGTAAATTTCATATGGTTCATGGAAAGAGAAATATAGGAACTAGGAATTAGCAAGCTGGAACAGGGGCCTCAGGAAGCACTGTTCATGTGTCAGTGGATTACTTTACATCACCAAAATCATGCTGGAATTTGGAGGGAAGAGTTGAGTTTTTGAAGTATGCTCTGAATATTTGAGCTCATTCAGGCCATCTGACAGAACCTCAAAGGGCTCTGCAGAGGCATGAGCGTACAGCAAGGGGGGAAGAGTGGTTCAAAGCAGGTTAGGGCTTTCTTCTTCCCCTTTCTTTCACAAAAAAAGGAAACAAGGTCAATACCTTCCATGTACTTTAACACACTCCTCACAGAAGGTCTCCTACATGAGACAAACAGGCCTTTCAACTTCAAAGCACTGAGGAGGAATTATCTAAGGAAGAAGTACTTCAGGCTTCCATCCTAAAAGGCAGAAAAACTTTCTTTTCACTGTATTTGTCATTTCTAAAAAGGAAAAATCCTGTTTTTCCTATGTGGATGACCAAGTCCAAGTTCTGCACTCTGGTGAGTCAGTAAATGTAGCCGGACTTGTGTAGGCAACAGTGACCTGGTTAGCAGCCTAATCTGCGTCTGAGAGAAATGTTCACATGCATGATTTCTGCATGTTACTAACAGAAAACTGAAGTGATCTCATCCCCCTAATTACCTCTGGTTCCTAATTAACAGCAGAGTAACAACTTCTGTGTGGAATGACATGGAAACTAAGGCCTCTCAGCTCCAGAGCAGGAAGGAGACAATGAACCAAATAAGGGAACCTTGTTAGTTAAACTGCAAGTTTGTCAGCATTCAACCACATACAGGAACCAAAGGGAATCAGCCTCAGCCCTCATGCCCCATCTCCTTAGACATTACTTTGTGGGCTTCCTTTACTATATTGCATCTCTGCTATCTTATGCCGTAGTAAATTGGTTTCTTTGGAGTTCTTCCAGATTTACATCACACAACTTTGGATCTCAGTGTTCATTTTCCGGATTAAATGGAACAACACTTCTGATATTTGTTCATTCCTTTCATTAGAAGAGGATAGCTTTGTTGTGTAATTAACATGCCAATAATTAAGGATTCCAAGATGATGTACTAATTTCTCTCTCACACACACACTCTTTCAAAATGTTATCAGCAGTAATTGCATTAACATCTTTTCTTTTCCTGTTCCCTTTGGGAGTTTATTAGACTTTCATTTAGTGCTATTCTCTCTTCACAAATATACACATATTTCCTTTGCTCCTCTGCAAATTTCCTGCAGATTTCAAGAACTCTGACTGGCTTGACTCCCTTGATAATACAGGGGAATCTTCAGTGCCCTTCAGTTTTTGAAACTTTTGTAAAGAGAAGGTGAAAACTTGCAAGTAACACTCTTGTTGTTACCCCTGGTGCAGGCCCAGATAATTCTTGTGATAGCTGGATCATTCATGTAGATATACCAAGTCAGCTGAAATTGAGATGGATTTAGGACTGTGGTTTACAACCATGGAACTCTGAGAAAGGCCTGAAGTCATGCTAAAGATGGTTTATTCCATGCTGAGCACTTCTTTTTTGCAGCCTAAGCTCAGGCTATAGAGGACTGTAAAATAGCCAGTAGTTTTTTTCCCATGTGATGAAATGTATAAAACTGGGTAAATTAGGAAAGGGCAGAGGATTGCTTATCTTAGCTTTTGTTTATTTTCTTTCTACCATTTCCTTGGCTTATTTAAATACTTTGTTCCAAGATAAAAGATTGAGCTTTGTGGTTGAAAATTACCATGCAGAGCTTAGTCTAATTTGCCTGGAGGTGGAAACCTGAACCACAGCCTGGACAATTTTGCATTCAGCCATAGTTCAGTAGTCTCTCAACCTCAGTGCCTAGGCAGCGGCAGTGCAGACCTGGTTATATGTTGCAGGTAACATCATGTTTTGCTCTCCTTGCTGGTTTCCACTTTCTCTCTTTTGCAGCTGTAACGCCTTCCTGGGAAATCTGGGTTAGGGATTCAGGCCTGGTATTTCCTTGATTTTAAGAGGCTGCAGAGTTGGGCACCCTAGTCTAAGAACACTGAGACATAGCCACACTTTGTTTCTTCCACATTTAATATGCATTAGTCACTTTAAAAGTACTCCTAGTTTCTTAGCTGAAGTATTAATACATAGCCTTGCCTGCTCATCTTTGCTTTTCTGGGGTCCAGTCTTCAAGAGTGAGGTAGAAACACAATCCAGACATTGAATCATAATCCTAACTCAGGTTTTGCCCTTAACCTGCAATTCAGCTTGTCCAGAGGCAGTTCCCAGTACATGCTTGCCAGCCATTCATCATCACACCCTGACAAGAGTACTCATTCTTTTTTTCCTACCCCTTCACTTTCTGCTGCATTTTATCTTTCATCTGCATTTACTTGCCTGTCTCTCTTTGTCTGAGGAAAACAAATTTGCTGAAATCTACAGTCGTAGTGGTAAAATCGCAGTGTTTGGTTGCATGCCAGCTTGATGCTGCTTAAATGATAAAAAAGGCTGGGAAAGAAACAACTAGGTTTTTAGTTCCCCTATGTACCTAAGTTTAAAAAGGAGTAAATTTGAATTTTTCCTCTTCTGTGACTTTGGATTGAGCCTGAGACCACAAAAGAGATCCCAGCTAATATCCCAGGCAAGCGGGAAGTAAGGAAGAGCATCCAAGAGTTGCCCCTACTGCCAGAGCAAACCCAGGATTATGTTTCTGGGAAATGAGATTTTGCTGTATGGATGGAAGAACAAACTTGAGGCAGCTGCAGATTTAGACCTTTGCTGAGAATGCCTACCCTATACAACCTGGTGAAACATAGACATATCCAAGTTATTTCAGGGTTGGAATTGATCCAGCTATGGTAACACAGAGCTCCAGGCAGGCTAATGCAAGCTGTATGTTGTCTGTGTGCTTGAAGTGGGAAATAACTCATGCTGTGTTAAGCTTGCGTTACACAAATATTTATGCAAACTATATCAAGTGCTTCAGCAGTAATAAATTGCTATTGTTTGGTCCGTTAGAGCTTGATGAACAGCCTGTTGTTTCGTCAGGCTAGATAGCTGGTGCTGATTCAAACAAGAAAAATAAACCCCAAACTCTCCTTGACCATGCTGCCTGATGGAGACAAATCTTTCCACTTCCATCAATAGACTGCAATGGGAACTACATGCTAAACAGATAATTGGTTGCTCCTCTTTCACATGCAGAAGTTTTTACTTCAGAAATAGACTGATTTCCTCTGGTGGATAGGACATGTAGAGTCAAAATATTATCTTAACTGAGCCACACAATGTTCTTATTAATAGAGGAGGAGATCAGTTCTGAGACACGGGGAAACTCAAAAGTTTATATAGAAGAGTTGGATGCATCAAAGGAATATACAGTGTGCTACACAGGATTAAGTTATTAGTCCTATAATTTGTCTGTCATAGAGTTTATGCAAATTACCCAGAAGTAAGTCTCTACATGGGCTCTGGCCAATTGATACAAGTGCTGCATGTAGCATAGGGGGGGCTCTCTGCTGAAGTACAGAGGGGAGACGGAGAGAGGACATGATGAGAGCGTATGGGATTTTTAGTCTGAATGGAAAAGGTAAGCCTCTGCCTTTTCAGCAGCCTTATTTTGTTTACTTTTATGCAAAGCACAACGTGCCCTCTATTAATCTGATAGGCATGGGACATTTCCATGGAAACAGCAGGACTCCATTTCATTTAAACTCTGATGCCTGATTTCCTTGTCAAGCAGAAATCAATGTGTTGGTAACAGGAGAAATGTTCAAACAATTGCTTAAAGATACTGCCTGTGCAAAGGTCTTTGGAAGAGGGCAGTGATCTGCCCTATCCCATCACTGTTCACTTCAGCCTGCTCCTCCACTCCACTCTTTCCTTTAATCAGTTTTATCCTCAGTTCCACTGCTTACTTTCTCTGCCTAATATCATAAACAATTATTATCCTCCTTGTCTTTGGGATTATACGCAAGGAGAGAATTGACAGTGCCTGGCTAAGCGTTCCAGCTCCCTGCTGTCTACCTAGAATCTGGAGCATTCATATAACCAGGAAGTTAGGCCTATTTATAAACTAAAAGAAAAATTTTAAAAGCATCCAGAATTATGTAGATAGACACTGTTTCATGTGCATCAAGAAATAAAAAAGCATAATATATTATAGTGTAGTATATTATAGCCCAGGTCTTTTCCCACTTTATCTTTCCACTTGCCTTAAACCTGTTCACTTCCCCTTGAGTTTCAAGTAACCATTTTTTTGTCCAAGAAGAACTTAGGGGTCTTTCTCTGGAGCCCGCAGATTAAAGGTGCCCATGGTTCCCTTGGTGATCCATCCCAGTGCATATACAGGCTGAGAGAACATTTCTCCCATCTCTCCCCTCAGCTGTCCACCTCCCACCAAGTGACTGGACCATGACCTGCCCTTCCTACTACTTGTCTCCACCTCCAGATATAATGGTCAAACCCCACTCATGTTCCTCTGTCTCTGAGGTGTGCTCTGGAGCCAGAAAAGGTCAGGGAAAGAACAGAGGCAGAGCTGCCTGGGTTAGTGTAAAAATGGGAATGGGCTGTGAGACAGCTCTAGTGAAGCATTTTCACACTGCAGGGTGAAAAGGTCCCTTCTTGTAGTAGAAAGTCCCACAACTTTGTGATGCGAGTCCATGAGGTGAGGGGCACTGTGGGGTTGCAGGAAGACCTCCACCCTGAGATTTCTTTCCTTGGAACATTGCCTCTGATGGCAGAAGCTGGGGTACACAGACTTTTGACAGTGGTTGTTCCTCCAAGGCTGTGGGTCTTAGCATTGTACGAGGACAGAGCAGCCCTACTAAAGACTTACTTTGGTAGCTCCTGCACATGGTGCTCTCCCTCCAGCTAGATATTCCCCTGCCATCCCCACTATGCAGTCATGAACTCTATTCCTTCCCTCCTGCCCTCACAGATGCTCTTCACCTACTCCCCTACAGTTGCAGACATAGCACAGCTCTCACCTACCTCTTTTTAGGAGGCCTCTGAACTCTGCAAAAGGTGGTGTCATACAAAACAGCAACTTTGTGGCTTCAGAAACCATGGTGCCCAAAGTTAATCACCTAGAAGGGCTTCTAAAGTGATATACTGTGGTTTGATATTCAGAGTCTGAGCTGTTTCAATAATGCAGCTTACCTAGGCCTTGTCACTAGGTTTTTCTTTTTCCTTTTTCTGGGCTCTTTCCAGGCTTTCATATTTTTTTAAGTGTGGCCTTCAGAACAAGGCATGAGTAATTCAGATGCTGGTGGCATGCAGGGAACTCTCTTACTGCAGAATGGGACGTGGAAAGAGAGAGATGTGTTGGGAGGCTAAAGGATACACCCTAAGTTAAAGTAATTCAGTACAGATGAGCGTAGGACCTTGGAGTCTTGGATTCCCAGTCCTGGCCTTCAATCCTTGTATATCCTCTCTTGTGTTGACTTACACTTGAAGCAAATCCTAGGCTGCAGATAAAGGTTTCAAACTGAACCATAAATTAGAGTTGATGCTTCCCCTTTGGTGGGGATAATGGCACAAGTACACACATCCTAATCTTCCTAAAGGCTTCTTTGAAAAGACACTTACTATTTAAAGCCTTGTTCATCTTCTCCACATGCATATCTTATATCTTTAGCTGCTGGCTAATGGAACCTGTTCCTGCTGCATATTGTGGGAAAATACGGAAGTCCTTCTCACATAGCTGAAACAATGGAAAGGCCAGAACAATTTATCTTTTAACAAAATTGCAAAGCAAAAAAACAGACTGCTAGTTTATTCCTGTCAACTTCACTTCAGCATTACAAATTACACATTCTATCCAGCCTGTCAATCAGGAGCTGTCTTTCATGTAGGAAGGTGCCTTTTCCTAATGGACAAACATTTCCAGGATGGGGGGAAGCGAGAAGAACCTGACCAGTCTTATTGTCGGTGTGGGAAGGTTTCACCCAAGAAAGTCATCATCTCAAGCACTCCAGGGTCAAGGGCAGCGAACAACAGAAGAACAAACTGGAGACAATACTAAAGAAAACTCCATGCAGAACACCTCATGGGGCCAGCTGGGTTTTGCATCAGGTACTGCAGAAGAACACTGTCCTTTGCTTACTGTGACTACCTGCAGTACCACAACAAAAAGCCCAGGTGATCTTTGCATGACCTCTGCAATCCCTCCATGCCCCATCTCCATCATTTACAGCTTCCTGAGTCTGTTCCCTGCAGTGAGATTTCCTGTGCAGGGGAATGTGCCTCTAAACGTTTTTCTGCCTCTTGACGTGCCTTGCCTACAGAAAATTGTACAGCAGGGACCACTGCAGCCTTTCATATGACTCAGCTAAGCCCATATTCAATTGCCCTGCTCTGTCATGAGGCGGGTTTACGCTCCATGAAGAAGGGAGAGGAACAGCTCTGTGTAAACTGATGGGACACAGTGAGCTCTCCAGTGCTAATACTGAGAAGAGCAGAACCTTTTGCTACCTGCAGGAATTTTGCCAAATATTGCCCCTTTCCTGTAAAATCTGAGCTATTAATTTATTAATTATTACAAGTATTAATTTTTAATTTTAATACACATACTAATACAGTTACAGTGAGGAGACCCAACCGGGATTAGGCCTTTCTATTCTCGATACTGGGAGGAAGAGACAGGCCTGTGCCTAAAGATTGAACACCCTAAACCACCAGTTCTTTTAAAAAGGGAAATTTGAAGAAGGAAAACTCCTATGTTTTCATGGCAACAAAAGGTAGCATTTTCCCTTAAATCTGTCTGGATCAAAATGCATCTGAAAATAAGCATTGAATTGTCAAGAAGCAGTTATGTAGGTCTCTGCAGATAAGCAACTACAGTGTAGGACTGACAGAATTACTGTTTTTAGCACCATTTTTTTGCTAGCTTTGCACTTCTAAGTAATTTTTGAGTTGGGGGGGTTGCAGGATAGAATACATGATAACTACCCATTGAGCCATGATCTGAAACATTAAAATATCCATAAACTTGGAGTCTGCTTGGATGGATGTTTGTTTCCCCAGCAATTCTGGTGAATTCAGAAGCACCCTGTTTCAATTTGCCAAAAAGCCTGTGAGCAGGAGTTCTGAGGACATGGAATGAACCACACCATTTTCTTTAAAAATCAAAGGTGTAGAGGAAATCTTTGTTTCTGTTCCTTAGCCATTATAACTGGCTGTGCCTGCTACTGCTGTCATCCAGAGGCTATCAGGTAACCACCATCCTTAAAGTAATCTGTGCTTCCTCTGCCTTCCCAGGCAGCCAGCAAAGGGAAGCAGGTGTGCAACAATATGCAGTATCATCAGATATGACATCTAATCAGTCAGAAGGAAATTTATCAATATTAAACAGGTAGTCCAAGAAAACCACTAACTAGTCTTCTGAACAATGTACTAGCTTCCTGAAACACTCAGAGAAAAATCACAGACACCATATTGCCTGAACATAAAATCTGTGGGTGAAGGGGTGTCTTTTTCTGATCCTTTTCTTAGAAGGATGGTTCTAGTATCACCCTTAGTAAAAGAGAACTTCTGACACTTGATGATGCTTGCTGTGCATGTGTGCAGCTAACCCACAGAATTTTCCTATGAATGGCAGCCAACTAATAGATTCTGAATTCCTAAGACATCCTTATATTAAACAGCCTCTTTCCAGAATCATGCATGCATGAAATTTCAGATCAGGACTGTTGTGAGATTAATCCTCAAAGTATTTCTCTGTGCATTTTCGTTTGCATTTTGCATGTAACAATTTGAGTCATTTTGACATGCATTGGGGTGTTTTTACGTGACCTCTGTTGACAAAGCAGAGATATTGACAACCACCCGCTCATCTGTAATTTGGGCAGACTGTCTTAATGAACATCAACATTACCTTTGATCTGAGAGTGACTAGAATCTTGCTATATCTGGCATTTAGATGGAATAAGATGTTTCAGATGGTGTTGATAATGCTCTTTTATGCCTATGGCTAGTAGCTAACTGCTGTCTTCCAATGTGGGGAGTGTTAGATAGAGCTCATAAGGCTGGTGATTTATTTGTTATGGTTTGATTAACCTGATAATTAAATTAATTGTTTTAGTTTATATCAAAGTAAATTTAAATAAATTGGGTTAATATTTACTTTAAATAATGCTTCTGCTTAACTATTTAATCTAGCAATTAAAATGCATAAAATTGGAAGACTGGAGGACTGAGGAATTTTTTTTTTTTCTGTCTGGAAATTAGGATCAGGTCTCTGAGGAGTTTTGGCATAGATAATATCAGTGATAGATAATATCAGTGTGCCCACTGACTGGTATACTTAGAATTATTGATTATTCTAATGTTTATGATACCCACCCACAAAGGAAAATGGGCCATACTTTTAAAGAGGTTTTGCTGCCTAACACTGCTTAATGGCATAATGGCTGAGGGGAAAAACTTTCAATTTTCCTGAATTGAAAAGATTTGACAATTATCTTTTTTTTAATTTTTATTTTATACCAATTGCAGACTAGGCTGAACTTTCAAAATGAAAAAAAGATGTTTACATTCTTAGCCAGTTTTGATACAATCCTACCAGTACAAATGTGCATATCTGCTGTAATTTAGATTTGTAACTTCCCCATCATATTGTTAAGGGCATTAGTATGGAGATATATATTTTTTTATATGCATGTATATATACATATAATTATATACAAATGTTTTCCGCAGCCTGCATAAGGGAGACCGAAGAAAGCCCACAAACTGAGTTGAAGGAGAAACGCTCATTTGGCAATTCCATTGTAACTCCTGACACCCCTCACACCACTGATGTGCTCATCCTTACCACCCCTCAGCAGCTGGAAATGCTGCTGTTGTCCAGAGCCAGGGAGTGACCCCGAGGCACATGAGGGGCAGACTGGATGCCGCAAATGAAGCCTGTGGCAGATTCGAGAACTGAGCTTGGTTTCCTGGCTCCAAGGTTTGTCTCCTGAAAAGTCCATTGCTTCTTTCCAAAGCTGGATAAATGATATTCCACAACAAAATAGAAAAACCCTGAAAGGGGTAAATAAATGTTATATAACCCTACAGGTATATGCTCTGCTTTCTTTTCAAGCATATTCCTGCGATTTTAGTTAGCAGAAGTGTTCTGCCAGACAGCTGCAAAGGAATATTACAGAACAGTCATGGAAAGTGAATTTTGAGCTCTCCCAAGACCTTCATCCTGGAGTTACATTTGTCCAAGCTAGGAACAGAAATATCCTCCTGTGACCAACCAATATTTCTGTGAACCTTTCTGCTCCACACCTGCGTAGTCCCTCCTACAGCAGCAGGCAAATGGGCTTTGGAGAGAAACAAGAGGATATTTTACCTCTGACTCTTCTGTCCACTTGTCTGTTCCCTGAAGGGAATGCTGCCTCAGGGGAGTTAGCCCTACCTATGTGCCAAGGGACAACTGGTCCTTTGGTTGGCTGCAGACGAATCATGAGGCAAAGGAGGGGGCTTGCACACATGGCTGGCCAATGGGAAGGAGTTTGAGCACATCCTGACTCCTGGGTGAGGGCTGAAGCCTGGTGTACATGTGTAGCCCTGCCAAGAGCAGTGCTCAGGCCCTGGCTGAAGGGCCCCAACCTGTGTAGCCAACAGCAGACAGACGCAAGGGAGTCAGAGGACTTGGGCTTCCTGGGAGTGCACAGAGTTCCTGGTTTGCGATCTGGAGTCCACTTAGGAAATAGGGGGTGCCTCAGGCACACAGCTTTAATTTTGAATGCTCCCCAGTGGACTGCCAGAGGATAAGCTTCACACAAAGTAGCACTCACAGAAAATATTCAGCAAATAATGTATGACTGTGAGGATGACTCGATCTGTTCTTGGACAATCTGAGAATATGGAGGAGAGAAGAAATGTTGACAAACAAGTTATCCATAACAAAGCACATTCTTCCCTCCCCTCCCACACACACACCCCAGAACTCATCCAGAAGGGGGTCATTGTATGTGCAAGAGAGATGGAGGCTCTAAGGCCTTTCATCAGCACGGGGCTGTCTCGTTGAGTTGTCCCGATGATGAATGCTTGAAGCCTGCCTGAAAGTGCAGTGCAATTACTGCAGAGCAACAGCAGCAGGGGGAGCTTTTCTGTTCCAGCAGGGACATAAGAGGCAATGGAGAATCAATCAGTGTGGAAGAGACCTTGGTTTGGGGACCAAGGAAATGAATGTAGGAAGAGTTTTTTCTTGAGTGGCCCCTGAATTTAGAGAACAGAAAACTTAAATTGGTTGAGTGTTATTTATGACTAGGGTGAGATTTATCGTTCACTAAAGTTGCACCTGAAAGAAAATATACTTGAGCTCTTCAGAGAAAATTGGCAACTATATCTGATTAAACAAGGAGAGGATAAAAGCTCTGACTGGGCAAAGGGAAGAAGTGAAAGGGAGTTGAGCGTAGATGCTAGAACAACTCAAAAAACTGTAGTGAGTCCTGTCTGCTGATCTCACCAAAAGCTCTGGGACTTTAAGGAAGGCAGATGGTGGCATTAGCTTAGTCTGGGCTAAGTACCAGAGAAGGTGGAAGATTGGACCCTGGGTTTTTATTTGAATCAGGGCAGTATCTGATGCTCCGTGCTCTCTTCTGCTCTTATGGAGAACATGCTTTAACTGCTTATTCTCTGAAAATATGTCATTGCTTACATCAAAAAAGGCTTGGTTTTCAGGACTTGACTGGTACTAACATGATGGGGGATTGCCTAGCTGTGACCCACACAGATTAGGAAGATAGATTAGATAAATTAATTAAACAATTAAAACAATGTAGTTTGGGGTGGGGATGGGCGGAAAGGGGTTGTTACAAGGGATTGTAACAATATGCTTGAGTTAACCATTGAGTTCAGCCAAGTTTGCATGCAACCAAAGAGGCAGCTAAAGCTCGGTCTATAGAGGCTGGTGTGTTGGGGCTATCCATGTTCCTTCCCACCCCATAGCCCCTACTAGCGAGCAGAGCAATAGGTACAGAGAGGGACCAGGACTACTGGGCTGAAACAACCACTGAGCTGCTCTACCTTTCATCTCCTCTGTTGGAGTAACTGTGTGGCTCTGCTTTGCAGATAGCTGATGTATCAAGTGTTGAAAGAGTTAGACTGGAGACTGACAGGAAGCTCATCAACGTCAGATACTAGGAGAAAGGATAAAAACATATTCATGCAGGGAAGGGGGAAGGAGAGAGGCAGTGGAGGAAGTTGATGCCAGCCCTTATCAATCTTCCCCTTGAAAATGACAGGCAGTGCCTATGAAACCTACTTAAAGTTCCTGTGTGTCATAGGGAATATTTTTGCAGAATCTTGAAAGAAATTGGACAATTATATATTTAAAACAGATTCTATTTCTGGTCACCTGTGTTTTAGATGTCTGAGCCATGCATGTTAGATGGTATGTCAGACAGAAACAGCAAATGGTTTATTTATTTCCCTACAGGGAACAGACTTGGCCAAAAGCAAAGGAAGCAGAGACTCTCCACTGCAACTGTGCAAAGTGGAACTGAGGAAATAAGTTCCACTTTTTGCTTTGTCTGGCAGTGGATTGCATTAGGAAGGATGGCCCTGGGTTCAAAGCACTAGTTCAAGTCTAGAGACCTGTGTGTTGGTCCTGAGTTATGCCACAGGCTATGAGTGACTCTGGGGAGGTTGCTTTAATGCCCTGCAATGCTGCTCTCCCATTTGTAAAAGAAGGGAAGTGATAACTACTTTGGAAGGTTATTCCAAGGTTAGACTAATGCTTGAGAATCAGTTCAGTACCTTATGTTAAAAGTCACTATAGAAATGCGTATTATCATGACCTCAGTCTTCTGCAAAGGTTAACAATGAATGAACATAGAGAACTTGCCATCAAGAATCAGGATGCTCAAATCTAAGCAGAGCCTACTGAAAGATCACACTTGTATCTTGCATTAATGTTCTCATTAATTTCCTTTCTTTTTTCTTTTGTCATACAGGGAAAAAATGAGAGGTGGAGGAATGAAGGAAGTCTCTTCTTTCTTCCCTCTTTATTGCAGTCCTGTTAGCTATCCAAGAAAAGATGTGCACAATGACCTATTTTGGAGCATATGTCCTTCCTTGGGGGAAGATGCATAAGACTGGGCAGGAAGACAGGAGCTCTATAAAGTAATTTCAGGCAAGGCATGAAAACCCCTAGCATGGTGCAGGTTAGTGCATGCAATGGGAGCCAGTTATTAGTCATTAAAGTTCCTCTTCCTTTCTAGCATGTCAGCAAGTCAGACATACATTAACAAAGGGATAAATGAGAGAACAAACCAGATGGATAAATTGGAATTGAAATGGTTCACAGCATGACTAGTTCTGGCTGACTGGAACCACTCCTTATTCTCCATACTGACATTGAGTGACTGCAATGGAAAAAAAATTTTTTTTTCCTAGCAAAAATGTGTTTAAAAAAAGAAGATTCATGGTAATGACAAGATTTGAATTGCATGGTCTCCATCTTGCTATGCCCAGCGCTCAAAGGGAACACCAACCCTAAATCACAGCGCTTTACCTCCAACCTTGCTGGAAGGAGAAAGGCTCATTGTTGCCTGGCTACCATTATGGTACACATAAGAGGTCTGCAATTGCAGAGGGAACCTGAGAACCTCACAGTCTCGCACTCACTTGACTTTTGAGTTCCCTGACACACTACCGCCTTCCTGGGAACAATGAAACCAAAAAGACTCTGATCTTCAGTGCTCTTCTTGATGTACAGTGGAAAAAGAAAAAAAAGAAAAAAGGAAGAAGAAAGAGAGAGAGAGAGAGAATGAAAAGTCCTCTGTAAGTTTGTCTGTGTGTGCTTTTTGTTCCTATATTAATACCTATTGTGGGAATGGATAGAAGAGGATTAACAGTGGCTATCATCTCTTCAATCTAATCTCCTATTGACTGAGAAACATCACATAGGGACGTCTTGAAGGAATTAACACAAATCCTTTTAAAACTCTTCAGTGTCTTCTCCCTTCCCTTCCCCCCTCTCCAGCCCTTTCTCTCTTCCTTTAAAATTAAATTGTCATGTAAACCCCAACATTGGGAGCCTCCAAGAGTTGCTGAGGCACTGGAGGGAAAGATGACTGCTAGATTCACTCACTTCCCACTGTTTGCTCAGAGAGAGCTGGTTAAGGAGCCCTTCCAGCAGAGACAGGAGCCATGCATGTGGAGGGTAACAAAGACATGTTTTGGATTCTTTATCAGCCATGGTTCAGTTTGAGATTTATTTTAATGATAGGATTAATTTGATGCTCATGAAAGGGACAGGCTGTCAGCGCTGACAAGAGCCTGTCTGACAGCCAGGAGGCACTGGGTGAGTTTTAGATACACAGCATTGCCTTCACCCCTCACTCCTGATGTGCAGCACCACCTACCCCATTCCCTGCTCCACAGTTGGTCAGCCAGCACCTGGCCTGACCGTTGCGCAGGGCAATGGACACACCCAGTGCTCTTACCCATATCCGTGCAGTGCCCTTCCCCACATCTGTGCAGTGCTCTTACCCAACTCAAGGTACCTACACAGTCTATGAGTTGGGATCAAATTACAGGTATAGCAAGGAAATGCCAAAGAAGAGAAAACAATTTGGAAAAGTCAAGAAGATTCATTTCAACTTAGCAACAGCGTTAACGCTCTTCTTTATTTCATAACATTTTCAGTAAGAAACTCAGTTAACCTTTACTGATGGAGAGAGTAGAGGTGGGAAAAGAGAATTCATCTGGAAATGAAAAGAACTAGTTCTTTGCTTCCAGCCAAGGTGATTTTCTTCTGCTTTGTCCTCTCACATCCCCCCTCACCCCAAATTCTGTGGGCAAAACCGTATCCCATCCTTTGCAAAGCTGTGCCTGCACCAGGTGGTCCAGGACTGGTGTGCACAATGCCGGTGAAGAGCCTCCCAGCTGTGTGTGTGGCTGTGGCTCTTCCCCAGGCCCCTTGCACTGCCTCTGCCACACATATGTCCGTGTCAACCTGTCAGGTCTTCCTTCAACCTCCTGTGCTGTCCACCTCTGCTTACAGCACTTCACAGCCACTGCCATGGGTCAGCACCAGAAACAGAGTGAATGAATTAATGTACCAAATGCATTTGTGAAGGAGTCTAACAGCTGGGCTGAATCGCCAGGGCATACTTTCAAGTCGTCAGTCCCAGTGCCTTCACCAGGAGTTCCCAGTTTAGCGAGTGGCTGAACTACCAGTCATCACAAGCTGTGCAACGCAATAATCAAAAATATTTGGTTTTGCTTGGGCTCTCACTTAGAAAGAGTGACTCTGACTTCCTAGGACAAGCCTTTCTGAAAGAAGATGCTGAGAAAAAGCATCTAGAGACCTGATGTCTGACCTATGAAATTATTTTTGTCTTCTGACAAATAAGTAAATATTTCTACACTGTGCAGGGCAAGACTTGTAAATGAAAGCATTTTTGTTGACTCTTTTTAAAGCTATTTATCATGTAATTCTGTTTCAGAAAGCCTAAAATGCTTCATCAGACAGTTCTAGCTTAAACATTTTGGAGCAGATTTAAATAGCTTGCAACCTGCCAAAGTAAACACAGTGCTCAAAATTAGCCCAAATATTGTACTTCATATAATTTACTTTGGAAAGCTCACTCATTCCTACAAGAAATGGCAGATTTTCTCAGCCTCTAGGGGCACATACAAAATCTTAAACAATGCACATCATGTAATGACAAACAACCTTTTACAGACAATCCAATCCAAATGTCAGTTCTTATTCCTTGCTAGCATCGCCTCAAGGACCAATGCCTGATTTTGCTGCCTTTGCTTGTGAAGAGGGCAGAAAATGCTCTCCCAGTGACTAGCAGTAACTTATGGACTAAGATTCAAAGCAACTCCTTAAAAATCTGACACCTTTTTTCTATGACCTTTTAAAATAGGCTTTTTCTTTCTAATCTGTGGGTAAAGACCAAGATCCTCTCCCCTCCTTCCCCCATTTTCCAGTTCAGCCCTAATAGCTGAAAAAAGGAAAATATATTTTTTTCCACAATTTTTCACTGAACTTTCAAAAATACTGCAGAAAAATGTGGAGGACTATCATCCAGTCTGTTTTTTTTTTTGTTTTTTAACTGTTATCAAGCAAGACTTTTTTGTTTAATAGTCTCCTTGGTCAACAAAACCCATCACTAGTTAAAATATTAACCATTTCTGTTAAGTACCTGCTTAGCTTCTGTGCAGGTTGAGATCTGGGCTCTGAATTTTGGGGACAGAGGGAAGCGGGGAACATTTTTATTCTGTCTCAGCAAAGCAGAAGCATGTCTGGAGAGGAAATTCTACTGCAAAAACACAGGCATAATCCAGCTACTCTCATTTTCTGTGATGCATCTGAAAAATAAAGGGCCAGCAAATGAGCTTCTTTAAAATGAGAGCAATTCATAAGCTGGGCCATATGCAGCCCTGATGTGAAGGCACTGGCTGTATGGCAGTGCAATGGCTCTCCCATCTCATGATCAGGAGCACACATATATGTTTAGGCAGCACTAGTGAGGAAAGAGAGGGAGGGCTACATCCCATTTTAATCCCCCTGCAGTAAATCTATTCCCAAGAATACTGATAACCCTTCACAGCCCTGAAATAAGAATCTTCTGGCCAACACAGAGGAGAAAAGCATATAGAAATAAAAAGCACATTAAAGTCAAAATGACAATTTTGAAATATATCAGACTCCGACCATGCTGGCATACAAGAGCATCCTATCTGCAGAGCTCTGTTTTCCTGTAACAGAAACTACAGAGCAATGGAGTTCAGGTTTCTACCTGCTGCTGGATTCATTTCCATTTCAAAAACAAGACCCTGACATTTTTGTTTTTTTTTTTTTTCCAAAGAATCCTCCACACACTTGAAATCCTTCCATCATCGCAGAAATGGGAAGAAAAGAAAAAGAGTTGCAGGATACATATTTGCATCAATCCAATCCTGAACATGTCGATTGATAACTAAACAGATATACAACTACACAATACATAAAGCTGAAAAACATACATGCAGAGAGTGATGTATTCACTAAGCTTCCTCCCTGCTTCTTTATACATGTATCTCCTGCTAGACATCTATCACATTCTGATGAAAGGAAATGTGTAAGAAGGATCTTTTTCCTTTTGAGGCTTGTATTACTTCCTGTCATACTCCAGTTTCAAAAACAATATCCCATACAGGCTCAATCTATCATTTACCTGAGCATATAGTTTTTTTCTCTTCTTGAAAACTTGGCTGACTTGTTAACTCAGAGACAAGCCTTAAAAAACTAGCCTGGAAATTCAAAACACTGCAGAGATTTGAGGTGGGACTTTGAAGGAAAAAAGCATTGGCCATTGGTTTCTGAAAGGCTGAGAGCAATGCCAGCTGCATGCAGAAAACACACACGTGTGGAAGTATCATACTGAGACATTCAGTAGATCAGCAGTTTTGAAAGCCCTACTTCTAATTTAATTTTGAATGGAAAATGCTTCAAATTGTCTTCTATGGAAATTTTCAGTCACTAAGATGGGATAATTATGTTTCCTTCACCAATTTTAGTAGTCAGGTGTCCTGCAGAGGTGAATGGAAAGTATGTTATGACAGATAAGTAAATAACTGTGAAAAGGTGCCCCCCATGCCCCCTCCCCAATCTCTTATTCTGACTTTTCATGTATCTTTCTGCTCTTTCTTCTGTCTTTTCCCTTTCACACCCATGTCCTTTACTGTCTGGTGAAAGAAGACCCTTCCTTTAGAGTCAGCTTTGACCCTCCTTGCTGTCAGACAGGTCAAGGTAGCCATAGTAACTTAAAAATATCTACCAAGGCCACATTTCAGATGGAAGAAAACAGTCACTTTAAAAAATACATGTTTGTAAAGCTAGAAAAAAAAAACTAAAAACATAATAGTGCCAAGAGGCTTTAACACTTTTATAAACATTTGAGTGGTCACTTCTCAAGCTCAGGCTCTTTGAGATGACATGCTAATGTATTTTAGATACAGCTTTTTGCTGATTGGGGAATCACAGGGAGCATCTTACATGGTCAGATGTGGTTTGCTGAATGCAAAAATCGTCCATCCTCTTTACATCTGACAGCACAGATTTCTTTTTATGGAAAGAGTGCCCCCATTCCCATCTCATCCTGCAAAGTTATCACCTTCCTACAGTGTTTAATGCTCCGCTCACAATATAACATTATTTTTCAGCTGCAGCAGTCCAGAACATCAGGGTCTTGCAGGTAGTTGTTGCTAGGAAGAGAAACATTTGGATGATGCAGGTCCATGCCTTTGAAAACACTCTTGTAACTGAAGCAGGATGCATCAAAGTCCTGCTGCTTTAGAGGCAGGAGGAAAGAGACAGCCAGAGTGTCTCTGCTAACTGCACCATGCCATCCAGCCCAGCCGCTTCTCACAGCCTAGCTTTTACTCCCTCCCTCTTCCCCTTGCCCTCTTCCTTATACACATTTTCAGCACAAAGGGTACTCTGCTGGATCTCTTCCTGTGAATCTTCTGAATTCTCTCTTCTTCTCCACTTGAGCTGTTTCTCCCAAATATGCACACATATCTGTTCTCTCAGCAAAGCCCCTCTAACAAGAAATTTCAAAATTCCTGAACTGCCTTGCATTTTCCCCTACTCTGGATGGCAATGTGTGCTTGCCTTTCTGATTTGGAGATTGCAATCATTGTCAAACTTCCCTGCTCTCATGAGGAGAGCTAGGGATTCTCTCAAGCAAATAATGAAACAGTTAGCCAAAAATTTGGTAGCTGTAACAGCCAACCTGTGATAATATTTTTCATTTTAAATTACCAAAGGATTTAGTCAGCCTAAATAGGTTTCTAATCCCTGTGTCTTTCATGATCCTAAATTGAGTAGAAGGTGTATTTGTATGGGGAATTAACGAAACAAAAGTGCTAGTAATTGTGTTCTGTTCAAGACCTAGAAGGAGTAATACACATTTAATGGGAATTCTTAAATTTCCACACAGGCATGTATTTGGAAATAAAAAAGAAAAGAAACAAAACACCATTACTGAAGATCTCTGTAGAAAAAATACACACATTCAATTTTCAAAGTGAAGACAATATCTTTATTAAAAAAAAAAGATATTTTATTGCCAGAAAGTTATCTTCCTTTTTTCTCTCTGAAAAACATAAAAAAGTCAATTTCATGAGGTCTCTTTTTTAAAGGAGAATTTATGCAAAAATAAAAACCTTTGTTTTGGTCAAAAAAATCGCTTTTCATTGTAAAAAACTTCAGAATGAAAACCCACTAATCCCATTTATATCTTAAAACAATAATGTGAATATAGATCCATTATTAGTCACAAGGGACTTCTCAAAGCAAATCAATGCTCAGGGCCAAATTTAACCTTAATATGAACCATTAAATTTAATGAGGTGAACTAAAAATAAATGTGGAAGTCTTTTTTATTTTGCATTTTTTAACAGCAAAACAAATTACCTGAATTCATACTTGGCTCTCAGCAACACATATAGAAAGACAGAAAGTGCTGGATTTCATTTTTACCTAGACTTTGTACTGAGGGGGAAAACACTCTATTTTTAATCATCATTTCCCCCATAGTGCTTCTTTTTTTCGTATTTTAGTAAGGACTGACATTTTCCAGTGCAACCCCTCTATCCAGAGTTCAAACATGCCATGGGCTGTACAGTGACTAGCTAAAATAATGCATGTCTCCTACAGAGCCAGCACCTTTAAAAGTACATATGAAACCTCTGACAGTTCAGTGCTTCAGACTGTGCAGCTTCTTCAGCATTTGCAAAGCTAACACTATAAAAGCGTCTTTTCAGGGTTTTTACAAATAACCTATTGACCTTTTCCCAAATATTTGCCCAGCTTCCCTGACACAGTGCAAAATAAAACCCTTTCATTATTGATTTTGCAACCTCTGGGTCAGAGAGGATTATAAAGCATGCAGCTCCTCTCCGGACAGGGACCTGCATGACCCTCAGTCACTGATGCTGATGCACCAAGACAGTCTGTAATAACTTCTGCTTTTAGCTGCAGTGATCTCCTGATTCAACATGTGGAGTGTTGATCAAGATGGCAGTTGTCCTACGAGACACGATTTCCCCTGGTAACATACTGATTTCAGGCAGCAATAGACAGTCATTGGTAGAGCTCTGCACTTCAGTCCCACAATGTACGCAGAATAAATAGCTTTACTGGCAGGGATTCAGCTTCATTCTAGCTTCAAGCAAAGACAGGCTTCGCAGCGCCGTCTGCCTTCCCATACTAGCGGCTGCCCACTAATGCCTCTGATTAAGATACCACTTGACCTTCAAACATGTCAGCATGGGACAGCTGTGTTGAAAATATAGGATGCTTCTATTGTATGGCAACAAGACTGACAAGATGTCTGCGATCTGCAGTGCTTCTTTATAAAGTCTGCTTTTTCTCTTTATGGATATTAAATAAACTAATTTTGCTTTGTTTTTTCCCCTCTCATAGGAAAATTGGTCTCATGAGTTTTGTACCATGCAGCTCCCAATGTCCTCAAAACAGGTATTTTGAAATGTTTAAATCAAGAGCTTCAGATCCCCAGAACAGATGTCTGTCATTTGGATTATTGGTAAATCTGTTGCTTTCTCCAGGGAATTGCTGTTAAACAGGGTTTTGGCTCCCAGGTAGTAAATTAGATGATCATTTGCTAGACAGCAGGAGGATACTGGAGATTAGGAACAGTGATTTTACCTTGGGCATGGGAAGGAAATATGGTATAAAAGATACAGACAAGGCACATCACACTTAATGTGAAAGGCAGCAATTCAGATTAGCTAAATTAATCTACCAGGTGAAGAACCTATCTTAAATTCCCACTCAGCCTTACGTGACTTTTTGTGACTTATCTTAAAATGACTTTACAAGAGGAAAAGGCTAATAGTGCTTGACTGCTGGGCAGGTTTGGAGATGGAAAATTTTGGTCAACCCTAAAGGTTGCAAAGTGAATGGAAATAAAAGTGGTCATCAGCAGATGTATTAAAGAGTCAATACAAAACACACTCGTTATAGTATTCTGCATGGGAGCTCTCGCTGTGCTGTAATTATAAAACACTGACAGCCTTTCTGACAATGTGGGATAAACAAGTTCATCAATAAGCTTGTGTTCATTTGGGCAAAACTCAGGCACTTGTGAGGAGGTTGGTCATCCAGACCTATTCCCAGCAGTTACAAGAGATGTACAAGAGCGTCCATGTCTCTGATGTATTTATATGTCTACATAATGCAAATTCACACATGCTATACCTATAGAATTGCAGCACGCTCTTGATGTTGATAATTCCCTGGAAGTCTAGAGTGATGAGGTGATAGCCCTTTAAGTAGTCTGTTTTGCCTTCCCCTTGCTTTCTTTATATTTTCCATTTCAAAAGTCAACAGCGTACAGTGTATATGTACAACTAGGCCTCATGCTGTTGTACACAGCTAACAAACATGGGTATTTAGCTCCCACTGTGCCCAAGGAGTTCATTCTCATGCTCTTCAAGGGGAAGAAACAATACATCTGCAAAACTGGTTCCCCAGCTAAAAGCATCAAACTCTAAAAAAGCATCAAGAGCTATGGCAGGCTCATTCTTCCTCAGCAGTGAGCCCCATTCACAGTCCATGAGGGAACCCACTCCCACAAAGTGCTAAAATGCTTTAATTGACAGAAAGGCCCCATGAGGCAGTTTAGACATAAATTCACTGTCCTCAAAATTGAGCAGCATCTCCAGATGCTACTGTGCAAAGCCTTAGGAAAAGTGATCATAGAGATTTCAGTGCTGGTTCTGGGCAGTCATTATAGGCAGTAGTGGCATTAGGACTTTCAGGACCAACTTTTGCTTAGTGGAGATGGTTCAGCTTTATTATGCATTTTTCATTTTCTTCCCTTCTAAAGATGGCTTTACCAATTTAACTAGTTGAACTCTTCAGCCTTTCAAGTTAGATGGTGTTTTCAATAATTCATTTACCAAAAACATTTTGGCTACAATTTCTAAAAATTATTCAAGAAATAACTTAATAAGTTTCCATGTATTGAAAGTGGGTTCAGCTGAATCTTGCAAAACTCACAGGTATCAAAATACAGGACTTTTTCTCATTTTTCAACTGTCTGTACATTTAAGCGAAAAGTAACAATATGAAGAAGAAAGTCTTATTTTCTCCAAACTAATTAACATAGAGATACAGGATGACTGAGCACTGACTTAGATGAGGTGCTCTAAAGAATTTGTATATTTAACATCAGTATGAAGGTCCTGATTTTTTGGGTATGCAATTCTTACTCCTATTTCCATTACACCATGGGCTAAACTCTGGTTCCAATGAGTCTTACCCATTAACTACTATAGGCCTAAAATATATCCTTAACTATTCAAAACTTGGTGCCCTTAGATTGGAAAGGCACACAGCCTTTCACTTGTCCTAAGAGACTGAGGTTAAATATTCTCTTTGGAGAAAAAGCAAATAGTGTTTAACATCTTCATCTCAGCCCTTTACTCACAGATGATTGATCAAACCAGAAAACCCCATCAAATTCCCAAAGATTTGCAATATCTAAACACAAGGATCAGAGAAACATAGCTCGGTTGGCGATGAAAGGCCAGGGAGTAAAAGGAAGGCTACTATTGAGAATGAGAACAGAGAAAATGTCCATCGTGTTTGCTGTCTACCATAAGCCTCAGGAGCACCAACAGGGCTCTGGGAGGAGAAACTTAGTGAGGCCCACTCTGAGCGTATGGGTGGTGAGAAAGGGGGTGAAAACAACCCAACTGCCTGGCGTGATTCAGCATTTGTCATCTTTAGAAAACACTCAGATCTAAGGAGTCTGCTTTGCTCAGTGCCTGTGTTTTAAACTATCAGTCTGGCTGCATATGAGGCTTTTGGCACAGCAGTCAATTCCAGCTGATCCCACAGGGAAGTTCTTGAATACTGCTCCCTGCCTCTTCTTTTCCCAGGAAAACAAAGCCAATCACTGGCCATAAATGTCCAGCGAGCCTTGGAGTTGTCCAGTGAACCCACACACATGCCTCAACACAGCAGGGACACAGCCTCTCAACCTGCTATGGTTCTTTCTTCTTTTAGGCCTCTCTGGGTAAAATAGACATCTTAAGGCTGCTTATCTCATTTGCTTCTGGTCTGTAGAGGAAGGTGCCACTTACTTCTCCTTCATATGTGGCCAAATGCAGATGACTTACACAACTGCAGGGCTATACTCTTGCAGTTTCTTTGCTAGCATTGTTTCCCATCAAGAGATGTGCAATGTCTTGTGCATGAAGCGGTATTGGAGTTTGGGACCCAGCTCCAAACTGGGTTTTATTTTTCCCTTTTCCTCTGCAAGCCTTTTACTTTGTCATCAGCATCTGATCGCATAGGCATTCTTGTTTTCTGTCTTTAGATTCTAACTGCCAAGTGAGAAAAATACAATAGAACAAGGGTGTATATTTTTTTTTCCAGCCCACACAAATCTGTGCTGACTTTACTCCAGGGAACTCTTTTTTTTTTTTTTTTTTTGAAGTACTCAGTGACTTTGTGACTTTTTTGAAGTACTCAGGGCTGACTTTGAATTGACAGGTATTTCTCAGGTGCACGACAACTCTTTGTTTCTTCAGTGTTACTGATTTTTGAGCCCTGCATAAAGAAATCTTTATCCCCTCTCTTGAAGTTTTAACTGATAAACAATTTTTGCATCTCTTTTTAGTCGCACTTTTTTTCTGTAGGAACTTAGAAATCATCAGCCTGCTACCTGTATTACACCTCTGCAAGCTCCCTCCTACACTGGTGAAAGAAACAGGCAATGTCTTGTCCTAGGCTTCTTACTCTAATAGCCATAGTTACTTTCTTCAGGATCTCATCCTGAGCAGAAGTTGCAGTAATCACAATCTGCATTTCATCTGTCACCAAACAGATTATAGATTGCTTTTTGAAGTGAAAAAATAACCACACTTACCTAATCTTACTCTGCATGTCTGCCTGTTTATTCTTTCTGTGCATCTGCCTTCCTTAACTTTTGAACTCCTTGGTTGATTTCAGCTAAATTAAAAGAGGATCATTAGTCTCAAGTATTTTAAGTTCCTGTAAACTTCTGTAAACAGAAGTTGACGATCAGGAAGAAGAGAAAAATACTGTTATCCACACAGTATCTACACAGGAGAGAGACATGAAAGGAGTCACATCTAGAGAGGAAAAGTCAATTGATAATTGCGCCTTTAGATACCTGAGAAGCCATCCACAAGACTTCAGGGGTAATGAGGCTGCCTTTGAACCGCTGCTCACAGAAAGACTTGCTGGAGGCAGACTCTAGGCTTTGTCCCCTCATGCAGGCATGGGCTGGGGCCTATAAACACTTTAGCTTCTCTAATTCCCCCCAACACCCCCTACATTTGCACCTCATGTTTATTGTGCATTTATGCACAGTAGCACTCTTAAATTGCTGATTGACATAGCTAGGTTAAAGATGAGTTTCCCTGTGGCAGCTGCCTCACCAAGGTTCCTTTATGTTTTTCTACCCTTGCAGGCTTGCAGGTGATGATTTCAAACTGCTTGTGCATCTCACTGCTTTAACTTTCCTCCAAGGCAAAAAGCTCTCAGAAAGCCTCCCCCTTTTCTACTTAATTTAGTCTCTTTTGAGCAGCTGTAGCCAGGAGCTCTAGCTCTCTGCAAAGTTGCCAGAGGCCTCTGGCCTTACTTTTCTGCTATTTTTCCTCAGATCTAAATGTTATCAGTGTGGAACAGATTTCACTGGAGAGTCTGTTTCCAAGGGAAATACCCTGGGTGCCCAACACACGCCAACTGGCAGTTTGCTGAAACTGTACCCTAAGGCAAGCATTAGATGTAGGAAAACCTAAGTGCCCCAAGAAAACCAGGCCAGAAACAGAGCTGACACAGCAAGCAGAGAAGAAAATATTTGATAAAACAAGAAAAAAGGTCTCTCTTTCTAGGTAATGGAAAATATTTCAGTTTTTAATTTTGATGCCTTGATGTAAATCCCAAAGAGGAGGCTTACTCCTCTCTCCAGTGTTGTGTGAATATACCCATTCTGTCAGTACTTCTGCTCATGTTAATTTAATTCCAATGAGCTTTGGATCCTTTGGCTTTAAAGGAGGAGGAAAAACAGTCTTAAGAGCAATAATAGGGCATTTGGGATCCTTCGGATCCCTCCTTGGGATCTACTTCCCTGTGCCCTAAAGACATTCTCAAGTGTAACTGTTCTGGCCTCCTGCCCTTGCCAGTAAGATTGTCCATACATTTATCCCTTCTGTTGGAGAAAATGAAGTAATCTCATGACTGAAGACCGAATTATCACTGTTACTTTGCTACCCAAAGTTTTGTTTTCAGTGCTAGAGTCTGCATTTCTGGAACTACCCAACGAACAAGCCATGATTAACATGAATGGATGTCCTGCTTGCTTCCAAGCCAAGTCCACTCGCCGACTGTCCACGAGCTCAGTCCTTTGCCCTCATGGAGATTTCTTCTGAGCTGCAGCTGATGATAACAGTGCTTCTACTGTGCAGACTCTACTGGCAACCTGCAACATCGTGTACAGCCATGCAACACCCTGACAGTCTCATGCCTTTTTACGAATGTCATGCACAGCCCTGGCTTGTGCCTTTTTCTGCCCCGTGCATAGAGTGCCTCATGTTCTTTTCCTGAAGACTTGGACAGCGAACTTCTTCCTGACTCAGATCTCTTTTTGTGACCTATTTGTGAACATGACAGAGCACCCAGATGTCAGGGCATTGTTCACATCCAGAAGCTTCATTCTGGTTGGGGGAATTTTGCTGTTTTGCAAATACTAACTGGTTTGTCAACGGTGAATTGTGGCACCTTTGAGGTCTGAAAGTTTTTGTCCCAAGTCATAAGCACCATCTATTATCTTGCCAGGAGCTTCATTAATTCCACAGAATTGTAAGAATACTTCTCTGGCCCTAGGTTCTTCTGAGATTTTTCACCTGCTTCTTGTATTTTTAGGTAAAAAATATGATTACTTATGCATTTTATTTTTGTCTGGAGAATATTATACATCTGTATTACAGTCATACAGTTAGCCACCTCTAAAGTTAAAGTATTAGAAATGTTAAGTGTTTGACAACAGACTACTGTTAAAAATACAGCCACCATGTATTCTTTTCCTTCCATTGCTCACTGCTTTACATAAAGTGAAGCAGAATTCAGCCTTCTCATACTTCTCTCCAGTCCCAGTATTTCAGCACTGCAGAAATTTTACCTGCTTCATTTCTAAAAAGAGGACATGTCTCAGGTTTGTTTCAGACATGATGTTTAGAAATCCCTCAGCACAGAGCATTTGGACAATTCTGCTGCTGTATTGGGAAAGCTTTTGGAACTGCATACCAGTTTTTAAAGCTTAATTAATCAACATGTTAGAACTTAAGTTCCTGTTATGATCAAATGCCATTTTTTCTTCCAAGGCCACAAATGAGCCTTTTTCCACAATCTTTCTGAACCCTTTCTGGATGTAATAACAAACAGCATCTCTCGGGGAGTTTTTCGTTTCTCTTCCCCAAGCTCTAACACATTCTCTTCCCCATGGTTCATCTGACATTCTCTACAGTTCCTATTTCAGTAGGGAATTTCAAGGCCTGCTCTTTTCGCCATGCTTCATGCTCCCTAAGCACCCCTACAAACAGCAGCCTACTGGGATGTCTTCCAAGGATTTTTTCCATTTTCCCAGGCCCACCACAAGGGTTAGTACCACCCAGTTTGTTTTCAAGGACAATGATTTCTCCTGAAGCACCTCTCTGCAGTAATTCTCTCCCTTCCCTCCACTGGACTGTTTACTTAATTAATGTAGGAACTCCCTGCAGATGCAGCAAGGTTACATAATTAGGCCCTTGGGCTTCTGACAGCTCTTTTAGTTACCAGTCAACTCCATAAATCACCTTGATACAAGCCAGCAAGTATTACTCCTATTTTCATCAGACCAAAAGCTCAAAACCACCCAATCTAGTAGATGGACCTCTGTGTTGGTACCAGTGAGCTGATCCTTGACATCCCTGCTAGCAAGGCAACCATTCTGCCATTATTAGCACTGAGCAGTGAGATGGCACCCCTAGTTAAACACTGAAAAACTAATATTGGGCTTTCAGAAACCACCTTTTAATGATCTTTCACAACCCTCCAGAAAAATCTCATTAGCAGCAGCAGAAACCCTGGAGCTGTGCAGAACGCATCCAGCATGCGTCAAAGGAGACCATTATTTTGCTTCTCTGATGAAAGAGGCCCATAAGTCACAGTGCAGGAGTGACTTGGGGGCCAGCAGAGATTTTGTGAACAGTGGGAAAGGACATCTAAGTGATCTAAGTGGAAACCCAACAGCAACAGGGAAGTCACAAAATAGGTGTCTGTAGATATCCTAAACTGAGAATTAAACAAGCAGAGTGTCAAGTTTAATATTTTTCAGCTTTTGAGTCAGAATGCCAGTTTAAGTTAATTTGGAGGAAGTATCAGCATGCAGTACAAAATGATCTCTGCTGCATAAGATCTCTGAACAGAGAAAAGTTCAGCACCTTTGGTATGAATTTGGCTAGATCTCATTCAAAGTCTTCATCTTTCTTTTTTGGAAAAGAAATGATCTTACTTTTCCAATGAGCAAAGTTCAAGTTCTTTTTCCCGCTTCCCTTCAGTGCAAAATTAAAAGATCTAAATGAATGGATGTTAAAATGTCTTCAGAGTGCTGTAAATGCTTTTCAAATTCTTCTGTCTCTGACCAAATGCAGATAATGTAGCTAGAGATGCTGCACTGAGAAACTGGCTTTTAGCTCTGCAAAATCATACTTGAAGTTTTGACCAAAGTGTTTCTTATTTTTACATTCTTGGGCACCCTTATTTTTAATGAATCTCAGAAACATTTAAGAAATTCAGCTGATTGTGTCTCTCCATTCTCACCCTCTGCTTCTCTGCCAGACTCAGTGTTTATCTTCTCCAGGGAACCAATTCTTCACAAGTGTGAGGTATGCTTAGCTGACATTTAACTGAACGGAAATATGGGCTGCTCTGCCTCCTGAAGAATCTGCTTGGATCTTTTCAGGACTTGTCAGTTGTACTGATCTATGATGTGGGCTCACTGGGATTGGGACAAATCCCCATATTTATTTTGTTTGAGCTAAGCTGGAAGGGGAACCAAATTCTTCAGAGATGATGCCTATCCTGATACTCCTTGCTTCTCATTCTCATATCAGACACATTTCTCCTAGTGTCTGGTTAAATCTTTGAACACGAATACTGCCTTGTCCCCAGGAAAAAGACTGCAGGCTGAATTTTGCACTTGACCACTGCAAGATTTTATTACCATCTAAGATTCTAGGATCCTGTCATCTTAGCTAACTTTAAAAAAATAAAATTCAAGTTTTCATGGTTGTGAGAAAAAAAAAATAGTGTTCATGGAATCTGAAGGCCAAAAAAGGCAAATGAAAGGAGGTCCCCCCTTAATTTTGGTCCAAAAATTCAGTTGCAAGGTTTTTAAATAGCATTTCCCTCATTGTGCCCTTCTGCAGTCTCTGTTCTGTTTTGGTTCAACATCCCCACCAATGCACAGAAGTTATCCCTGGTCAATTATAAAGTGGTGCTCACCTCCCACACTTGACCATTTGCAGATGCAGAAAATGAAAGAAGAGGATATACACAACAGCAGCAGAACATTAAATAAACCACAAATGTGACCCTTAGAGGGGACACGCACTCTTCGTCCAAACAGGAGAGGGTGGGACAAAATCTCATTGATGCTTGCATTCTCTTGTTTTGGTTCCAAGCGGCTCTTTGAAAGCCCAGGGAAGTGTCTTAGACTTGTCAATGATAATTAAATGTTCTGTGATCATATATATATCTGTGTCTATTCCTGCTGAGAAATATTCTTTACCTTAGGACGATCTTTTGTATTACTAGGTTGCTGCAAATACAAGTGGAGCTCTCCCTTTCAAGGAGAGAATGAGTCCATGACGCCTTTTATTCTCCACTACATCTTTTTAGCATGAACAGGTCAGAGTCCCCTGAATGCCATGAATACAGTTATGCACTTGCCAGACTGTCAAGGAGAACAAAGAGAAAATAGAGTAAATCATTATCTCTGCAGTTGCCAGGGTTCCCTGGATGTTTCTAAGGGAAGGTGCTTTATGCCTTGTTCAAGCATGGTTGACATGGCTCTCATGTGCTGGCAAGGGCAGTGGGGGTGTACAACAGCACGCTGTAACAACTCTGCACTGCAGGCACTTTTCCCAAGCAGAATAAGGATTCTGTTATTGAAATCTGCACGACCACTGGTGCTTCCTCCATAATCTCTCTCCTTGCCACCCAAGCTGGATTTCCAGGATAAAGCTGTTGGCAGGATCATTCCACCTGATTTATCACCTTGGTCTGTTAAAACCCTAAATACAGATTGAGGCAGGCTTGGGAGAGAAAGAAAGTATCCAGTGTCAGACTACCAGGCTTCAGTTTTCCCTCTCACACAGCTGGTGCCTGAAGGACAGCAGGAAATAATGAACAGAGCAGCCTTGTTTTAACGTTTTCTGTTTCTGTAAAGAGAAATTAAAAGGAAAAAAAAATCACTGTTGAATGTTGAATGTTGTATGACCCTCTGTGTTTTTGTTTCGGAACATCTAAAATGTCCTGTGAGAGCTTTTCAAGCTTTTCTCCATATGTAAAACAGAAAGGGAAAGGGAAAAAGAGTCACAGAAATCACAATGTTCTGCAAATTAGGTGTTAAATACTGTTATAAGACAACCACAGCAGCAAGGTTCATTAAAAAAGGGTCCAGATATTTCTTTTTCTATATCATATGGAAGGTCTCCATCTACTCAAGCATCTCTATCTCACCAGGTGCTGAGGTTTCCCTGTGCTCTTTACTCTCTTCCCTGAAGCACCACAAAACCAGAAGTTTCTCCATACATGTGTCATTTTAAGCCAAGGACTCTTTTCCAGGGGTGGGGCCACTAAACTGAGAATGAAATTGTTACCAGACCTTTCAAAAACAAAGCTTCTTGTTTTCTGCTGCCACTTCTTATGGTCTGTTTCTCGGGAAACCTTATTAGTGAATGTACACAAACCTTTTGGCAAATATGAATTTACCCTATACCGATTCTGTGTGTACAAATGCTAGCTTTGCACGGTCAAGAGGTAATACGCAAAACACTGCTCATGTAGGGATTTGCAGGGTAAGACAAGGTTAGGATGCCTTGCAAATACAGATGTGATTATTTGAGGCCTTGACTTCTGTGCAGTTACTGAATATTACAATAGTGTGGAACAAAGCATTTGTAGAACCAAATGACAAGTGATGGCGGGTCAGGCTGCTCACCAGCGTGAGACAGACCTTGACACTGAGAAGAAGAGACATGTTAACATGGAAACTAAAGATGAGAAGCAAACCAGTCTGTTGCTGAAGGGAGAGGAGGGTGCATGTGAGGACCTGGGGCAGAACACTGCACATCACTGCAGAGGTTTGTAGAGTCTGAGGAGTGACAGTGCCATTAGGGGAATGTCCTGTTTGTTGGAATAAAGTGGAGTCTGAGTCCGATTGTCTGACATGTCATCTTCTGCTTCCTTACAGTTTAGGAGAGCTGTCTCCAACACAAATATTCAGAGTAGAGAATGATTTTTCTTTAAATGAGAAGATTAGCTAAGAACAGCCTAAAAGGAAAAATAGAGAAATTGAAATTCATAGAAGCAGCGTGAAGCCAGTTTAGAAATATTTCATTAGAAATACAGAAAGTCTGTGGCACACCTTTAAGTAGACCGGGGGGGGGGGGATAATATACATTAATAATAAGGTATGTGAATATATATGTAAATATCTTCTGAAAGCTAGACCAGCTGGGGCAGGTAGAATCAATGAATGGAAATTACAGCCAGCACCTGGGGAAAGCATTGTGATCTAGATACCGCTTATATACTGTTCTGAATACAGACAGACTTAAGCACACACTGAAGTGTTTCACCAAATCAAGACTAAAGCACTGCCATTGTCCAGTCAGAGAGACCCAAGAGCTCTGTAATTTGAACTGTACTCCTAGGACAGCACTTAAACATGAAAGAGCTCCTGCTTCTTTTTTTTCCATCAGATTTCTTAAAAAAAAAAAAAATCAGATGAGTTTAATTTACCTGTCACAGACAACCTGATCTATATGCAGAAAGAACACTGCATCCTCCTCAGATGTCAAAATAATTCTCTCTCTCGACCTGAATTGGAGTCTGACATAAAGGATGCAATGCATGCAGCTTCCATTAAAGTGTTAATTTGTAGCACCTGCAATTTCACAGAAGTTCTTACACTTCAAATTAAACTAAAACTTTCCTTCCCTATTCCACTGGTGTACGGTGCTGAATAAAATTGTTCACTTGCAAATTGTTTTTTAACTTGGCTTCCAACTTTAAAAGATGCAATTTACAGTACCTACTTGTTACCAAGGAAGCTTATTTCAATTTCCTGCTCCATCAGATTCCCTGTATGTCTGCATGGAAGCCACATAGGTCAAGATTTAAGAGATAAGTTGGAGTTTTTCTTCCCTTGAAAATACTTTATAGATTTGGCCTTAGTCTTTATGACTATCTGTAAAATACGTGCAATGGTATAGAAACACAACTCCCTTAGCAGTAGCTGTAGTGGATTGAGATTTTTCTGCTCACCGGATATTCATTATGAGCTCTCTCCCATCTTTGTAACCAACCTGCATTTTGGGATTGTATGAGCATGTATAGTCTGCCTCAGTAAAAAGTCAGCTACTTTAGCCTGAATTGTTGCTGAAGGTGGCCTGGGCTATTGGCATAGCTCAGCTGAGAGATGAATAACCCCTGGAAGAGGCTCAATTCAATAATAAATAGGGGAACAGGGGATTGGGCAAGTAATAGCTTGAAGAGCTACGTTTCTCCCACCTACATACAGAGGACATCCCTACCTTTTAGAGACACAGTAATGATCCTCAGAACCAGGAAGACACAAACAGGACGAGAGTAGCCAGAGTAGGATAGGATGAAGCTGTGTCGTAAGAGCAAAGTGCAAGAGAAGTTGAGGTCTGAGCTGGAGAATCCAAGGATGTACCTAGACAGTGGTATCAAGAAAAGTCAGGGTTAGAAGCTAGTGAGTGGGTCAGGACATGGCGTGAAAGAAGATGAGGGCAGACCAAGCTGAAGGGCATGGCAAGGACACAGTCAAAGGCTGGGACAAACTGGGACAAAGATGAGAAAAAAGCATCTGGTATGACTAGCAGGCACTACAAGAACAGAAACCACTAAGACTAAGAGTTCAGATGGGGCCAACAGATGCTGGTTAAGAAGCTTCATACAGCAAATCAGGCTTAAAGACCACTCTTCCTTTGGACAAGCCTTAATTCCCTGAAAGCACAACTACAGTCAAGTGCCAGATGTAGACCTGGGTTGCTTCTGCAGAGTCCGTCAGGAGGATGGCTCAGCACTACAGTGATGAAACCTACATAAGCACCATGTACACTCGCTGAAAGGGTAGTATTTTTAAGGCCACAGGAAGGAAACACACTATAAGAAAAGAATTTCACTTTACTGAAAGTATGCAAAAAGAGGCTATTTCTGAGGGACCCTCCTTGTGTAAGAAGCAGCTGACTCTCTTTCCAGACCCCTCAGAACAATTTAGTTTGTATATGAGATTGATAGAGTGCAGTAAAATACTGTTCAGGGGATTTTGCATCGACATGCTACATTTCAATCAAGGCAACAAATATTCCAGAAGTGGGAGCTATTTTAGATACAGAAACAAGGGATGTTCCTCATTAGAGAAAGATAAAGAAAAGAAAAGAAAAGAAAAGAAAAGAAAAGAAAAGAAAAGAATAAAGAACAAGTGGAAGTGAAGAAATAAGATCTTGTATCAAAAAACAAGAAAAAGCTGTATTAAGTACACAGGCAAAGCAACAAAATAGAAGGGATAATGGATGTAATTGTAAACTTTCTCTCTTCAGTGACATTCCATACTAGGACTCTTCGGGATGTTTTTGAACACTATCACATGCCTTTATTGCCATGTAAAAGATGGAGAAAATCAAGAAACAAACAAACGAAAAGAGTTAATTCCTTTACATCATCCAAAGGACATGCGAACAGAGTCCAGCTCTCAAAAACTACCCTTCAGTGGCAAATTTTATATTCACCTAAATCTAGTACATTCAGTTTAGATATCAGCAACTCAACTTTGGCTGTACCTGAGGTACCTCTTACACACCATTGGCTTTTCATTTTGCCCTTCCCATCCTCTCCAAAGAATAAGGTGTGTTTGGTGTCATAAATTACAAGTAGGTGGCCCATTCTTGCCGACGAAATGACTTCCAACGAACTCTCTTATTCTGACAAGCTGTGTCTTCTTTAATAAGGTCCTGTGCTTGTGCTGAAGCTTTTTCCTCTGTGGCAGTATTAATCTGAGGCTTTTTTTTCTACACAGCTGCCAATTTTTGTGAAACTTGTCAGACCTTTACAACTTTGAGATCTTTTGCCTCTTTGCTGACTCTGGTTGGATCAGCCAGCTTCTTCAAGAGAGTCAGGCAGGCATAGAGACTGATGGACAAAGATTTCAGTCACGTTTCCTTAAAGAGTCAAGCCTCTAATCAGCCTTTGTGGCTGGCAAAGAAAGCTCAGAAGATCTCAAAAGCTTAAAAACAAGGTTTCTAACAAAAGTATCTCAAATGTATTTCATAATATCTCATGATTTTGTGGATCAGATTCATTATATATTTCTATGTTCAACTGTTAACCTATATAAGCTATACATCTTTGTGACTTCTTTTAGTTTTTGAGATGTTTAGTATTCTGCTGATGCATATCTTTCTTGGGGGCATGTGATTTATGTCAGTGAAGGATCTGGCTCATTCTTGCTAATTTGTTTCATAACTATTTTCCTAAACCTGAATAGAGAGAAAACACCTTTTCATTTCCTATCCCATAGGCTGTACAGTATATAATGGCTACTAGTCCCTTACTGATCAGACAGCTGTGCAATGCAATTTTACTCCTCTTAACAGAGAGTAAAATAAATTAGTTTTTTTCTCCATGAAATTACTCTTATTCTAAGGGTTTTAATTTTCCAAGGTTAAAGGTGTTCTCCCTGGCTCCCTCTCTTACACTAAGCAGCGTGCATAGATAGCAGTCACATTTAGCTTTAGTCTCCTCTTCCCCCCATTTATAGATTAGTGCTCACATTTAAAATAAAGAAGTCACTGGAAAACTCCCCTTGAAGTGGCAGCTGATGTTTCCCACAGACATAGCTAGTGCTGTATCACTCACAGTCATGACTGCCTCTGCACAGGAAATGTATCAGGAGTTAAGAGATGCTGGTGTGCCTGTTGACGTGGAGAGAGGCATAGCAGCTCATTCTGCCCTGGAGGCTGCTCTAATTGATGCCAGAGGCTACTTGAACCAGAAACAAAGTGTACAAGTGGCTTATAACTACCATACTGAGACAGCAGAAAAGTGAGCCCAAGGACTTTGCTGCTGCTGGCAGGAGAGCCTCCCTTAGCACTGCCTTCACAGACTTCGCTGCCCCCAGGAAAGCTGCTGGCCCACTCAGGGTGTGAGAGCCCCAGGGGTTGGCATACAGCTGGCCTGACTTTTCCTGGCACCTACCCCTTGCATTTCATGCTGCATATGAACCCACAGCCTCACCTGCATGGCGTATTTTAACTCACTCCTGTGCTTAACCATCAGTGTGAGTACAAAGTGGCAGAGTCAACTCAATATCTTGCAAGCAAAACCTTCTCCTCTTCCCCATGCTACTGGCCTGGAGCTTCAAATCCACTAGCTACCAGCCCAATCTTTGTCTGTGATTTCCTCAGAAACATCACACCCTGATTTTATGAAGAATTTTTTTCTCTGCACTTTTGCTGTGGGAAGGATCCTTGGCTACCAGGAAACCAAGCACTGCAAACTAGCTCATACAACAACAAGCAGAGCTCCAGAAAAATAGCATGTGCTAGGATTCCTTGACTGCCCAAAGGAAGAAGAGACCCTGCCTACACAGAATCCTGTCAGGTGCATACCAGCCACAAACCAGAAATGGTATCTTCTGTGCATGTGAAAGGAATCAATGGGAGTTTCAATGAGAGATGCAACTTCTGTTGCATCTGCTCCAGCTAGCTAGTCCATTGAATCAAATAATGAACCACCTCTCCAAAATGACACGGTTACCTTATAAATCCTGATTTGTTTTTTACACCTTTTGAGTTCCTTTAGGTTCCTGGAGTCTTTTGTGTACACTGAAACTACATTTTCCAGCTTCTCTCCACAAAAAGAAAAGCTGACAAACTCCGGGCTTTGCCATATGAGTGGGGTGACTGACACTGGAAGGGCTGCCATAGTTTCTGCCTTTAGCTGCCTAAATGGACAGCTGAGCTTCTCCTGTCATTTACAGACAGCCTGCAGCCTGACATTTTAAGGCAAACCCGTTCACCTTTGAAGCATCAAGCTATAAACTGCAGTGGTTCAGGTTGAGCTTCATGGGCATTTCAGCAGAAATGGGGGATGGGAAGACGGTAACCTTAGCAGCAGCCTGAGGAAAGACTTTCCTTTTCATTAGCACTTAGTTCACAAAAAAGTGGGGGGAGAAACGAAGTAATTTAAGAAAAAATTCAAGAGGCTGATATGAGGAGATGAAATAGCTTCAAACCATTAAATGGTTTTAAAATTCACAATATTCTAAAATTTGGAATCCCTTACTATACTCATGCTTTCACTTCCTTGATGCCTGAGAACCGCCTTCAGCCAGCAATCGAGACAGGGTTATTCAAATAATACAATGTTTGAAGTCACACAATGCTAAGGCCTACTGAAGCTTTTCCATTTAATGTCTATGCATATGATTTCATCATTCATTTTGACCTGTATATGTAATATGTATGCCTTGAAAAACTAATAAAAAGAGAGGGTTTTTTTGTTGACCAAAAAAGAACATCAGAAGTCTGTGGGAGAGTCCATGATTTTGCTAAAGCATCACAGCAAAAAGAGAGGGAAATCAAGAAGGAAATTTTGCTGAAAAGCTAATAATAGACATATTACTTCTTGATTTTCATATTCTGCCATGTGACATATTTTGGTCATATCTCTGTCTTCCATTTTTGGTATTCTATTTACTCAGAAGTGAAAAACAGAACAAGAGATGAATTGCCAATTGCCCTAAGGCCCTTTCTACAACCACATCCTCAGAGGGAATGGAAGTTGCATGTTTCCCTGGCAAGGCAGTAAACCCAAGGCAGAACAGAGGCTTTGCTGTACTTGTGAATCAGATCAGCATCCACAGTGATGTGACTCTCTCATCTCTCCCATCCAGTCCGCAGGCCTATTCCCCCAGATCCTGCTTCCATGAGGCTTTGCAACTTACCCTCACTTACGCCTTCTGAACTAGGCAGGACACAGGAAAACAGAACAGGAGCATTTCACATCGTGTCATAGACATGCTTAGCACTAAGAGGGTATATGAGGGATGTTGTCTTAGCCAACACGTTTCAGACTGAATCAGGGATTTCCACAGCTAAACCCATGAGCTGGTAAAGCTGGGGTTAAGGTTTTTCAAACGTAACAGGTTCCTGTATTAATCAGGTATAGTGAAGTCCAGAAGCTTTAGCATCTTCCCTAAGGTTACAGGTCCATTAAGACTTACATGTACTGCAAATGGTTTCTACTGTGCAGTGCCTGGCATCAGCTTTTTAACAAATGAAATACGACCTGACGATCTATAACAAGATAAGAAGCTCGTATCTGAGGAGAGAGATGCAGGAAGCTGCTGCAGGAGGTATCCACGGCTTTTTACATGCGAGTTCTTTTTCCCGCATTCTGCCTATGAACATCTAAGCAATACATTTTCTTGTCAGACTTGGCATTCCAGAGGTAATTAGGAAACACTCTTTGCCTCTGCTGTCAACAGCATATATTTCTGTTTTTCATGTGCTACTTTGCATCATTACTTGAGACTAACACCATGGCTGGTCTCTGGTTTCTTTACTTCATATAGCAGGGCCAAGTCTGACAGAGGCTTAAGTGGAGTTAAGCAAATACTTAAGTCATTCCTCAGGAATCAGATCTTCTTCTGTTAAAGAAGAAAAAAAGATGAATAATAAGGATTTGAAGGTCCTCTCCTTCTGAGTGCTCTTCTTGAAATACTTCAGATGGGCTTGATTTTTAACTGCAGAACTTCAATTCGCACAGTATAAATTACTCATATATAAATCCCCATAGAACTAGAACCTAAGTAGGTTTCACTGTAAAGAAATATTTTGCTGTAATTTAAACATGTTTCATGAAAAGTATTTAGAAACTAGTTTATATTCCAATGCAGCTTTCTTGCAACTGCTATTAGAAACTTTTGTACACAACAGGATATTAGATAATAGGCAAAAAATAGTTCCAATTGGAAGATGGCAAGGAAAAATGAATGCTGTTGATAATTCCATATAGAAAAAATCACATATGAAGGAAATGCAGCAGTTAAAGCACAGGGCAGAGCTAGTAGCAGCAGTGCAGCTGTCTCACACATGCTCAGAAGAATCATTGGAGTGATAACTTCTGATAACTACCTAGGCATACTTAAATGAAATACATCATGCGAACCCAAGATCAAGACTTCAGCAAGGAGAAATTCCCTGATGAGGGACAAAGCCTGTATTACCATTACCCAGAGTTTTACAGATGAAGCATATTTTGTCTTATACATGATAAGAAAAGTAATGACTGCTACTATTATTGTCATAAAGATTTTGGTGTACTGTGGTATTGCTCTCCCATCTCCTTAAGTCAGTGAGAGTCTTATAGTTCATTCTGAAAGACACTTGGCCAGATCCTAAAGCAACAATCACTTCTAGACTGCTAGAGCCAGCTTTGATCCTTGCTCAGCACAGCTGAGCAGACCACCAAAAAATACTTTCAAAAAGTCTTACCCAAGCTCACTTCCAAACAATTAAACAGTGATTTTTTTTATTATTATTAGGAATACCCAATGGATTTTTTACAAATACTCCATAAGCACTTTTACTAGAAGAAATGTTGCTGAACTTTAACTTTTTTAAGTGGTTTTAGCAAATTCTTAACAGCACAGACTTCAAGCATGTATGTATCAGGAATTCGAGAATAAAGGGTCAAAAATCATTTTGTGTGCCCAATTTAAGATGTTTCAAAGGGCCCAGTTTTTCAGATGACCAATGCTCAGCTCCTCCTCAAAAATGCTGTAGGATGTCTTACATTGGACATACGTCATCACTACTCACTTCCGAAAACACAATCCTGGATTCCAAGAGTTAGGCTTGTTCAGTTTGGGATCAGAAAATCTTTTAAAAGCACTTGCATTTTTCCAAGACTCAATACCTAAATTTAAGGGTCTGGTTTTAATTCATATTTGAGCATCTTGGTAAGTTGCCTAGTTCACACAGTTTTCAAGTAGGAAGTGGGATGCTTCTTCTCCAAAATGAACAGAAGAATCTGTGCAGAAAAAAGATCCTTCCAGTTTCTGTTACATGCATGTGACTCCCAAGAGTCATTTCTGACTTGCACTGATGCAAATGAGAAGAACAGTGATTCCATTTCAGCTCTGAAAACCTCAGTGGATACATCTGTTTTTCTTTTCTTTTTTCCTTCTCCTATACTCTTCTCTCCTTTCCCTTTTTCCCTTTTCCCCCCTTTTCCTTTCCTCTTCCCCTTCCTTCCTTGCTTCCTTCCTTCCCTCCCACCTTCCCACCTTCCTGCCTTCCCTTCTTTTTTTTCTTGCTTTTTCTTCCTTCTTTCTTTTCTTTTTCTTTCTTTTTCTTTTTCTTTTTCTTTTTCTCTTTCTTTCTTTTTCTTTCTTTTTTTCTTTCTTTCTCTTTCTTCCTTTCTCTCTTTCTCTTTCTCTTTCTCTCTTTCTCTCACTCTCTCTCTTTCCAGCTTTTTTTTTCTCTCTTTCTCTATCTGTCTCTTTCTCTCTTTCTCTTCTGCTTTCTCTTTCCTCTCTTTCAGATCTCCAGTCAGTCAAAAAGTTGCTTGGTAATCTCTGAAATAATAAAGATACTACAAAAAAAAAAAGAAAAGATAGTGAAATATCAAGACCCTCAGGAATCCCTTAATGAATGAGACTTGAAACAGTATTTTGTCAGGCTAATTGCATGCAATAAAAGATTTCAGGTTAGCTTTGAACATATATCTGCCACTAAGCCACTAAGAAAGGCCTTCTTCATTTTACCTGGCTTATTTCTTTGCGCAAATAATAATAGTCTAGTTATTGCCCTTGGATATACCCATGCAAGTCACTCTGAAGAAAACAGGAGTTTTGCATGCATATCCCAGGGCAGAGTTTTGCCCTATGTGTTCAGTGATAAAGAGTATTTTAAGCCAATCTGTAATTAATAGTTCACCAGGAGTTCGTTCTTTTTTTTTTTCTTTTGGACTTACAAGTAAAAATGTCTAATGTAAGAGTGAAATATGTCATTCTAGCTGGCAGCAAGGCCAATTTAGCATAAGTGACAGGCTATTGTTCTATTTCTTTTTCATTATGAACTTGACTCTGCATGTTGTTTATACAGGTTTAGTCATGGACACAGTATGGTGATGTCCTGTTGGAATTTAGTTGTTCTTTGCATGTGTAACAAAATTGAAAGATTTATTCTGTATGTAGAGAATCTGTGCAGCCTTCTCTTGCTGTGCAAAGCAAGCTCTAATTTCATAGAAATATTGTATTGAAAACTCCTGTTATTCACCCCATTGCCTATCTAGCCTTGGAGTCTTCCCCACTGTGCATTTGTTGAGGTTTTGATCAGCTTACTTTTAAATGTCCCAAGTGATCAGACTTCAACATTTCCTCTGCTACAATTGTTCCCTAGTGTAAGAGCGTCCAACGTCAGGAACGTTCTCTGTTGTAAAATCACTTCATTTTTCTTTTCCATGATTTAGCAATGTTACATATAAATACAGTCCTGTCCAGCCCTATCTTCTGTATGGATACATTCAGGTTATACACTGTACTTGTATCATGACTTACGCCCAAACAATAAGTTTGTGTCTCATTCTAGTGGTTAGGCTATAAAGACTTGTATAGTGGCTAAAGCAGCAACATTAATCCATCTAGTACTTTATCTGGCTCAGTAAAAGCACCTATCTTTAGCTCCATTGTCCTTGAATTGATAATCTGTCCAGGAGCGAAAAACTGATGTGATTTCTTCCTCAGTCATTGTTTATTTGGATGGGATGACGGGAGATCTATCTATGCGCTGGTTTGGGGGAGATTTTTTTGAAGTATTTACATCTAATTGTAAACTCTGTTTTGAATATAAGCTTCCCCTGCTTCTTCTATTGTCTTATTTATCTCCATGCTGCACTGTATTTTAAGAGAGTAAGTCACACAAGCAAATAATTGAGGACTTTTTAATTTTGGAGGACTTCTAGGTCTTCAAGGGAGTCCCCTAGGCAAAGAATTGCCCAGTGCATACCATTTTTTTCTGAGACTTCAGTTCAGGGTGGTGGCAGCTGATCAGCAGGATAGTCCACTGAGATTTTAATCACTGAGTCTGATCAGAGAGTACCTGACAAAAGGGGCTAGTGGTTACAAGATCTGTTTCAGGACTTCTGAGAAGAAGGAAATTGCTTTTTTTGAAAGCAGGGGGACAGAAAGTGTGTTTCTACTGAAAGCAATGCCATGTGTGGAACACAGAAGACCTGTATTTCTTAAAAGACTTTGGCCATATACCAACACTTTTCACAGACAGGGAAGGGATCAGGTGTTTTCTTTTGGGCTAGCTAAACTAAAGTTGTCTGTACTTTTGGCTCCTCGAGAATTATCTGACTCCATTTATTTTGATTATCAAACAGCACTGTAGATATCAGCTACAATGCAATATTTTTCAGAGACTAAACTACATCCAGGCCCAGTTTTATAGAAATATGAAGGAGTCAGTAGCTGTTTTGGAGTCATAAATCAGCTAAGCTATGAAGGGAGTAAACATCTGCAAAGTTAGGGCCCTGCAGGCACTGACAGCTCTCCCAGTCTCTGCCTTCCCCCCAGCCTCCCAAACTACCCCCAGCCCCCAACCCTCATTTCAGCCCAGCCTGGGGCGTTCAGTCCCTGCCCCGCAATACCACACCGGTGCCTGCTCCAGCCCCACCACACCCTGTCACTGCCTGGCCATGGGCCTCCCAAACCCACCCCCAAACCTGACCTTGAGCTGCAGCGGTGCCCAGCACCATGGGCTGGGGCTGCCCTGGCCACCCCCGGTGCCCTGCTCTCTCGGGGCAGTGAGATGGGCCCTGGCAGCAAGGCCAGCCCTGCCTCAGACCTGCTTGGTGAAGGGGCCTATTCATCTCAGTCCCATAGGTTCAGTCCATTGCTGTATGTTCTTGTCCTGTTTTTAATGCTAAGCATATGGGAAAGAGATAATTATGGTATTGGGGATGAAGCTCTTATATGAGTTTGTTGGTCTGTTTTGATCTTCAGGAAGGGTAATGAGGTGACAATTGATATAGGACAGAACTCTGCTATGAGTCAAAAACTACAGAAGCAAACAAGAAACACTGGATTATCAATACTGTTAGGCAATGGCAAAAAAAGAGAACAAGAACTGCTCTAACTGCAGCATGCTTTCCAACCCTCACCACCCAGAGCAGGAAGGGAGATTTGCCCTGGGGTGCGAGCTGCTCTAGTGCTGTCTTCTGGGGCTGTGCTACTCTGAATTCCCCGTACGAATCCCCCTGAATTCCCCAAGGAGCAGCTCAATTAAAAGAAGAAATGAATTAGAGTGTTGCCCCGTAAATACACTTTCTGAGACAGCTGCACCCATTTGTGTGGCTACAGCTATTCTTTTGCCATCCGGGATGGCAGAAAAGGTGTTTGTACTTCTCACACCACCTCCAAACAGGCCTTCATATGAGGCTTTATCCTAGGAACACGGGCAATGAATCAATCCCACTGTGTTAATATTAAATATTAGGCAGAGAGGGTGACCAAAGCAAACTGCAGTATTACCTATTGGAACAAAATTGTTTAGTGGAGATGAGGTGAGCAATGATTCCAAAAAGACCTATCAAACTAGAAAATTGGGCAACACAAGGGCAGATTAGATTCATTTTAGACAAGTGCAAGGTAATGAACACTGCAAGGGACAATTTGAGCTACCGATACATACTGATGGATTCAGAATTAGCTGTTATTTCTTAGGAAAAGAGTTCCAGGCATCATTATGGATCGTTCAGTGAAGACATCTGCTCTGCATGCAGAAGCAGCAAATAAGATGTTTGGCTGTATGGGGAAGGAGATGGTGAACAGCATGGACAAAATGATATATAATGCCATTGTATAAAATTCATTGTACAGCCTGTCCTCACTTTGAATACTACATTTACTTTTGGTCACCTCAGCTTAAAGAGTCCATGAGAGAAATTGGAAAAATGCTGAGAAGGGCAAGTGAAAATGATTAGAACCACATGGGGATATTTCAAATAGGGACAAAATGTAAAAGAATCAGATCCATTAATGTGGTTAAGAGAAAAGCGAGATATGGTAGGAGAGAGTTCTCTAAAATACTGCATGGTGTAAAAAGAAAGCAAAGCATATATTACTGTCTCCTTTTTCCTATAATGTAGGTATGCTCAAAAGTGGTCTGTGAAGAAGAACATGTTCTAAAAGGACACAGTGAAATGTCATTGTATACAGTGTAAAATAACCTGTAGTGCCCTGGGCTGTAGGATGAAATTGCAGCAAGACGATTCAGCTCTGATTAGACATTAATGATAGTGACTGTCATTTACAGTCAGACCCCACAACCACTGTAGGAGTGCTCTTAAAGTGCCTTTCCATGAATAAGACTCAAGCCCTTAAATGTAAATGTGAAGAAGCAGAGAGGACTAAAATTTTCTAAAATTAAGATAAAATTACAAGAGCTATAATGTCCACATGCCCCAGGGCATGTACGCTAATCCATTGCTGTTAACAAAAGGAAGAGGATGACCCTGTGATGCACAAGGATCTTAGCATTCTGGTAACTTAAAATTTTGTCTGCAGCACTGAGCATCAGCCCTTCCTGACAGACCAGTTCCTGGATCTGCAAGGCTTTCCCCAAAAAGACCACAGCACCTCTGCCTCTCCATGAACAGAGCTCCGTAGTCCTTCACTGTGCTGAAAGGAAATTCATTTGGCTCCCACATCCTTCTACTGAGAAACGGCTTCATTCTAATCTGTAAATGAACTTAGACAGTTCTCTCCCTTTCCAAAAGCTGGGAGTGAGGCTGAGGGCAGAGGAACATGAATGGTTGGGACTTCACAGAAATGTGGGAAGAGAAATAAAGGAGGAGAGACATCTGCGTGTGATGGGGCAGGCAGAGGGCAAAATAAAAATCCTCAAAGAAAGGAGATAAGGAGAAAAAGGAGAAACATCTGAGAGACAGGAGGGTACAAGGAAATGAAGAAGAGGGAGAAAAAAAATGGAATAGAAACAGATTGAAAGAAAAGAAGAAAGGAAAGAAAGATTATATCACAAATAATTCAGAGGCCACAAAGAGTAGGGGAATATAAAGGCATATAAATTGGAGGGAAAGAAGGGGAGGAAGAAAAATACAGAAGGAGCAGGGAGAAGAAATACTGGAAAAGAAGACCTAACAACAAAAAGATGGGAAAAGATGTGAAAGGCAACCTGATATATACCATGTAATAAGTAGGAAAGACTGTTTCCATAGAAATCAAAATCTCAGCAAACAATACTGAAAGGCATGTAAATGACAGAAAATGGATAGACAGAACCGAGGACATATGGAAGGTGGAATATGAGTGAGAAGGCATTACAGACCTGCTACCAATGTACTATCAGTGCCTCCTGTGTGGGACAGAGACAGAGCTCTGCACTGAGCAGCTGTCTCCAACTTGGAGTATCTTCTGGGATTTCTGTGTAGGGTCATGGTATAAGATATATGAAAGTACAACACAATGAAAATGCTTTATTGGTGTAAATGTTGGATAATTCATAAACAAGGGAACAAATAGCCAATTCAGCCAACCATCATAGAGAAATCACATATTCTTTCTATGTTATTGTTAATTGCAGAGAAAAATGTACATTTTGCATAAGTTCTGTAAAGAATGGACTAGCCCTTGGTTTATGTCCTTCCACATGGAAAGCTAACTGCCTTGTTAACACAAGTTCAATTCCACTGCTAGCTGGAAAGGAAAATTATCGCTGATTAATTTTTGATAACCCTAAAAATTCTTTAAAAGAGCTTTCCTGTACCTAGCAATGTTCTGATTTAGAATAAGACTGTTACACAGAACTTGAGAACAAGTTCTGTAATCTCCCTGGATTTCCACTCCTTCTCAATATTTGGTTTTACACTGTGGTTCTACAATTGGATGTCATCCACTCTGGCTGTTCCAGACCCGACGGGGATGAAGTTTCAAAGACAAGAATGCCTGAGATCTCACCTCCAACAGCTTGTTTCGACAAGCAAGCAGGCTGGCAAAGCAATGTGTTTTAAGGTGTAAGGGTTTGGCCACATTCTCAGGAGCTATCATAGGCTTTTGCAACCTTTTACAGTTTTCAGTTTTGGTGTTTTCTCCCTTGCCTTTTGTTTGCCCATTTAAATAGTAAGCAGTTTGATGCAAGATACTCTACAGCATACAGCGTATTAATGATTTTAGGCCATGCTGTAATGCAAGGATAAGGTCCTTTTCCAGAATGTTGTTTCATCTACTAAACATATATATTGCACTGTCCTTGTCTGTTATTAACAACCTGGTTAGGTATTCATTGCTCTGGCTACACGTTCCTGTCCTGGTCCAGTAGAAGCACTAATGTAAGATGTGTTATTTTTCTGTGCATTTAATCTAAAAGAATAATTACTTGCTTTTTTTCCCCCATCTCTTTGTGAGCCTGTGAAGGAGACATATTGTAAATAGGATGTAATTAGCAACTTGCTAAGAGCCTTTCAGTCTTTTCATTTTCTTGCAGGTTTGGTCACCGTCAAAATCTCACTCTACAGATTATTCCTCAGTTCCTGAAAAGACTTCAGTCATCTCTAATCTTTTTGATTTTGCTTCATTTAAATATTGCAACCAATTTTCAGACTGGAAGAATGAATAAGCTTAGTACTAGAGGATTTTAATAGGGGTTAAGAAGCTTTTTTATTTCTATCTGATCTCCTCTCTACTCTGTATTCATTTTCAGAAGAAGTAGTAACTCCCCTTTGAGTTTCTAGTTTTGAGGAAGAGGCAAAAAAAGGAAGGATGGAGAAGAGAAAGAGAAAGAAGATGGAGTTGGTTTAAAATGAATGTTAGGAATAAAGTACTATCTAGAATTTAAAGTTGCTTAGTCGTTCTGCTCACATATTTGGAAGACTGTTTTGGTCTAGGCAGTCTCTTGTAAGTCTGTGTCTGCAATGTTAGAATCAAGACTGTACTACTGACCTTTTCAGCTGTGGCTGACTTCTGCTTCCTTGCTTTTTATGTCCTGAACAGTAACTCTGCATCCCCCTTAACGTCCTCACACTTTGGCAGAGCAACATTTAAGGCAAAGTAAAATGATCAGGGGATTTACATCTACCACAACATCTATTTATCCTTGAGATGTGCAGCCAAGCTCACTGCCCTGGTCCTCCCCTCAATTATTCCTGACTGACCAGATTGGACTCTTAGATTTCTGACTGGAAGTTCAAAGCAATCAGCATTATCCCCAGCCACGGCAGCTCTGTTCACTGTATTTGGCTCAGAGAAGAATTTGTGTTGTTACTCTCAGCAGTGGGGTGTCAGAGATCTCGTGGGTCCTGGATCATGCTTACCAGTTGGGTGGGGATCCCAAATATCAAGGCAAATCCTCACTGAGAATAAATTCATAACCACTGAAGTTAACGGAGCCTCACCAGTGAAATAGGCTATAACTTCCTATCCTTTATCTGCACTGCACTTGCAGCATTATTGTAACTGTTTTTGTGGCTCAGTTTATATATGTTTGTTTATCATTCCCAGGAACAGTTTGATTTTCTGTTTTTAAGACCACTCTCCTCTGGCATTTTCACATTAAGATTAGCCATTAGTACTCATGGCTTCAGTTCAACAAACCACTTAAGTATATGCTGAAGCAAATGCATTTTAAACGTGTGGTGATGTACGTTGCTGATATATCATTATGACTTAATTTTTATATGGTTACAATGCCTATTAACTCAGTCCTGTACCAGACTAATGCTGCTGCATGTCATATGGGCACACAGCATAGAGACAAACATTGTCCCCCAAAGCTTCCAGTCCTGGGCTTTTTATACTGCACATTCCTTGAATGTGTTATGAATATTAACCTGTGCAACCACTGCACTATGCTGAGGGTTAGATGAGCCAAGATAGCTCCCATTTATTGATAGGGAAAATTAAGCAGAGCAACTATAGTCAGCATCAGCCTTTCTGCGCCAACACTGGCACACTGAAATGGCAGCTTATCCCATTACCACAATTAATGGGTTTTATGCAGGGCTAGAGGTACTTGGTATTCCCTCATTCTCCTGGATTTAGATTTGGCAACTATATTAAAACATGGCTTCCAGGGCCAGACCTGTAAATTCAACAGCTTGTGAATCAAGAAAAAGAATATATATATATATATATATATATACTATATTGATTATGAGCATAGAGAATTTGAAAGCTCTTAAATATATGCAACAACAGATACCAAACAGTGTTACAAAGGCCAACCATTCTATTTAAACTCCTATTTAAATCACAGCTAAGTTTTGCTCTTGAGTGTTTTGGTCTAACTACAGATTTCTATCTTTTTGTCAGTTAATCAGTCTCTTCTGGGTTTGAAAGTTGCTCTGGACAGCTTTGATTTAATTCTGCCAAGAGATGGGTTGAAAAGGTCATGTTTCTGTTTTGTAAATCCTTACAAACTGGGCTTTGGTGATGCAAAACAAAAAATCAGGGTGTTTCACATGTATGTTTCATCTTATGCTCCCCTGACCCTGAAAGGAAAGAGAAATGGTTTTAGTTGCAAGATTTTGGATTCCCCCCCCCCCCCATATAATGGTTAAATGGGAACAGTTCTGCAGGCAATTATTCTGGGATAGCACTAATTCACTCTGTCCAGCAGTTTAGCAAATTAGATGGATTAGGGGTTTAATCTACTATGTCAGTCCCTGATTCGGTTAAAGGGGATTTGACTGTGACCATCTCATATGATAACTTTCCAGGGCTCATCCACTGAACAGCTACAAATTGTTGCGACATAGAAGTACCTGGAGTATCAGGGGACTTAAGTAAAGTTTTACTAGGAACCCCTCTCAGGGCCAGAGACTGTTTCACATAAAAAGAGAAACTTCCTCGTTTTAGCTTCACATGTAGGTATTTTTCAGCACATCTACACACAGCATTGCCTGTACCTTTGTGTACACTGACAAATTTAAGGAAATACCCCATTAGGATACTTAAGAAAATGGCATGCTCTTGTGCCTAAATCAAGGGGGTTTGTGATTCCCAGCCCTGACATATCATGCATATGACCTTTGGTCAGTTCACTACACTTTTCAGTGCTTCAGTTTCAAATAGTGGAATTAGGATGAAGTTGCATTCTCTCTGCCTCATTTTGTCTGGGCAAACAGCAAGACAGTGACTGCTCCCAAATCTCCACTTGCAGTACACCTAGCATTGCTTGCTGACACTGGAGCCTTTCTCTGCCAGTACAACACAGACAATAAATGATAACACTGGTTCTCATAGGTTAGTTCACATGTGAATGGCAGGAAATTAGTTTTCTTTTGCCTTCCAGGCTGGAGCCTTCCCAATACTAGCACCATGGACAGAAGCTCTTTCTTCCCCATGCCATTCCTTAGTTATCATCCTTCCATTTTTTTGTAGATCCTGATTTTTTTTTATAAAACCCACAAAATCTTACGTAATCTTTGGGCCTCTGTAAGTATATGCCTCTGTGTTTAAAATCAGACTCTAACACAAGAAATCCACTAACAGCAAGAAACATTTGAGCCGAATTTTTTTGTCTTATCACCACTGTTTTTTCATGATACCTGGGGGCTTGTTTCTTTTTTATCCTTTAACAAAGGGCACTGGACATTTTTATTTTTTAATGACAACCCAGACAAAAGAAGCCGATGGGCTGTGAAAACAGAAGCAGCAAGGAACCCTAAGAACAGAGCTTGGCATTCAGCACAAAAGGGAATGAGCTATAAGAAGTGCAACAAGAACATCCAATATACCACAAAACTTATCCTTCCCCTTTCCTTTCATCCAGGAGTAACCAGTTAAGTCAGAGTAGCAAAGAAGGCTCAGAGAAGCATACTGGCTCCAGAGGCCAAGAATCCAAGGAAGAATTTTTGGCAGAAATGAAGATGAATTTGGTGGTCTCCTCTAAACTTCTCTTTATGAAATGGGAGCCATAAACATTTTTCAAATGAATCAGAATCTGCTAAATGAAAATGCAGTTTTGGAATAACCCAAGCCATTTTCAAATTCAGGTTGGATATGCAGACAGCTTCATCAAAAAAATAAATAAAAAAAAAACATAAAGAGGCAAAGTGGAAATGTTTTACTTCAACAAGTAAAAAAAAAGGTGTATTTTTTTCATCTTGAAGTCTGCTTTGAGACCAAATGCAACCAAACTTTTTTTCCCCCATTTTCATTTTTACTGTTTCCTAAAAAGGATTTTGCTTGAATCCATCACAGTTATTTAAAGTTTTATTTAGGGAGGGAGAGAAAAAAAGGATACATTTTGACAAGCACATAGGTTTTTTGTTTGTTTCAATTTATTCCCTCCCTTTAGTCTTTTTATTTGTTCTTTTCAGTTACACTATCAAAAATTTCTTTGTGCTGCACTAGTGCAAACCACAACATGATTTGGCACAATCAGCAGTCTTTACTTGGCAGAGACCAGAGGACTAGAATAGCAAAAGGTTGTAGGTGCCTACTGACAGAGATGTCTAGAAGAGAACTGTGGCTGGGACTTGAACGCTGGGGAGCTTCAGAAATAGTGGTACATGCAGGAAAGAGAAAAGATTGGCATAGCATGGGCAACTTAATATCAGAAAGGGGATGGTACATGAAATCACAGGCCAGCATAGCAAAAGTAGTCCTGGCAATCAGGATTAAGATGACCTGACAAAATTATTCTGAACCAGATCAGCTGATATAAAACTCAGAGAAAATCAAAGGTAGTTGTCTGTGGCTTAAAAAAAAAAAAAAAAGTTAAAAGACAAACCGAACAATAGCTCTTTCAAAGTCACTTGATAAACCACTCTTGAAATGCTGTTGAAAGGACTGTGCAGTTCTCGTCCAATGGGGAGCCAGAGCCACCCAGCTCATTGCTTGTTTGGCACCTTAGCAGGCCTGCTTGCTTCCCAAAATCCCCTGGGAACTGGCTTTTCTGCCCACAGGAATAGCACCATGCCCTGTTATGTACTTCGTAACCCAACTCCAGAAGCATTAGCATTAGTTGTCAGTGTCTTCAGATTGCAATAAAAACTGGATTTGAGGATTGTTTTCTGATAACTATGAGCCCTGGCAAGGAAGGATTCAGAGGCCACACTCTGGAGCCTTTCTGATGCATTTTATATCTTGAGTCTTGATCTTCCGTTCTCCACCTACCAGCACATGTTTTCAAAGTTTTTCTGCCCTCTTCCAGGGCTTAAGGAGGAGGAGATGGAAAACAGAGAAGTAGCTGCAGGAGTTAGAAGAAAGGAAGAGAAACCCTATGCAGAGACTGTTAAAGTGCAGATTTCCTCACCTCCCAGACATTGGCTGGCATGGCTGAGAACAGTCAGTTTCCTTGAATGAAGCCAGTAGATCAAGAGCAGTACTAAGATTGCACACAGCATTGGTAATTTCAGGAAATAAACCCTTCCATGTCATTTCATGTTCAGTGCAGTTCTGAGACAACACCACAGGCTCTCTGCGTTTAGCAGGCGGCTGTCTGTTCCCCAGCTGGCACTCATGTTGGCATCTCCAGGGGCAGATGGGAAGAGCATTGTGTGAGTGAAAGCACTGAATACCCCTTCTCAGGAGTCTCAAATTCTTGTAGGTTTTACCCCCAATGATAGCTTTTCCAGCTAAGGCAAAGAGAAACCTCTTGCAGTTTAATATTTGCATGCCTTGACTGACAAAATGTTGTTGCTCTTTGCATATGTTAGGCTTATCCTTTCAACAGAAAAAGGAAGAAAATGTTCAAAATCCTTAGATGACTTTGGCTCAATACCTTTATACCTGATCACAGATGCGTAATATAAAGATTCAAAGATTCACCAGACCTTTTTCAAAATATGCATGGGTTGTTCTTGAGTTTCTGTAAGAAGCACCACTCAAGAGAAAGTGTATAATAACTCTGGTGGGGAGTTTGTGGTGATTTGGGAAGTCTGCACACTTCAAAAAAGCATAAGAAAAAAAAAAAAGATCTGGCCTTACATCTTCAACTTAGCAGAATCACTAACTTACCCATGAGCTGAATTTAACACTTTGATAAAAGCCTTGTAAAAGAACCAGTAGATAAAGGAGCCAGCCTCAGTCCTACAGATCCTATGTACCGTACAGCTGCAGCTCACTGACTGTGACTATGGTTTTACTTTAGATCCTTGTTGGGACACTGAAGATGAAAGAAAGGGCTTAGCCTCAGAAACAAAAAAAAGGGGGGGAAAAGTAAAGTAGAGAAAGGGAAAGGTAGGAAAACCAGTAGAAAAAAACTGTATGTTTCTATATTTGTTGTTTTTCATTGAAAAGGGTAAAAAAGTTATACAAAATCACATTATTTCCTTGTCTTTAAGGAGCGGGGGACCTGAAGATGTGACTGTAGCTGAACAGGAGGAATAAGATACCAGCAGTCTGCAGGGTTCAAGGAAAAAGGAAAGACTTGTTCCATGCAACCCAAAGGGCTCCAGGTGCTGCTCAGTCCACCTCCAGCAGCAGCTCAGCTGTATATACGAGTTGCTGCTGGATTTACTGCAACCTGGAATAACATCTAGGTCTTTTAGCCTAAGCTGCTAAGATTGCTGGTGATAGCTGAGGCTCAGTCCCAGGTCCTTCTGGCCCTTCCAGGGAAACTGCATTAGAAGTGATGGATCCTTTGCAGTACAGAACTGGCTGGCCTATAAATTTCTTTAATTAGAAATAGTATGAAAGACACACCAGGAGAGGGAGACAGAGTGCCATACGAAATGTGTGTTGTTCCAGCTTTTTTTCTTTAGACATGAACCCCAGGATTTACATCGATGTTTGCTGACTGTTGTTGTTTTGACTACATACCAACACAAAGATTGCCAGAATCCTATTTTAAATTTAGTAGGTGATGTTTCCTTTGCTTTTACCTTTTATCCTGCTCGTAATAGGACCAGAACAGCTTAAAATTGAGAAAATGGGCTCCAGTACTTCATAATTTACATATTTCCCTTCCTCCCCCATTTAATCTCCGTCTCCCTACAGCATCTCCTCTGTTTTTCTTTCTTTTTTTTTTTTCTCTATTCCATATCTGGGAAGAAGAAAACTTCCTCAACACAAAGAGTTTCATATGTGGTTCTGGGCATGTTTGTATTTGATGATGATGATAAGCAGGGAAAATCCTCTACATACAGCAAATTTGTAGATGCAGCTGTACAGAAGTCAGCTAAGCTGCCCAAAAATCATCCAGGTCCACATTTGTCCTATCTGTGTTAGCTTTTGGCATTGAAAATGCAATGGAAGTGCATCTTTGCATTCAAATTAAGCAGGCAGGAGAGTAGAATATGAGTGGCATTTATCTGCACCACTGATATTTAGTAAGTCAGTCTCAATGCTGCTTCATCTATGGGTGGTGAAGGTTGATTTGCATGACGTTCCCATCTGACAAATGCCATTTAGGGACCTTGCCTTAGTCTGAGGCAATGATTGCTAGGAAGCAGTGTTCAAACAGTCACTTAGCAGACCGGTGATGAGAGCAAATGTGAGTTTATAAGCCCAAGGAGACAGGAAAGTGCTGTTGGTCCCCACAGCAGACAGCTGGCACCTGCTAGATGCATATAGGAGCAGTTTTGTAGTTCAGACTGCAGTGTCATCTGGCCCTGAGCTCTGCTTTGACTCATTTCCTTCCCAAGTGCCAGTTCCAGCAGCCCACCGCCAGGCTGACATTTCTTCTCTTTGCTGCTGGTGGCTGGCTTCCTTGCTGTTTGGAAACCCCAACAGGCCTTATGACTGAGTCATGTCAGTATGATTGACAGATTTGTACACACAGCAGGCTGGGACATCCAAGAAGCACTGATGACAGCTCACAGAAATGTGAAAGCAAGAGAGCAAGCAGATCTGGCAGGCTGAGGAGCAAGCAAAGCAGGCCTTGGCTTCGGTCCATGAGCTTTGGGGGTGCAGTGGGGCCAGTCCAGAGTTTGGATTTGGTAAGCTAGGAAATGAAGCTACTGATGTGCATGAGGGGTAATGCAAAGAGGGACAAAAGGATGAACTCTTTCTAACAGCCATAGGAAGTGAGGGTCACCAGTTGACAGAGGCAGTACGAGGGAACATGGAGGAAAAAGAGAAGCATGGAAGAACAAGAATATTATGTTACTCTGTTCAAAAGCTGCTTGCCATAAGCCTTAGTTTTCCATCCTAACCCTTCCCACTTCAGGAAAGAAATCACATTAGTCTTTCAAGCTATCACTAGCCTCCCCATAAGGAAGAACAGCCTGTTAAGTTTTCAAATTCACAGGGCAGGCCAAGTGTCTTCCCTGGCTCCATCAGGAGATGCACACCACTCTTGCTAAACTTCCTAACTAATAGGCCAGCTACTATATAGCTCTTATATTGCAAGTCTTCCCTACAAGAGCAGATAGGAAGTCCTGCTGATTGGGACAGAGTGACCACTGCCTTCACACTGTCCTACCAAATAGATGGATAACAAGGTTTATCCCCAAATCAAGTCATTGTACTGGTAATTCTGAAGGATGGTCTGGGAGCCCAAGTCTTCCAAAGACCATGGGAAACCTATTGACTCTCTTTTTGTTTCAACTCCCCTCTGTAAAATGGAAAATAGTGGCACTTCCTGTCTTCCTTTGTTTGATCTCCTAGGCCTAGGAGATGCAATCATCTCTCTTCCAATTCTGAGCTGGCTAAACAAGAGCCAGGAATTTCAAAACAACCTAAAGGTAACTGTGAAAATATCCCTGACAAGTGTGTCCTCTGGTGAGAGCAAATACTGAAGAGGTAGCTTCAAGCTCACACAAAAGACCTTTGGTCTGTCTTGTCTAACTAGGCTGTAACATCTTAGAGGCAAGGATAGGTTGCCATTATGGGTTTTACATGCCAGGGAATTATGATCTCAGTTTTCTCTCTTCTCCCTATTACCTTCTTGCCCCAAGAGATAATGGATATCACAATACTTTCTCTCTCAGCAGGTTCTTTCTCTGGTGTGTCTGTTTTTTTTTTTTTCTATTGTCATCAATAACACTTAAAGACTTTCATCTGTAATTGAATATACACCATAAAATTCTCTTGCTTTGAGAGTTGCCTAATGTCTCTGTTTCTAGCAAAGTCAAACCTGAGAAAGGATTGTGATTTGTCTTCTCTCATATGCAAGCCTTGTCATTTTGCCATTTGTCTGTGCTGTTGATTGAGTCTCAGTGAAAACTTCAAGCTCTCTCCCTCTCCTTAGCAAGGAGGATGAATATGGCAAAGGAAAAAATTATTTTCTTTTCACTGAGACATTGATACCTGGTTTATTTCTCTGTGCAGACGTTATTGCAAATATGCCTTTGCCATCAGGCTCAGCAGAGCCTTTGCATATTCAGGGGTGGGAAACATTAAACTGTGCGTCAGCTGGGATAGGGACCCCCAAAATGATCCAGTAAATTTTCTGTCCAGACTTCTAGACCACCTTCATTGCCAGCAAGTGAGAAAATGCTATGCTGGGCCAAGTGACTGGAGAAAGGGTCTGTGTCCAGGCCAAAATGAGTGCCAGTCCAGGCTTTCCCCAGCTGCAACACTGCAGCCTGTTTTATGTTAGCCTATGGTGGCATGGGATCGCAAACCAGGGCAGCAGCCACAGCACTGCACTGCTGATGTAAGAAATGAGTGCACAGCTGTGGGGAAGTGGGAAGTGGAAGCATCCAGTTATGTTTTGTGTCTGATCTAGCCTGCTCTAACTTGAAAGTTAGCCCTGCCTGGAGCAGGGTGTTGGATTAGACAGCCTTCAAGAGCACCTTATGACCTAGATTGCTCCCTGACCCTCCACTTATGCATGTGTCTTGGTAACACTGGCTGTAATGTGGAGAATACCAGAATCCCACTTACAGAACAGGTGGGTTGATTCCCAAAGAGTGAAGCTTCTGCTTTAAAGCAGCCTTCTTTATTTAAATATATAAATGGACTGGACGTAACTTTGGACCCCCTTCCAGATTCAAAAGTCAACACAAACCTTGAAGACTTGCTCAGGTGCAGAGCTCTCATTTTTAAGCCATTTGAATCCAAATTAAACTTCCCCCAAGTTTCAGAGCTCTGTAGATTTACATAGTAAATAGTGAGGGAGGGAGTGTGGAAAGAGTCTGAGAGAATGCAGAATGTGGAGGCAGAATTATAGTTCCAAACAGGATGTCTTTCACAGTTTTCTATGAGGCCACTTCAGGGGTGATAAAGTTCAGATCTGTGTGTTCAAGGAGAGTCATTGCCCACCAACAGTGCATAGCCAATTCCCTTCTGGTTCCCTTCCCTGTGCGACAAAGCCTCCATGATAACACATAATGTTGCCTGAGTGGAAAACTACCAAAAGATCCTTTATAGAGAAAAGGAGAGAGAAATGACTTGGACAACAGAAGATGAGGGAGAGAGGGAAGGTGGCTTCAATTTTGCAATAAAAATAGAAATGATTACACTAAAAAGATAATATTTTTTCTTCTGGTTAAAAAGCACTGGAAGAGGTTTTTCTCTCTGCTCCTTGACATTTCCCTGTTCCTGTAGGAATTCCTATTTAGCCTAATTAGGCTCTATTTCTCCTTCATTCGGGCTTCATAACTCATTAGCTTCCAGCTGGGCAACTCATGATTCTAGGATGTCTAATTGCCTTCTTCTAGCAGATATCCTGATTGCCTCTGGTCAAAAAATGCTGATCCAATCCCTTCAGCTGATCTGAACTGATCTCAAAATGAGTTGTGTCATTAGCCCCTTCTAATTTCATCCATCCTTTCTACTTATTTCCCTTGGTCAAGATCAACATCACATATGACCTGATGTGACAGAGAATGAAAAATACAATACCAGCCAGTATCTTAAAGGGGAACACTCACTAACTCTATTGGTCTGCTACTGCATTATTTTGATAATGTCAGGAAGTTTGGTTTGAAGTTACTAAGCCATACAGATAGATATGTATCTTCATCCATTTCAGGTAACCAGAGAGGCCAGTTCTGTTTCTCTTCTTTCCAAGGGTGACATCAAATCCATTTTAAACAGGTAGAGACCCTAATTCAATTTTGACTCTTCTCTGGGACTGTATCCAAAGCTAATTTGTCACAGTCACATTCAAGTCTAGCTCAGTGCTATTCAAAGCAAACTTTATAGTTTTTCTTTAAATTTGGATAAATACATCTACACAGCCCCAGACCTTAATTAGAAGTTCACTCCATTCTTTTTGTGCTTCAGTTTGTTCAGATTTAATTGACTGGTTTTCTTTTAAGAAAAAAATCTTAAGTTACAAGGACTGACCCCTGATTTAGTGGTCTGCATAGATTATATTTTTCTGTATATAAATGTCCCAATCACAAGACATCAGCTGTAGCAGGAAAAAATTGCTCAGTTCACATTTTTAAGATCAGATCAGGATTGAAGGGGTTTATTGATTTATTAATGGCAGGCAGTTAACTGCCAGTCAGTGAAATATATATTCAAGAGATAATATCAGCAACAGATATACCATGAGACCAAACACTTACAAAATGTTACTGCACACTCATAAATTTCTAAACACACTTTTACAATTAATCCAAAATTTCTAATCTCATATACAAACACCCAGAGTCCATTTTCCAAGGGCAGGCCATGCAGGCACTGCCACACTCCACCATTAGAGAGCAATAGATTAACAGTAGTTTGGAATATGTGAACAAGATGCCTACAAACTGACCTCTAATATTTGTTTCCATCTTATTGCGTTCTTTTCTCTCTTTCCAGTAACCCTTTCCTGAATTTCTTTCTCAAGCTTTATATCACAATTTCACTTGGATTGCAGAGAATTTTGAAAGCACTCCATAGAACCTCTTCCCTGTTTATCATTGCTATAGACTATTATTCCCAGACTAAAGAGTCTAGCTAAAGAGTCGTTTTCCTATTTGAAAGCAAGAGAGACTTATCCTCTTCCTAGAACAAGAGAATCTGCCTATTGTCTGTCATCAGTAAAGGCTTCTTTGTTCTATTATAGCCTCACTAATCACAAAAAAGCTCTGTGCTGAGATTCTGCCACTCACCACCAGTATGCAACATATTCTGGCACTTCAGACACCCAGAAGTGACGGGGATTGTGCTCCAGCTGTAATTCAGTCCTTCTAAGGCACTACTCTGCTATATATGATTCTAGATACAGAGCTGTTACCACCACCCTAAAATCCCTGTTCTAACTGAGATGCTTATGGATACAAGAGGTTGAGAAAGGGGGTTGCATTGCAGATTGCAGAGAAGCATTATTATTTCTCACAGTGTCCTGTGCACTGATACAGCACTGATATCTTCAGTATGCCGGGGACACAGTAGTGAATTCATGCTTGTGGTGTCACTTCAAAAACATCAAATCTGTTTTTCAGGTTTGAAAAGTTGATAGCTGGGAAGGTGACTTGCTCAAGGCCACACAAACTAGGTCAAACATGGGATTAGAATGGAAAATGTGTTTAACCTAGGGGACAAGGCTATTTTTCCTGTCAAGATTCTGGCTTTCCAAACTGTGACACATTAAACACACACAATTCTTATTAAAAGCAGTGGTCCTGATGTTTGTTTTTACAGATTGCCACAATAAGAAAGTTTTTTGACTTTCTTTTCTCATTATTTCACCAAATATTTTGATCTGCAGTGACACAGTTAAACTTTCTGTGAGCTATGTTACATTTCCCCATGGTGTAATAGTTTTCCCTCTGTCATTAAAAAGTGTGTCATAAAGATCCTGGCCATGATATAGACAGAGATATCATTCTGAGGATAAAATATTTTGCTTTTGCAGCCTTTGTTTTGTGAAAAATCAGGTTTTTACCTTTAAAGCACTTTTGATGGAAGTTGTTTCTTTTTAGCCTCCTTATTATAACCTATTCCTTCGTGGTTTTTGTTTTTACTAGAGATGGTTAACTTCCTGGCTTAGGAATGTTGACCACTTTATGTAAGTGCACGAGAATTTGTCGGGCATGCAATGTATAAAGCCTTTTTGCTGACATAGACACAATGTGGTTTCTTCATTCCATAAATAAAATGACAGATTCTGCTGTTAAAAGGATCAGCTGATGTAAGACATTTTATTATTTCAAGAGAATAATAACTTCATAAGAATAAATGTCTCTGCAAGAAGTTACTGCTTCTTTTTTGTGTGTATATGCATATGCTACCCCCCCACACCACCAAACTAAGTCAGCTGATATTTTGTCCTGATGAGCCAACAATAGGATAATATGATAGATTAAGCCAAGGCAGTCACAATTAATTCTTAAATGGGCTTAATTTAATTTGCCTTTTTAAATAAACCCAATTTACCTCTGTGGAGGTGTGACACTTCTGATTACACACAGAGATGCTGGGAACAGCCATGCTTGGAGAAAGAGAGAGAGAGAGAGAGAGAGAGCTCTGTGCACTAGGTGATAAGATATCAAAGCTAATAGAGCTCCTCAATATTTTTATTAGCAATAATTCAAAGGAATCTCCATTTCTAATGTCCCTCTGTAACTGCTTTAATTGCACAGATAATAACTTTGAATACTGGTAAAGGAAGAGTCAGGGGTCAGTCCTCATTTCAGCAGAAGAATTGTGGAAATTAGAAAGGCTAGTTAACGTAAATAATCTTCATAGCCTCTTTCTTTTTTGGTTTCAGAGTACTTGGCTGTCTGCTTGTGGGAGTGTAGCTGAGAAGTGGATGGTGATGTGGGTTGGGCCTCTTGCATGAATCAGAGAGAGATTTTTAAAAGTAATTAAAATTCTCCTTGGACCTTCTGTTTTGCATTCCATTTGTGACCTGCTATATCATCTCCAACAGCAAACATATCAAAGCTTTTTTAAAAATTTCTTTTTTCTTGGTAGTGTAGGTCTGGTTAGAGCATGTGCACACATTCATGTGCATGTGTGTGTATGCCACGATGAGAGCCCATTGCTTTGTAGCACTTTGTAGTTCCTCAAAAGCTTATGGTCCTCTTTCTCAAAGCAAAGTCTGCTTAAATCTTTTCATTCGACTGGCATTAAATATTTCAGAAAATTTTGAGATTTAGCAGCAATGATTTCATTTAAAGATTTTAATGTATTTGAAGACAAGATCTTCCATTCTGATTAGGTTTACCCCAGATGAATTTTAAGCAGGCAGTAAAGCTTGGCACATGGTGCATTCTTTGGCTCTTAGGACACCTCACAGTGAGTGTTAGAAGATAGGAGACTAAAATTCATGAGTGACTTTTGCTGTCCAATACACATAGCCAGCACAAGGGCCTGGTGTGGTGAAAGACATATTGCTAATGGGAGAAAAGGCTTACATAAGAAAATAAATACAAGGTGACACCCTGGCAGTGGTATGACATCAGAGGCCAAAAGGGAAGGTACATCTCTGCCAGCATCCCAATGACTCCAGGCCTGTTGGCTCACACAGTCATATTTCAGATATTGAAGACTTTAGATCTCAAATTAGACTTTGCAGTCCAGGGCTATGGCTGGCTATATAGCATCCCAAGATAAGAATGGGACACACAGCCCAGTTCTTGCCTGCCCTGAATGGCTTTGTTGTATTGACCTTCTGGATCTCAGGTGTCCAAGCACACTTTCTGACAAGTACCTTAAGAGCTCACAAAAAGGACTTTTGCCAGCCTGAACGCCAGGCCTGCATTAGGAGTGAGGACAACTCACTGTGCACTGCAGCTTTTCTCTGTTTCCCATAATCCCTACCTGTGGAGGCAGAGCAGCCACAGAACTGCTCTGTCACAGATCAGAGTCTCAGCAGTCTCCTCGATAGTTTTAGGGATATAGTGTGCAGAAAAGTATTTTGAGGTCATCATTGCCAAATCCTTTTTGCTTTTTTCCCATATCCCACAGCTGCAGGAAGGGAGACCCCTGTTCATTTGTAGATACCTTATTCCCACTGAAGTTAAAGGAAACAAGGCACTTAAATACCTTGGGGAGTCGGACATCCAGAATGTCATTGCTTGGATGTGACTGTCTAAATTAGCAACCACTAACCTGCACATTTCTTTGGCAAAGTTATTTCTAACACCAAGTTTAATGAGTTCACAGCTAGCTCAGGTAGCTCCACACAGAATCACAGAATCACAGAATGGTTGAGGTTGGAAGGCACCTCTGAACATCATCTAGTCCAACCCCTTCTGCTCAAGCAGGGTCACCTAGAGCATGTTTCCAAGGATTGTGTCCACACGGCTTTTGAATGTCTCCAGAGACGGAGACTCCACAACCTCTCTGGGCAACCTGTTCCAGTGCTCTGTCACCCTCACAGTAAAGAAGTTTTTCCTCATGTTCAGACGGAACTTCTTGTGTTTCAGTTTGTGCCCATTGCCTCGCGTCCTGTCTCTGGGGACCACTGAAAAGAGTCTGGCCCCATCCTCTTTACACCCTCCCTTCAGATACTTGTACACATTGATAAGATCCCCTCTCAGCCTTCTCTTCTCCAGACTGAACAGTCCCAGCTCTCTCAGCCTTTCCTCATATGAGAGACGCTCCAGTCCCTCAATCATCTTAGCAGCCCTCCACTGGACTCACTTCAGGAGCTCCATGTCTCTCTTGTACTGGGAACATATGCTATCCACTCAGCACTGGAGTCAGTCTTGTGATATAAGTGTGAATTAAATTATGATCCTATTAAAGTCCACGTAGTGGCCCATACCACAGACTTTTGAAGGTCACCTATCCACTCTCACCAGCTTCACCAGCATAAGGTATAATGCTTTGAAAGATGGCAGGCACCAACCCAGAAAACCAGTTTCAGCTAATGCCTGTGCTCAGACCATGCAATTGCATACTCAGTGTCACAGGCAACGGTTTGCTGACTTTGATCTTGATCATTCCTGAATCCAGAAGCTCCATTTAATTCCTGTATTTCTACTGTGCTTTTTACCTCTAAGCAATAACCAGGACCAGATCAAGTCAGAAATGTTAGATCTATTTTGTAAAGAATATCAAAAACTAATGTTGTTTCTTTTGTTTTCTTTGCAGTTACCCCCTCAAAAATTCTAGAAATTTTAGAGATGGTTGCACTGATCTTCAACTTTCTCCATCCAAACTTGTATGAATGCAGAGTTCAAGGTTGCCAGAGAAATCTTATTGTTATTGATCTTATTTTATTGACTTGATTTTTTCTACTCATGTTACTGACCTAGCTTCAATCAATTTTATTAATAATACAACTAGAGTTTTTCTACAGTGCTTTCCAGGTGAGTTGTGGAGGTTAGAGTGCTAATTTTTCTGTAGTATTTTCTCATACATTTCACATTTCTAGACACTAAGAAAAGCCTTGATTGTTCCTGTGTTAAGTGCTCTGTATTTTGAATGTGTTCATTCAGTTCCACCCTGTAAATGTGTTCTGAAAACCTGAAGGTTGTGAGGTCTTTAACTCAGCTTTTCCTTGAATTGTGGTATATGCATTTTTGAAAGCCTGCGTGTTGGAAGAATGCCAAATGTTTTGTCACATTTAGATTTTGTTTCACATTTGCTGTTTCTATTGATGTCTCTCTACTCAGGGGCTAAGCCATACAGTATCAGCTTCCTTCTCCAGTACTGTTTCTGTGTCAGTAATGTCTATCTATCTGTTGTACTTGACTGGCATTTATTACTCTTCTCTTTGAGAGCCTTGCAGTCTTAATTTTTCACTGAACAAGGGAGAAGTAACTTATCCTGAGATAAATTGGAAGGCAGAAACATAACTGGGGAATGAAAATGAATTCCAGAGACTCCTACCATACCCTACCTTCTTCTGGGCCATTTTGCAGACCACAGTCTTGTAGAGCTAGAAAAAAGTCTTTTTAGTGAGTTACAATGAGCTGCCATGAAGTAAGGTATTTAAGTAGAGTATTCAAGTAAGGTATTCTGGCCTAGGTGCCTGAATTCAGTCTGAACCCAGAGCCTCAGCTCCAAAAGTCTCCTTCAGGTCACTCTTCAGAAACTTTGCTGACTACATGGAGGGTCTAGGGGCCCAAGTTATAGACTTAAGTTGGACAGTGCAAATTGTCCCCAGGATGCAGACAACAGCCTTGTTCAGATCTGCATTATTATTACATTCCAGTCCTCTCCTTTCATTTAGAAGGCCAGGTTTTCTACTGGATACCTTTCTTCTTTATTTTTAATGCATATTTTGTTTAAGAGATTTCAGCTATCTTAAATTCTCCTAGTAACCCCTCCTCCATGAGCATATCCAGGCACAAAATGGCCTCTTGACTCATTAATCCAAGACTTGGCTTTCTGTGGCAAAGCTGTGCAACTGGATTTATGGGGAAATCCCAAGAGCATGTTCTGTTCTTTTTAACATCAGTTGTAATGTTAATGGCTCCAATCAATAGCTTATGACATTTAGTACAAAGACAAGTAAGTACAGAATATATACACACCATTTGCATCCAGAGTTCTGCATGGAAGATAAGAAATTTTACAGGAATTAGTTGTTGTGTCCTACACATCCTACCCTTCACTGAGCTTCACCTACTGCTTCTTTAATGCCATTGTTTGAAAGTTTAGAGGAACAGTATTTGTATTTGCCTCCTGCCACATAATGGGTGGTAGACCTTTAGATACCCATTCTCATGAGGAGATCAAAGAGTACAATTTTTAAATGAATATGTGAGTTTACTAACAACAACATGATCACGAATATTAGTCTAGAAGCTGACCTCCCATGAAGATAAGCAAGCTGGTGATTGGATACTCTTAATTATAATAATTATGTTCCAATTAGGCATCAGGACCCTGCTGCCTTCAGCACTACCCAGGAAGGCAGCAAGATGACCTTGCCTCAAAGAACTGTCTAAGGAATGAAACAAATGGCTGCAGCACACACAATAGGGAGCACAAGATAAAATTCAGTCTATTGTGGCTGGCATGATCAGGTGCAAGCACAGCATCTCCACACAGTTTGCTAGTATAATCCAGTGCTGCGCAGTAGGTTACCTCTGATCCCAGCTATAGCTAATCTAGAAAGCATGTAAGGATGGAGTCTCCACATGGCCCAGCACAGCTCAGCTCATTTCTTATTGCTTATACACATGGAGTTCCCTGAAGAAAGACAGGGTGAAATTCAGACCTGCTGATGCATGTTGCAATATGCTCAGTTGTCTTCTTCCCCAATTTCCATGTATCTGTGCTCCTCAGCCTTGTCTCATAAGATTTGCCACTAGTACTGCCATGCTGATTCCATTTCATGGTGCTAGAGCACATATAACGTGGGATATAGCAGCTGTTATTTTCTACAGCCAACACCCTTAAAGGTTGGGACAGTCCCATGGAAGGAGCAGGAAGGCCATATGTAAGACGATTCTAGTTTAGGTGTAAGTGCAAGAAGAATATCCTTTTGAGTGTAGAAAAGAAAACTGCTCACTTAAATAGATGATACTTAATGACTAAAAACTTAAATAAGCAAAGCACCAGCCACTCTTTTTAGCCGCTCCTAAACACAACGTTTTTTGCTCCCTCTGGTGGCTCTGAAATAGCAGATCAGTAACACACATCTGTCAAAGCAGTCTGCTAGTGGGACTGGTGCACTGTGCACAGCCAGTTTAGAAGAAGATAGTCCCATGGCTGTCATTGTACCCTTCCACTTGCTCCCTTCCCTACAGAAAAAAGCCTGGAAGCACCTATTTGATAAAAAAGTCACAAAAAATAATGAACATAGAGTTTTGTAGTATACATCAGTGTTGTAAATCTAATTACTTAGTCTCAAGACTTCAAGGCAAAATTAGTGAAAAAAGATAAGATGAAGCTTACTGTCTATTGACACAGAAGGTATTGTTGCATGGCATGAAAACAGGTCCAAAAATCTCAAATAAATAAAGGCTACTACTAAAACCATTTCATAGGTTTGGAGATATAATCTATTCAGGTCTCACTGCAGCCAATTCTTTATTGAGCAGTCATATCCATGATCCAAAATAAAGAGACAGCTAATTACATTTATAGGTGATACAAAATCAGGAAATGTTGCAAATTCCAAGGAAAAAAGAGAAGTAATGTAGATTGCATTTAATTCCGTGTAGCTCCTTGTACGTACCCCTTAACTGTCAAAGCTGAGAAAGAAATAGAGTTTGAAAATAAAACAAAATTAGATTCAGCCTGGGAAAATGCACACAGGGGAAAACTCATCTAAAACTAAATTTTTTGGAGGAAAGGGAAATACTTGAAGAGTTGACTATTGAGAGAGATAGATGGTGAGAATGAATAAATGAATTATGAGTCTGCAATGCAATGTGCTGAAGGGAAAAGCCAATGTTATTAGGAGTTTCTTGCACCTGGAGTTATGCAGTCATGCAGGAAAGATTAAAAGAACTAATTTGGCCAAAATCAGGCTGTTAGTTTTGGTGACATTTATTTTGGCCTGAATGTGGCTTTCCAGTGTACATAGTTTGGTTAAATAGTGGGGAAAGCAGCATCCACCAAGCATGGCCAACTTCCCTGATCCTCTGCACCACATAACTCAAAGCTTCACATGGCCAAGATCTACTACACCAATGTATCTCTCAGAGCACAAGGTGGTGAAGAGCTGAGTGGACCATAGACAGCTGGTGACAGGGATCCTGTTGTGACACTGCAAGACAGAGGATGAATGTGGATCTGGTTCCCAGGCTGGATACTATGGCCTCTCTAGCATTCCACAGCTGCCAGGTATTTGGTCAGCCAGCATCCTCCACCTCAACAGAGATTTGCCCCTGGACATATGACGCAGACCCAGAATGAGAGGTAAACATGAAGTGTGTAAGAGATGTGGGTTGGCTACCCATAGCTAACGTATCTCAAAGCAGAAATCATCAAAAAGAGAGGGAGAGCTATCCAAAGGATGTGCGACTTTCAAGAAATGACGTATGAGCTGAAGATTTGAAGGATAATTCACATGTTAAAAATGTCCTAGTAGCGGGCTCTAATAGATTGCTGAATAATCCCAAGGGAAGCAATAGAAACAGTTCAGAGACATAAAACTCTCCAGGTCAAAGTAAAAGAAAATAAAGGACAATCCTGAAATGGCTGCAAAGAGATGAACAAGACAAGCTGATACTACCTCTAACTCACATTATTCTGTATCAAAACATCACAGAGCACTCAGGAAGAGAAGTGGGGCCAAACTGAGCCCCAGTAAAAGCAGATTAATCTGTTGAAAAGACAGGAGATGGTACATCATAGTGATATACACTAAGGTCTGACAAACATTTTCGCCCCATAATTCCTGAATCACGCCCATACATTTTAGTTGTTTTTGAGTATTGATAGAGAAATTCAGAATACAAGATACCCCTCAGTTGGTGGAAAATGTGCTATATCTTTTGATAAGCTAATTCAGCAGTTAATTATCTTGATTCTTTAAAACATGCACTTTGCTTCCCTTTTTTTTTTTTTTTTTAACCCGTCTTCTAACGATTGGGCTTCGTCATGCCTTTGCTAAAGAGCCTTCAAACACTTTGTTCTCTGCATAGGCAATGCAGCCTGCAAGCTAATCTCCATGTAGTCAAATTAAGCCATTCAATCCCCAAGAGAGACATGATTTAAAACTCATCCCTCCTGTTGTTTTCTCCTGTTGGCTAATTTAAGTAGCTCCCTTCTCAGCACGCTGGCTCTAGTGAATTCTGTTCCTTAGCACCCAACACTCCAATGTGTCATTAAGTCAGGAATGAAGGCCTTGAAAGCCAGGTACTGCAACATTCAGTGTTGCAGTGGAAACACTCTTGTGGGTCTGTGCCCCAGCCCTTGCAACTCCAAACAGAGCAAACCCTATCTTGGCCTCTACACAGCAATATTTCAGGACTGCTGTATTACCTCTACTACTCATTCCTTTCTGCTAGACCCGGGACCTTGCTCTAAGCAAGATCCCATTGCAAGTTACATAGCAGATATTTAATGTCACTATTAACAGCTGTTCTAATAGATTACTACCTAGAGATTCATAGATAGGAACTAATAGATTATGAAGAGAAGAGAGTGAAGTAAATTCTGACGTATTATGAATAGATACAATGGCATCAAATTCATGGAAATTCAGTTTTAAATCAGTGACAGGTTGGGTTTCTGCATATTTTCTGGATCCCAGTCAGGAAGTGCTGTTTTGGGAATCACCACAACATGTAGTAAGCCACCAGAAATTGACAGCATTTGTCATGGATCTGCCAGATGGGGCAAGAGTGGATCATTAACTGAAGTAATAGCCTATTCAAGTGGAAATATCTTAAGAGAACGACTTGACTGAAACCCACTAAGAGAATGAGTTCCTTCACCACTCTTCAGGGGAATGAAACAGAGAGTTGGAAAACCTCAAAAGCAAAATTTAAGAACCAAGAATTGGTGGTGGGATACTCAAAGTCAAGATATTCACAGGGGGGTAGGAGGCTTTGGGTTAGAGAGAAAAAGGAGAAATGGAGGATTTTATGGACAAGGTTTTGATTAACTGTGGGACCAGCCAAGCTCAAAAGAAACTAGTCTGGATGCAGTTCAGAGGGAACCACAGTCAGGAGACTTAGCCAACTGGTCAGATTGATAGACAGCTTCAGGGAGTGATTCAGCCCAGATAAGATCTGATTCACCCTCTGGAAGTGCCAAGCTTCTGATTTAGATATTAGGGAAGACTGACTCATTCCCTGAAGGTGCCTTTCTCCAAAGGCTGTAGAAAACCCACAGCACAGCAAGGGCTAAAAGCCATTTGGAAGAACTGAGTCTCACAGTGAGTCCTTTCCCTTGCCACCTGCTCCAACGAAGCAAGTGTGAAATCAGGTCACCCACATGGTGAGACCCTGGGAGAGTGTGTGCACAGGCGCTGAGTGCGAACGCGGTCCTTTCCTGTACAACAATGCCTAGGCCAAGGGGAGGCCTGGAGAAGCTGGACCCCCTGTCTATTCAGATGGAGGGAAGTTCATAGCATGTGATGCTACTTTGCTAGTACCTAAACACACCAGTCTGCTGAGAGTCCCTCCAGGGACAGATTACAAGGAATGTGTGAATGCTAAAATCTCCATGTATATTTGGAAATTTTGTAATTGTAACTAATTATGTTTATTTCAGTTGTTTCTGAGGAGTCAACCCAGAATAGGTCCTACTGTGCTGAATCCAAACACAATTACAGGTATTTACTCTTTTTTTAAGGAAGAACTATTTAAATATCTTTAACTATTTAAGAGAACAGCATCTCTTTTATTTACATATCTTTCTGTCTTGCTTCTATGTTTTCTTGAAAGCTGTTAGTTTAAACATACACTGCAGCATGTGGAAACTCTGAATCTCCTTACTTTGTCCTGCCCTGATTATGATGAAAGTTACCTGTCTCTTAAAGTTGTTGTGAAACTTGTTTCATTATTGCTTATGAAGTGCCACAAGACTCTTGGATGGAAGATGTAACGACCTTGTAAAAAAACTATTATGATGATGATGTATAAACTATAGAGATGACAGTCAAGTCCAGGGTTTAAATACTGCCTTTCACCTGTTGCATGAAGGGAGATACCACACAAAAACTATTTCCTAATTATTTCTGAAGATAAAACTCATTATTACTTTCTCAATTCTTAATCAATACTTTAAAGCCTTCTGTTTTATAGAACAGTTCATCAATATTTTATTTATTTTAATAATTTATCCTTTATTACAGAACCAGATGTGCCTGCAGCACGTTTGTCCTCAAGAAACCAGAGCAGGGAGGAGAAGGTGCCCAGAATCCAAGTCACCTGGGATTAAAGAACTCACATTTTCCTCTGTCCTGTCCATCTGTCTGGCTAAGTCTTGGGTTCAGTCACAGGGATTCCAGTGATGGGCTCTCAGCTCTCAGGAGACCCCAGCATCATTTGCCAGGATGGTTCCCTGGGTGCCCTTTGAGCTCATGGGGAAGGAATAAAGTGTTAGGATGAAAGAGTCTATTTCCTTCTTTTCTGGGGAGCTGGGAAGCAGAGCTGTGAATGATAGTCATCTCAGCTGAAGGATCTTGTGTGGCTAGCTATGCAGAACTGCCCATTCTGGAATGGGCAGCACCTTTGTTCACAGTTTTGTACTGCTCTAGGAAAATCTGAGGATATTTGGGGGTTTATAGTTATTACTGGAAATGGCTAGCACTGGTTTCTAGGAGCTCTTCCTTTCACTCTGTGTCTGGCTCAGAAATATCACCTTTTCCTCCTGAAGCAGTCCTTGTCTTGGTAGTCTGTTCTCTCATGATTTCTAGACTGCCAGGTGATGCAGATGATGCTGATCAGCCTACTGCATTGTTTCAGCCACAGGGCTGATATTAGACTGTTCTCCTGTACATGTACACACCTAAGGTTTAACATTTAAAGGCTGTGTTTTTAATTTTCTGGCTTCCTCTTCACTTCCAATTGCAATTCAGGTGCTTGATTTTGTTTACAACAGTTTTTGTACTGGTGTTGGCTGCTTCAGTGACTGATCTTCTCTAACTCTGTTATGTACCACAGTAGATGGTGTTAGCTGAGATACTTGGTCCCTATTTTTCAGTACAGATTGGGCTGGTGACAGGGTGCTGTCAGAGAAAAACATCTGATTATACAGTTCTTTCCCCAAGCTCAACCTGAAAGAGCCTGCACTGGCCTTGATTAGGCATGACAAAACCTGTCTCTCCCTTCCTCCCCTAGAAGGCCGTGCTGCTGGGAGATGGTTGTTTTACATACCTTTTTTTCCACTGATGTGAAACAAATACTGTGTAAGGGGAATAGAAATAAACATTGCTGTTTATTGATATAATAATCTAGGACAAAATGAAGACCAGTATGGGTAGTGGTTTCAAAATTGCTGACAGCTGGAAAATGTTTTCCTTTGGATGAAGAGCAAGCCAAAGAAAAGGGATCCAGATCCCTCAGGTGCTGCATGTGTGTGCAGGAATGAGGGAGGAGAAAAGGTAAAGAGGAATAAGAATACAATGGAGACCAGGAGAGCAGAAAGAGATGATGGAAGGATGACAAGAGGGAACGAAGAAGATTCTCTATGTAAGAAGAAAAGAAAAGGTAGAAAAACACTGAAGACAGAAGAGAAGGGAAGAGTTGTAGATAAATTGAGTAGCAAAAGAGAGATAGAAACAGTGCAGAAGAAAAGAAATAACTAGGCATATTGCTAGAGGTAAGATGCTGAGGGAAATATGCTGAAACAGCTCTATATCACAGGGAAGTCAGATTAAATACAAAGGCAGGAGGGTAAGGAAGATATAGTATTGTATATAATGGGAACAGACATAAAGAAGAAAAAAAAATGGAAAAGAAAGAACCAAAGCAACTGAGGCAGAATAAACACATCACTTTTGATTGTTTCACAGTGTAGAACAACTAATGTCGATTCCCTGTAAAACAAACACATAGTCAGTCAGGTAGAGAGAAGGGTAAGGTGGAGCAGTCAGTTTGCTGCCCCTTCCAGGGTCAGATTAATTCCGGTGCACGTCAGACACCTGACTGTGCTGCCTAAAGCTTAGAATATCATTGCCTTAAATTTACTCTGTAATCAATGGATAAAGAGAGGGCACTTCCAGAAGGGAATTCAGAGCATCCATCTCCTTCTATTGACTGAAAAAAGTCCAGAATGATGACAAACCAGATTTACAGGTCTCAGTCATGTCCCTACCCCTCAAGCAATCTTCCTAACTACTAAACAAGCTTTAAGCCCTTTGCCCCTCAGATTGTTTGTGACAGAGCCCTAATCAGTACATTCACAGCTATTTCTCACCCTCAGAGCTAAGGCTGCTGCAGGGCCCTTTGGTGAGGTAGAATGGGGATGCTCATATTGCCACTACCCATGTTGAATTGTTTTTGTGTAGGAACAAAAGATTTCAGTGTGTGGACATGCTGGTGTATCTCAGTCCCGAACGACAGGAGCCCCAGTTAGTCCAATCCAACATTTGGTAGAGCAGAGACAGCCACATGCACTGAACTCTGTGCTGGGTGGGAGGGTGGTGATATGGACAAGGAGAAAGCAAGTCAGCCCCTTATGCTCTGTGAACTTTTTCAGGATTTAAGCAGTTGCCAACAGTGAAGAACTGCCACCCATCCCACTAAGTTCGGGTGTTGCACATATTACACATCCTTCCCCTTGAACAGCTCCATTGCCTTTGATGAATCACTTCATTAGAGTTACTGAGCTTAGTAGAGCAGCAGAGTTACTCTTTCACTTGTCCTTTCCTTAACCGCTGTCCAAGCCTCATAGCATTTTAAGTAACAACACGAGACCAGTAAGATCCTGACATGGTTTGATAAGCTTTGCTTCTGTGGTGTCTCTTTTGTTTAAAACCCTGTTGATTACATTTTCTCCTAAAACACAGGATGATTTCCAACTTTGTGCCCACAGAATGATTCATTCGACTTCTGAATCATATGAAGGCTTACGAAGATCCTGCCCCAGCTCCCTACCCAAAGGGAGAGGAGAGAGGAGGGGGGCAACATCTTTATTTCTTCTGCTTCCAAAAGTTAAGGACATACTTAAGCTCGTGCTTAGTGGAGAGTTTATTAATATGGAGTAATTAAAGCCAATGTTCAATTTAGTCTTAATAATGCAGATGTCTCTCAGTTCCCTTGAGACCTGCTATACTAGAGGCAGATGATAGCAGTGGTTTTCAGAGCACCAAGAGTAAATGTATGCAAATCCCTACATCATTCAGATTAGCCCAATGCTGAATGGAAGCCAGATGTGTTCTAGGTCTAATTCTCACAAAAGCAAAGAAAAGAACCATCCAGACATCGGTTCAATTATTCTAAAAAAAGGGGGCCTGGTGACATACCCAAGATGCACAGTTGACCCACCTGTTCATCTGTAGTTTTACTCAGAAGATAAACAAAGGATTCTTTTGCCTTGGAGAAGGGGAAGCTCAGTGGGTGAAGATGATTCAGAGCCACAGAAAAACTTGTAAAAACAGATCTGCCTATTGATTATCTGACATTTACAATATGTCTAGCTGAGGACAGTACAAAAACAAAAAGGAAATCCCTGCCCCAAAGAACCTACACTCTAATATTGGTACTTTTATGGCTAAACTTTTTTTTTAATCTCTATGGTAACAGAATTTCACATCTTAAAAGAACACAGTGAAAGTTTAGTGCTTAAATCTATTTATAGAGATGTGTAGGAAACATAGTTAAGGAGAGAGACAGTATATAAATGGGAATGGCTTAGCTACTGAACTTTTGGAATTCAGCACCAAAGTGAAAGGGCCTTTAGGGAGAAGAGGATCAGTAATGCAATGAAGACTGCAGAGTTCAGAGGGCCATGCAAATAGTACCTTTTATTGAAGGACAGATTTCATCCATACTAAGACTCATTTATACTGAAACATTTCCATTTGAAAATTTCCTTCCCTAACCTTCCTGTGCAAAGAACTTCTGGGGTGATGCCTTGTTCTCTCATTTATAGAGTTGTTCGCATAAGGTGAGGAAGTAATTTATGCATATAATCTGCTGATTTTCTATAGGGCTTTAGCACTTATGACTATATTCAGACTGTCTGCTATAGGTGCATAGCCTGCACATTATGACTAACTCAGCATGTGAGTTCAAGGGAGACATGAACAATGCAGACTCCCTATCATTACCTAGGATTGCTGGGTAGCTTCCTAAATATTCAAGGGAGGGAAGAAATTTCAACACCTAATTTAGTTTTTTTTAAAAAATGATCTGAATGTGGCCCTAAGTCTCTGAGCTGCTTGAGAAAGTCAGCTCTCAGAACTGCAGTATGGATAGTTCTCATGCGGCTAGCCACTTTGTAGGTAATCCTTAGAAAGGCAAGAGAGAAAATCTGGATCAGAAGGAACTAGATCTATTGGACCCTGAAACAGGAAGATTTTCAGTCTTTTAATTCTCTCTTGACACTATGAAAAAAGGGGGGGGTTGCTGTTCCAGATGAAGATGGGACTTCTGTACCAGTTCATTTATGTGGGTTTTTTTGGTGACAGTGATACTGCTCTCCGAGGATCTGACCTGAGCCTGTAGATTCATTTTCCAGGGGCACAGTAGCAATAGCATCATATGAGAACCAGCCACAACTAAAATTTCTCAGCTATCAAACACATAGGTGAAAGTGTCAGGTGAGTGTGGTCAACCAGTAGCTCTTGATCCATGTGCTGTTCACAAGTAATTCAAATGCATCTCTTTACTAGGACTATACAATGTGACTAGCAGGGAGAAGGGGAGGAGGGCACTACTGACTCTGTGGCTTTTGGATTATTTGAAATGAGCAAAGAGAGACAAGTAAAGCTAACATCATTGGTATCCCTAGGATCCACCACACTACCCATGATGAAATGGTGAGATACCCTGTGAACCATTGACACCACCCACCTGTAAGCTGCTTTTAATGTACCATTTCGTTCCCCTCAGTCCTCTGTGAGCTGTAATGTGTGTCAGGACATATGAAAAATCTTCTGTGTAGCTTGTAATGTCAGTGAAGTTGGCCTATCTCTTGTGGTCTGCTTCACAGAACGGCCTCAGATTGTCCCCACTCCCGTTTCCCTGGGAATATGTTCTTGTGATCAGCAGCAGGAATGAAGACTAAGATGAATTAATAGGAGAAGGAGAAACTGTACACAAGTAAAGACAGCTTCAGGACAGAAAGGGAAAAGACTAATAGGTTATGACAAAAAAACAGAACATGAGAGTTTGGCATCTAAAAGAAAGCAAGGGGGTATCTGAGTGGTTGAAATGGAAGAAGCTGTTAGTGACCTGTTTGTGCATCCCACACTCTCCTTGGGGTTTGGCTGACTGGGCTCAGGGCCAGCTTTGGTAAAACAGGTGACTGACCTTGAAGTTGTGAGAGAGCTGGTTGTGAAGCCTTGGTGGGTCTTGCCCCTTCTCTTGGAGTTGTATGTAAGCTGAGGCTCTTGCTCTTGGCCTCTGCCTGAGCTGTGCACCAGCTAAGTTATGTACCCTCTTGACCCTGACCCTGACCCACAGACTGACTTCTTGGACTTGCCTGGTTATCACTAGATTGTGTTTGACCCTGGTTACTGTCACCAGATCTGCCAGTCATAAATCCTTTAACAGAGCTAACCTGGCCTCCTCTCCCATATTTCTGCACTTCTTGTGAGTGTGGGCCCTTTCACAAGATGGGAAACTTTCTCTGAACACCGCAAGCAGACCTGGGGTCTTTTGCACCACAAAACACAGTTCTGATCTTACCTTGGTCAGGTTCTTATGTGAGAATGGGGATGTTCTCCAGAAAAATCAAGAGCACAGTGAGAGAGGCATTTACTCTGTGGTAGTCAGACATATGCATGCAGGGTCCAAGCTGTAATCTGCTGAGTGTGGTGCTGTATCCATTCATCTGAGTACAACTTCATAGCTTTGAACTGGAGCTGCCTTCTATCTGGGCAACTCAGAGCGTGTGCAGGTGAGCTATGCATTTGGCTGCAAAAAACTGTGAAGATACACCCTAAAAGACAAAGGTAAAATTGTCTCTTCAGCTACCTCACTAATCTGGGCATTTGGTCATGTTCGTACCAACATTTCCTACCTTCCTCCCCACAAATTTCAGATGTAGAAAAACCCTTGTGGGACCAACAGATTGGCACAGACATGCCAGTACACATGCCACATAATCACTGAGCATAGATAGCCCCCAGGAATTAAAAACAACATATTCATGGAGGTACTCAGACTGTTTGCCAAGCGACTGCAGAAAACCAAAGCTCTCTCAGGCAATCTTCTAAATTCTAATATCCTCTCAAAGTTCTTTCAGTGTCACACTCAAAAAACACTTGTGACCTGATTATTTCTCAAAAAATATTGAGTAGTCCCAAGATTGTTCCTTGAGGACTAATAATATCTCTCCAAGCCTGCTAGTCCTCCTTTCAACAAGGCCTGCTGTCATGTTCTTTGTGGCCAGAAATTTACTCACAGAGTTAGAAGAGATACTTTACTCCTTCTTCAGCAAAATGAGATAAATGGTTGCTTTAAAGATGGAGCACCATCTTCCAGGATGGGAAAAAATGATATCTAACTACTATATATGTATAGAGAACGGTAAATTTGTCATTGAAAAAGTTTTGATGGAAAGTGCTATTTTCACTAAGTTGGAATCTTTACTGAAAGAATCATTGCTAACGAAATAATCTTAAAAATAAATGCAAGTCAACATGTTCAGAATGGAAAGCAATTTTTTTATGGAATTTTTTTTTTTTAGAGAAAAATGTGTTCCTTTTTATGAAGAAGCTTTCATTTTATCTTGCTTTTAATTTATTGCTTCCAATTGATAGACTCCCTCTCTGTAGCAAAAATTCTTATTAGTCCCTAGGCACACGAAGTTTGTATTTTATGGTAGTGACTGCCAACCTGTTTCTATTATTCCAGTCTGTGAGGTCAGCCAGTTCTCCCTCTAGCATTGCTTTATTCTCCTCTATATTGACAATATTTCCCAAATTTGTATCACCAAGAAATTTTTCCTACAAAGTAGAAATTCATCATTTGGGAACAACAGAGAAAGAGAAAGACCTATGTGATATGTCAGTCACAAGGTAACCACGACTAACAAATGTGATCCTGTAATACACTGGTTGCAGTATGCCCAGTAAAGAGATGGAAAAACTACTGCCAATGTATGCAAAGATGATAAGACTCCATTTATCACCTTCACTATTTTGCAGTGAGCTTTTGAAAGAAGGCAAGAGAAAGCAGAAGAGACCATATCTTTCTCTGCTGGGATGCAAAAGCAAAGATTGAAAGCATGTGTAGGAGCAATTGCTTTCAGCTCTATCATGAAAAGATGTGTTCAGGGGTCCTCTTTACAATAAACACCAGAGAACAATATGAAGGAGGACTGGAAAGACCAAAGGTGTCAGATGTAAAGGGGAAAAGAGAAAGGATGTTTTTACAATATGTGAAAAAATGGATGTTGGAAGGAAATAGATGTGAAGGAAGAAAAATCAGTGAAAAGGGAGAGATAAATGAAACAGAAAAGAAAGACTAAGAATTATGAAGGCTTAGAATTATGTCTACTGCAGAATTTTCCCACAAGAGATATTTGAGACAAGCAATGACGAGGCAGGATGATGGGTTGGAAGTAAAACATCTCCTACTGGGAGAGTGATATCTGAGTCAAAGGTGAGCATTTTATGTGAGGAAAATGTCTTCTTACATTGGGAATAGAATAGAGAGATATTTTTCAGCTGAATCTTCCTTTTTTCCCCACTGATTCAGTGGCACTTAAAACTCACAAAATTTGGAAAAAAAATTAAGAAAATAAATACCGAAGTGGAAAGTTGAAACTATTTATCTTGACCTTTTCTAAATTGAACATTTGATCTTTTTAACTCAAAGAAATCTTTTTGTTTGGAAACTTATTTACATTTTTCTAAAAAAGGAGAATTATTAAAGTCCCAGATGCAATACTTAGCTCAATCCAAGATAAAGCTTTCATTCTTAAAAAAAATATTTCTAGATGCTTTTGGCATTGATGGTGAACCCACAATCTGTTGTTTGCACCGTCTCAGATCCACCTGTAGTATAGATAGCAACTCAGTAGTGAGTGGTTACTGGGCTGCATGTCCTCTCAGAAGCAATAACTTATTTAGCAAAGACATACATTAGCAGCAGACATGCCTTCTCCTAGGTGCCAAGAATATGGTCCTTCTATATGAAAGTGAAGGACAGAATTCTTAATATGTCACTCTCCCCATCTAGTCCCAGTTTCCTTATTTATAAACTATTTTCATCTCAGCACTATCTCAAGAGGCTCTGGTACTTGTCTTCCTGAGATGTTTTCTTCACACCATCCAATCTAAGTGTAATTTTCTATACTTCCCTCACAAGTATCTTCTGACCCTGAGAAACTGTAGATAAGAGAATTGCAAGACAGGGAAACAGCTTGGGTGGCAGGGATGGAGGGGTGAGAGGCTTCTAAACCTTTCCAGTGTCCGTCAGACAAGTTTAAGGTTGAGGGGCTGTTGGTTTGTTTGTGTTTCCTTCCCCCTCCTTGCCACGTTCTCCTTTTCCTTCTAGTAGCAGACACCAACTCCAGCGGAAATTTCAAAGCTGTCTGGAGACATTTAGTCAGGTTAATAGGCTCTGAAATCCAATAGGATTACAAAAACAGTTGTCAGATGCATCCAGGCAGAAAGAAACCTTCTCCCAAGTCCCTGAGCACTTGTCTGTCACAGGGCATGCAGAAGGCCACTGCGCTCAGGGGATCACAGCAAGGGACCCCCCTGCCTGGGGTCCTTCATGGGAGCAGATGCACCACCCTCTCACCCAGGAGTTCGACTGGCAGGAGTAGGAGCACACCCCGAGGGACCTTCCTGTCCTCTCCCTCTCCCCACCGGCATCACCTGCATCCCAGAGGGTGGTCAGAAGTATGACAGGAGCTGGCTCAATACTTCTCAGGGAAGGGAAAAAAATTGAGGGTTTTTTTCAACCCATAGATAAGTGACATGGTCCATGCCAAAACTAGACTGTTCCTGCCAAGGGACTGATGGGCGCCACACAGGCAAGCATGGGACTCAGGGTGGTGCAGGCCACAGAAGAGGCGTTTGCTCTGGGGTGCTTCCCAAGAGTTTAGGAACCCCAGGTGTATCACAGCTGGAGTCACCACAATGTGGGGGTTGCCGTAGCCTTCCAATGACCCCATGAGTGCTGAGCAAACCTAGTCAGCAAAAGAGAAGTGACACCGCAGACTCACACTGTAAGCATCTAGGTACTGTGGAACTTTGTACTGGGTTATTTGTTGACCATGCATACTGTTATCTGTTGACAACCTTGTTGACCATGTTGTTATTGCTGAGACCACTGGTTCTGTTGTGTAACCGTGGTCTGGCACTCTTTGACTGAATAATGAACTAAGCCCAGGAAGGATAAAAGCAAATAAGCCACATACCTCTGGTGTGGACTCAGACTCACTGTCAGCTGCCCTGCAGACCCAACAGCCCACCCATCAGCGGGGACACCCCTGATGCCAACTGTCAGGGAAAACCTGAATCATCTTGGTGCAGTTTGAGCGTGGTGAGAATAACTGGGGGAAAACTATACCAGACGGGTGGCCCATAAGGACAAGGAAAGGGTGAGAGCGGTCATTGTACCATGCATCCGAGAACCATCAATGTACCGTGCATCCATGGCTTCACCGTAGAGCTCTGATATATGTATGCTGTTTTTTAGTTCTGTTATATTTCTAGCTTTACTATACTTTTTAGCTTTATTATACTTGTAGATTGCCTGTTGTTAATTGTTTAGTGTTGTCCAGTGTCTGTCATATGTGTAGAACTTCTTAGCTCTAATAAATTCTTATACTTAAGAAATGATGATCTCTCAAGTTCAGTGCAACTAACCCCAGAATCCGGAAGAATTACAGATGCTCCTCTAGTGGCATGTGACAGGGACTGTGCCTGGGGCAGAAGGTAATGAAATGAGACAGAAAGCCTTGGAGAAACAGCCCTTTTTTTTCTGGCTAAAAGAGGTTAGGGGCAGTGGTTTACTGGCCTTTGGACTAGGTTGCTCCTTCTTACCCCACCTGTCCTGAATTATTCCTTTATGGCAGTAGTCATGGCCAGACCAGATCTGCAGATCTCTGGACTTGTGAAAACAAAGAGAGGGATCCTGTCCTGGGTAGTCTGTTGTCATAGGTAATAACCATTACTGTCTATGGCTGGATAACACCCTGTGCCTCACTCTCTACCCACATCATACAAATAAGAAGAGGGTTTTCTGAATCTTCCTCTCCCCAGCCCCCTCGACAGACTTCCCCAAAGCTCAGGTGCAGTCCAGTCCCGAAAAGGAGAAAAGAGATCTGCTCTTCTCTGATCCCAATCCCTGTCAAAGGAGACAGTCTTGTTTCCAGGGAAGACGAAGAAGGATAGCCGGAGGACATCTGATAGCTCCAGAGCAAGTCACAGCACTCTGGTGCAGACTTTGCTAAATAGGCACAGCTTCCAATAGATTTGTGAACTGCGTCTGCCCTAGACAGACAGCGTCGCAATAGGAAGAGTGTTAGGGACAGTCAATGAGGACACGTGGCCATGTTCCAAAATAAGAGGCAAAGCCACAAATGGACAAGAGGATATGAGGGATGAAGCCACATGGAGGTGGACAGTCTATGTGTAGAGTATGCATGAATACAGAATAGGGAAATAAAACAGCTCTGTAGAAAAGGAGCTGGGAGTTATCACAGATCACAAACTGAGCATGAATCCACAATGTCCTGCTGTTGTGAAGAAAGCAAATATCCTATTGGGTTGCATAAACAAAAGGATAGTTTGCCAAGCCCACAAAATAATCCTTCTACTTTGCTCACAGCGTCAATGAGCCAGCCTCAAGAGCTGCAGTTATGTGTACCACCTTAGGCGGCAAATTCTAATAGTGCTTTTAGAAAATCTCCAGGACTGTAGACTTTGTTTAGATATGATAACCTTCACTGAGTAGCAGCTTAGTAGCAGTAATTACGTTCTTAATGCCAACAGCCCCCCCACTGATGATAAATATATTTTTGCAATACAAGACTTTACATAAGCATTATGTATTTATTAGCCAAAAGGAGATTCTTAATACAAGGCATCTAAAAATTATATTCCTTGTTTAAATGTACCATAGTCACATAACATAATATTTTCCCTTGATGAAAGCATATAGATGCTTTTAAGAACGTGGATATATATTTCAAGCAATGTATTTTATTCTCTTTTTCCTTCTACAAGTCTCTCCTGAAATGATGATGAATATCTTCCTCTTCTTCATTAGTTATTTGGTTAGTACAGTTTTCAAGCTAGCACATCTCTAAGGCATTCAAGTATACCTCCCTGTTTATCAGAAGGGTGAACTCAATTACATTTCCTAAGCCTCAAAATTGTTGGCAGTGATGGCAACTGAGTCATCTACCCAACATTCATTAATACCAGTTGCTCAGCCCTAATTTGACATACAATGGCTTCACAGTGCAGACATTCTCACCAAAACCTTTCCTGAAGGTTTGCATACAGTTCATGTTGCACTAGTCTTATAAGGGGAAATCTGACTGGAGTCAGTTCCATCCTTTTTGACACAAAAAGTCAAATAGTGATACTCATGAACAGATGATTATAAGAAATGGTGTTATTTATTGTAAAGAACAGAAGATTGAGTGGGGACATAACTGTCCCCAGATACAGAAAATTGCTGCAAAGAAAGAAGGAATTGAGTTTTCTCCATGCCCATGGTGGCTAGGGTGAAAAATAATGGGAAAAAATCATAAAGCAAAAAAGCATCAGGTTAGACATTAGGGAAATCACTAACAGTAAGGAGAGCAAAGCATTGCAGTAGGTTGCCTCCTTCACTGCAAGTCTTGGAAGAATTATTCAGTTCTCTGAGATTTGGGGAGGACTTTCTTACTCCTGTAACTTTATTGAAAGACTGAGAAAATTCTTAGTCTTCCTTAACATCAGATTGAAGTTGGAAGACATAGTCATATTTGATTTGGGAGCCCCTCTCTCTTTTGTGAAAGCTGAATAAGTTACTCATTGTTATATTTTCTTTGAAAAATCACCTTCCAGCGCATATTGGACAACACTGAGGGCCTTAGAGCTCTCTATACTTTTGAAAAGCTCTTCCTTAGACAGGGAGAGCCTGCAGTTTCATTGACTGTCAAGAGACATTCATCTCCTAAGGTCCAGATTTCTAAAAGCATTTATGTTTTCCAACACAGTTTTACACAGTCTAAATGACTGAGGCTCCTAAGGCTTAATTTCAAAACTAACTTAGACCTAAACTCCTAAAACTGAAGGACTTTCAAATAATCCAAGATATTAGGCCCAGATCCTCAAAGGTGAGAGGTATCTAATCTCCAATGATTTCACTGGAGTTAGGTGATGAATACCAATAAGATTCTGTACCTAAGTGACTTTCAAAAATAAGACTTTGGTTTCTAAATCACATATGTGCTTTTGAAAGTGTGTCCACTGACCTTTATTTCAATGTCTTCAAGAAAATCCTCAGAGTGTTTTATTTTTATCAGTCAACTCTGTCAAAAATCCTGGTGCTCACAATAGCCTGTGTAGTAACTCAGAACACAATACAAGATGTTTAGCTTTAGCTAGAGTTTTGCATTTTTCCTTAAGCTTTGTTTGTTCTACAGGTTTTATGGAATTTATCAGAATTTATGTTCTTTTGCTTGTAAATAAACACCCTGCTGCCATGGCAGTAGATGGTCTATAAATCAGCAGAATAAATAAATAGAACAGACCTGATTTGCCAGCATACACAGCTACTGGGTGATTCTTCTTGTTTTACCACATCTTTTGGGATCCTCTCTTGCAGCAGCTCCTATATCTCACTGTTATCCTGCCTTACACAGTGAGTATAAGGGATAGAGCTGTTTTTCTTCTTCCTTTTTTTTTCTTTTTTTTCTTTAATGTTCTAGTCTTCCTCAAGCTTTGGAGCATCCTGTTGGAATTGCTTAAACACTGAAACTTAGAGTAGCCTCGAGGCTGCTCTAAGTGCCTCTGAGCATCAACAGGGGACATTCTGCTGTCAAGCCTTTCTTCAGCTTAGAGGAGTCTCCATCAGCAGCAGCTCAGATGCAGGAAGAGAAGAACAAAGGATCTTCTACATCTGGTGGCATAGGGTCACTTCTAGCAAGGGGTGTCAAGTGGCATCTCCATGGATGAGGATGATGTAGATTACCAGAGAATTGATTTCAAAAGGGTTACAACTGTTTTTACCCACTACAGAACTGTTTTTCTGATCACTCTTCTATGTTCTGTAGAATTAAGACTTGCTGCTTCCTCACTGCCACTCATTGTTCCCATCACCCCCCTTGAATCTTAGTGTCTCTTCCAGATCTGGAAAAGCATCAGTGTGATTGTTCAGATACTCATGCTTGCACTAAAACAGCTGTGGAGGAAAAAGCCCTTGTAGTGGTGGTGGTGTTTTTGTTTGTTTGTTTTAACCAAATCTGGTTATTAACTCCTGTGGAGAGCAAATCACGTAACTTGAAAGTGGGAAGTGATTTACTCATTATTGTGATATGCTGACCTGCAAATTTTGCATGTGACCCCCACAGCCTCTGAAGAAGTACTCCAGCAGGGTATAAATATAGCAGTCCTCTCTGGTGTCTGTGGTACTGGAAAAGATTTTTAGCTTATCAGCATGGAAAGCAGCGTAAATGTTGGGGCACTGGGAGACCAGAGATCTCATGTCTTCAAAATTATACACACTTGCATAAAATTCACCTAGACCAGTCCTACAATTTAAGGCCAGCTTCCTAATTGTGCCTCAGCTATACAAACTCTTAAAGTACAAGGGTGTAAATGGGATTTTGCTGAGCCTGTGATGACTCTTTGGAGGAGGGAAACTTTATGTGTGAATCGGCTATTGCTTCTAGCAGAGATTTTGTCCTCCAGATACTGAGATTTGATCATACCCATATCGTCTCAGGCAATGTGTCAGATTCATAATGCACTGGTGTTGTGGTCTTATGGTGAGTTTTGAAATAATAATAACATGCTTGAGCTAATCAGAAGAACAAAACTCCCTTCAGCAGTGGCAGTTAAAGGGAAAAGGGTGGCATGGTAACTGCCTCTGTTCTCTCAGTGACACCAGGTTCTCGTTCTGCCTCTGTTACTTTTTCTGATAAACACCTTTACACTTTTTCCTACATGACACCTTCAACTTCAAGAGGTTCCCATTAAAATCCACAGTTACCTTTACATTATTTTTCTCAAAAATCACATTAAAGCCATCAGTGCTGTGACATCCCCCAAATCCTTGACTCTGGTACAGCAGTTGCTGAGTGCACTGTGACCATTGCTACTGAGCTCTTCATAGCTGTCTTACAGTCCTGAAAACTCAGGTAAGAACTATGTTTTTCTTTTGTGTTTGTACAGCACTTAGCATAGCAGAGTCCTAGACCAGGATTAGGTAGGTCGCATGGATCATCCCACGGAACAAAAAACAAATAATAATGACATTGAAAAGAAGAAAAATGCATAGCAGAAATAGCTGCATTACTGATCAATGCAAGGCAGAAGGATGGTATAAAATTTAACCTCCTACAACATTTTAGAGTTAATTTGGGGTCCGTGGGATTTTTAAAAAGAGACACGGCCTACTTTTCTGAATAATTGGACAAAGAATTCTTGTTAAAATGTCTTAAACATGCATACAGAACAAAAAAATTTAAAGTTTAAAGTTTCCCAAGATTAAAAGACTGAATAAGCATTCAGGGGGAGAGGAGAGAATACTCCTGAATTTGCATAAATCCTTTTAATTAAGGTTTTTAATTAAAGCTCACGGTAACTCCAAACATTCTTTTGGGGAAAATGGAAGAGCAAGTTAAAAGTTGAATTCTGGCTCTGTAACTGTCTTTACTGAAATTAATCCTGCTTTTATAACATAGGTAGCATACACACGCATGCGATCAAACACAAGGAAACATGAAAGGGCTGGGAAAGAATAGGACTGCCATCGCCAATGGCACTTCAGTGACGTACCAGCCACAGGACACAAGGACAGCCTCTTATCCAGCCTTTGTGTCCTGGTCTGCCTTTCCAGCTGGAAAGAGTAGCTGTCTGGTTTACCTTGGGTCCTTTTGTCAGGTTTTGTCCTTTTTCCAGTGCAGGGCTGGGAAAGAGTTTCCCCTGTGAAGCCCTTCTGTGCAGATCCCCAACGTGACCTTTTGGGAACCACCTTAACTAAAACTGGTGAATGAAACTGGAGGGAGAAGGACCCTTCCTTGTGCAAGGAATCTCTTCAAGGCTCAGGCACCGTTGGGCATGAGGAGGGTCCCTTGTAGTTCCTCTTGAGACAAGATATCACTTGCCAAAGGAGATCTCTGAACTTTGGACTCCGCCTGAAGGGAGTTTAGTAGAGGTAGGAGGAAGGGAAAATGATGTGGCAAAGGATGCCACATGGGCTGATACTGTAGAGTATGGACAGATCTAATGACAGCTACAGAGGCTTTTGTTCCTATTGATAGGCTGTGGTCATGCTTTTCAAGCTTATGCTGTTTTGTTTTCCTCTTCTTTCATGTGTAGACTTAATAATGCTGAATGTGGAGGACTGTGTGTTCTTGCTTCCCTGAACTTTGTGTAAAAATTCACTGAAACAGGGGCTGGAATTCACTTGGTCCTGGATTTCAAGACAAAGGGCTATTCTTTCACAGTGAGTATTTAAATATATTTTCTTATAAAGGAAGTAGATCCAAAAGAGTCTGTGAAGCAGAGTAATTCCAGAATACCCTGTAGCCTAGAGGTAAGGCCTGGACTGAATATCCTGAACTGAGAAAAGAATGGAGAACACCCTTGAAATTAATTTCCTTTAGAAATGTCCTATTCATCAAGGCATGGAAGTGAATCTCCCTTTGTGCACTGTGTTAGAGCTATTCCGTTTTGTAAGAATTAGCATCAACAAATGGAGTTGCAGAGGGCACTTTCAGCCCCAGTGGAGGGAGGGTATAGTCTAGCCTGACAGCTGAAATGAAATAAGCTAGAGAGTCTGGCTTGATAGCAAATCAAAGCCTAAATCAAAGCTTGGAGCTACAGACATGATGTGCAATTTCCATGGGTAATACCCCTGCCAAACTGAAGTCCTTCAGAAGAGACATATGTGCTGTTGCAGGAGGTAGCTATTAAACCCCCTTTGTTTGAGGGTGTAGAGCCTTGGCATTCTGTGGGTTGGGAGTCCTGAGGTCTCTGCTATGGGCTCACCTGCAGAGAAGGTGGGTAAATGAGCATGCTTTGAAAAAAAGCACACTTGGGGCTAGACTTTTTTGCCAACAAAACTAGTTTCTCCACTAATGTTCACACTGGTATCTCTACACTACACTGTCCTCACACCAGTATCAGCAGTTTAAACATACCTTCTGTAGGCATATGCTTGCATGTCCATGAATTTTATAAACCAAAATCCAAACTGCTTGAAGTGTGGATCTATAACATTGTGTCTGTGTTCTTATGACCACCCAAATCACTCCCTGCTCACATGAAGAGAGACATGAGAACTGCATTCTTTCTTGCTGGAAAGCGAGGTGCTGCAGGGCCAGACCTCAGGGAGCAGGCAAGGACCCACAGGAGCACCATGGCTATGCAGAGCTCCAACCTCCTCAAGACATGCCATGCAAGCTTGTTACATCTGTGTGGGACAGTGCTGCACTGTGTAGAGGTACCAGCCCAAGTCCCCACAGCAGGATAGCCAGATGCCCACAGCACAATTCCCCATGGCTAACTAAGGGGCCAGCTTCTCAGCTCTCCACAGCTTTCTTCTACTGCAGCTTTCTTCTACGGCTTCCAAATCTAATGCTAGCTTAGAAAGTGCTTGTCCAGTGCTTCACTGATTTCTGTAAGCACCTCCTAAGAAAGCCAGGAAAAGAAAAGGAGGATTTCAGCACACAGGTAAATAAGTCATTCCTCAAATGAAGCTTACCCCAGGGCAGGGATATTTGTAACAGCCTTCTCCTGTAGATTCATTAACATCTAATAAGAGAGAATGGAGGAACCAATGCTGCTGCCTTTGTGTGGTTAAAAAGGCAATCAACCTCTTCTGGGAGAATAGAGACTGGAAACTAGGCCGTGTTTTTTCTAGTGAAGCTTTTGGTTTGCTATGGAACTGCTGATCAGGGGTGCTGTAAGCAGCACCAGAGCAGCATTGCTATAAATTCAAGACCTGAAACAGCTGCTGCGTCTGTAAGTACAAACTATGGTCTTTAAAGGACTCCAGAAGCTTCAGACATGGGCTCTCTAAGCTATTTCACAGCAGGGATTGATAGTTTGTGGACCAAATAATAATAGGGGGAGGGCCCTTATAATCCTTTCCCCAAGGTCCCAGCTGTGAGACGTGCCACTGGGGTAGGCTGGAGGTAGGTGGGCAAGACAGATCCATGGTATCTGCCTGCAGAGCACTGAATTACTGCAACATCATCATCTGACATAAATATAAAGAGATGCTCTTCTGTTACAGCAAGGGGGGAGTGGATAATTGCACCGTAGGGACACCTCTGGGATCCAGCCATTTGTAGTTAACCAGAATTATTCATCTGTTTGGTAAACTTTTATTTCTTTTATGACAAGAGGAAAAAATGACTAAGAATGCATCCAGGAGATGCAGTAAACATGCCTGCCTGGGAGGCCTGTGGATGTAAACTAAGGATCTTGCAAAGGAATCATTTAGCAAGCCTGTCTTTGGATGGAAATGCTGAGTGCAGGAAGTCTGCTGCTGCTCTTAATGTTAAGACTGGTCAATGCATCTCTTGCTACATCCCTGAGATGGATTGTATTTTAATAGGCTTGGCTTACATAGCGCGTAGCTTAATGTTCCACCTGACAGATGATGCCTCGCTGGAAGGCTGGCAGCTCCTGCCAGTGCAGCATCTTATTGAGGTAGAAGTGTCGTGTCAGCAGCAGGGAAGAGTCCAGCTCAAGGTGTCCATCTCTTGTGCACAAGCACACACAGCCCCTCTTTTGAAAGCATTAGCAGAAGAGAGGAGGAAAAAGAAAGAGAACAGTAAAGCAGCAAAGCCTACTTAACAGGCACAGGCTATTGGTGTTGCAGTTTTGGCCCTTCACAGTATAGCTAATGCAGAGGGAGTTTCAAATTTAACTGGGAGCGTGGTGAAAACAGTGGCCTTCTTTTCCATGCAAGGATTTGCATGGGTGGCTGAAACTAGAACAAAGCCAAAAGAAGACAAGGTCCTAGATTCCTGCTCTGCCCTGCAGGACAACACAACCGGTTCCCCAGTTGTGTCCATTCTCCCCTGGAGCATTTTCTCCAACCTGGCGGTGGAGTTCCCTCAGCAACATTCTGCTGCATCTTGCCAACAATAATAGCTTCTCATTACCATCCCAGAAGGTCTCCATGGGCCAAAGGGAATAGCTTCTGCAGGTAAAGGAGGAGAGACTATTGATCCAGAATTTGGCATTTATGAGCTGCAGTGTGAATCACAGACCTATGAAAGGCCATTGATCTTTCCTCCCTGCCAGACAGCATGTATTCTGTTCACTTCCCCTCCCCAGAACTGAATTTCCTCTCTACAGGAGTTTGGAGGGAAATAGCATGGAAGGAAAAGAGATCCAGGAGCTACCAGGTTCAGCTGCCTCTTGCATTCTTGCAAAAGCCAGGCTTATGAAATACTTCTAACCATCTAGGAAGCCCAGAGCAATGCTTTTACAATGAATGTTATGGAAAGAAAAAAAAAATTAATCTCACTCATATAATTGCAGAGACATGCAGCCTCACTCTTGATTATTTATTTATTACTCTCATTTCCTAAGGAAACAACCTTTATGAAATTGTCCTTCTGCCTTCTACTTCCCAACCTCCTTCCCTGCATGATTTTTTCAGTCACTGCCTAATTTCAACCAAGTTTTAAAGAGATGTCCAAAATATGAAACTTCCATGCCTTTCTGAAAATCAGGGTTGAATATAGGAAATGGTTCTAAATCAATGCCACCATGGAAAGAAAGCTTTCCAAGTAAACTCCATGGTTATCTGCTTTTGCTCAACATGCCAGTGCAGGCCTTGTTCAGAACAATTTTTCCTCTGTCTAGCTGCCAAATTAGAGGTGTGGGAGGGGGATGAAAGTCCCATGACAGGGCCAGGGGTTTGGGCAGGTTATTAAAAGCCCTGCAAGCAGTGACATTGTACAGGAATTAGGAGGACAGGGAGTTATTGTGGGATACATAGGAATAGGGGGGCCTAAATCCAGACAAAACTGGGCTTTACTAAATCTGTTGCTCTTCAAACAGGCTTTTTTTGTGATGGTGTCTGCAGCTGTACCCCAACCTCCTATTTTGTTAGGCACCACCACAGGAGCACAGGATAAAGGATAGTCCCTGCCCCAAAGAATTGCCTACCAAAAGCTTGCCTATCATTTTTGTGGAGTAATTTAGGCCTTCCTCCAACTCGGAGCTCAAGCTTAGCCCTGATCAAACTCATTTGAAGTAACCCATTGTCTTCAGCTCAGCTGTTTCTCAAATCAGGCACAGGGCTGCAAATCCAGCTGAATCAAAGACTGGCAGAGCAAAGCGAGGAGTGAGGTGGTACTGTGGTAATTACTTTGCACTGGCATAAGTGGCCATTAATCCTATCTGGATGCCTTGGGTAGCAAAGTAAACCTGTGCAGTTAAATAGCACGTTGATAGTTCCAGTAACAATTTAGGGAAGCACAGGGCAATATTTCAGATAATGAGGCAACTTTATCTACTTGTCAAAAGTAAAACCTGAAAATTTTAAGGGCACTATTTTATTTTGCCTGAAAGAAAAAGGAGCTAGAAGAGACCTGATTGAGGTATTCATAATTATATGAGAAATAGTGAAAACTAATCAGTCTGTGCTTTTTATATTGTCACATAATGCAAGAACAAGGGGACTCTTAAAATTTAAATTAATAAGCAGTACATTTAGCTTTCAAACATATTTAGTGAATTGTGTTACGATTACAGCTTATATAAATAATCCACCGATTTCCATAAAACTATCTGATAAAATTCACCCTTAACAATAGTTCATTTCCCAATTTGCTTTTTATTATTTGAAATCCTTTAGAAACCCAAGGGAAGCTGTAGGCTGGGGATTCTAAAAGACTGTATATTTAGCACAAATCTGAGGAACGGACTGACTTGCGCAGCATGTACTCCCCTTCAGAAATTCACAGCCCCAGGAAGTTAAGGAGACTAATGCAGAGGCTGGCTAAAAGGAAGGGAGAAAAGAGCCCACACTGGATAATTTCATGACCATTAGTAACATTTGTATCTATACAAGCTAAGATAATTATAATGGTAATCATATCTCATACTTCAGAACCTGAAGTGATTGCCTGCAGAGGCCAAGGAAGCCTTGGAGAGTTTCCGTAGAAAGGAAGATTAGAAATGCCTAAGATTATTTAATTTGGTCATATTGGGCATAGCAAAAGGAAGATACTTATTTTCCCTTTAAAAAGCTTTTCTTTCCTCCTTTCTGAATTGTTTTTTTCCCCTATTGGCTTGACCTGTAACCTGGGATCTTCTCTGGCATCTTCACATCTTTTGCTTTTCCCATCCAGTTTGTGCCTGAATCCTGCTGTTTTCACTCAAAAGTGTTCCCCAGTGTCTCATCCCATTCCTCTCTTGTGTTTGTGTGGTTCATCCTCACTGATATCACCTATGCAATGTGAAGGAGCCATGCATCCAATTGTCCTTGGCCAGACTTCATTAGCAGACCCTGCTCTCATTGTGTTGCTCCCAGAGTGTCATGAGCCTGCCTGTTCTCTGTGCATGTGAGCAGCTCCCTACATAAGGGGGGTGTTTAGCAACCAAGTTAGGCAAGCTGTCAGCTTTTCCATTTCCCAGTCTTTCCACTAAGACCAATGGGAATCATGATATTAGTGTCAACTAGGACAGTCTCATTTTATGGATTATTCATTGTCTCAACGACTGAAGAAAATGAATGACAGCTCAGATATGTCTCATGTTGCCCTTTAACCATTGCTATGTTGCTGTGGGATCCAGTCACCTGATCTCCTCCTCCTTTCCTGTCCTCTTGCATTTTTGCACCTTCATTGTACAATGATGCCATGTAGGGCCAGATTCAGATAACCTCTCATGGAGAGTTTTAGATGTTTATACAAATGAGGTCTTCACTAATTTCAGAGAACCTACATGCAGAATAACAGGTATGAAAGAATGTTAGAAACAGACTTCAGGCAAAGACGCGTGGTCATTCTGTGCACATATGAGGAAATGAGATAGGAAAGAAATGGCATCCTTTTATTACTCTGTGCCAGCTACTCATACCAACACAGTGAAGAAAAATTGCCAACAAAGGGCTGCTATTCCCCTTTCCATGCAAAGCAGACAGATTTTACTGCTTCCTCTGACAAAAATATCCAAGATTTCTGACCCTGTTGTGGACAGTCCTACCACAAGGAAATGGCTGCCACTGGTTACTTCCTCACTAGAAGTAACAAACCAGCTTGTGACTTTGAGGTTATGTCTGTATAGCAAGACAAAGGAGCAGGCCATAAACACACTGATCCCTATGACCTACTTGCTTTCTACTTATGATTCTACGGTTTAATGAGCGCTCAAAGGATCAATGCTATGTTTAGGTACAGCAGAGCTCATAAGAGCTGCTGGTGGACCTGGGTGTACTCCATACACATAAACTGCCTGAATGAGAGCCTGGGCATGTGCTGCAGTTCTGAGCTTCAGGACTTCTCTGCAAACCATGGTGTCGGCCTTGTAGTGCAGGTCTGAAGACTACCAGTGTGGATGGTAGTCAAGGCTGGTCTGAACAGAGGGCAGGGATGACAGCTTAACTGATAGCATACACATATCCTGGGTTGTTTCCCAGCTCTTGATCTGCTCGTGTGTATACAGCTTTTGAGCTGGGCTTTATGCTAAAACTATGACTGATTCCTGAAACTAGAAATTTAGGAGGTCTCTTTTCCCTGTTAGTGGGGTAGTTCACTTCAGGACACTTCAAAAGCAGGAGAATAATAATTTGAGAACAAAAGGCAGCTATAATAAAGGTATTCAAAATTATGAATGGTAAAAGGAAGGCCAAGAAAGCACTGCTAGTCAGCCTTCTTGGTAATAAAAAAGAAATTGGTGGCCATTGAACAAAATTACAAAGCAACACATTGTGAGTGGATGAAAGGTAATGTTGTTTACAAAAGGTATAATTAAACGATGATATTCACTGCTCCAGAGATTGAGAGTGATATCTCTCTAGGATTAAGAAATGATTCAGCATTTATATAAATAAAAAGAACATCTGCAAGGACACTAGCTAAACACAATTACAAGAGCTATCAATCCTCATGCTTTAGGGCATGGTTACCTGCTGAGGTCAGGAAGAAATTTTTTCATGGTACAGCACTAAAAAGTAAAATGCATTATTGGGCATTGATGGGTATTGGATACCTTATTAGATAGTCCTTTAATCTGTTCCACTATGCAGTTATTCTCTTCCTCCATATTACAAATCAGTGAAGCATTTAGGTGTGTGCTTAAATTCTATTTTGAAATCAACAGGACTTAAAAACGTGGATAAATGTAAGAGCACAATTAAGCACTTTCCAGAATAGATATATTAAGTACCTGCTTAAATTTATAGACATATTGAAGTGGTTTTCGATTGTGGACTGATGTTTCAGTGGCCAAACCTCACACACAAAGCCGGTAGAACTTACTGTATTTAATATTTTATCAACTGATTTTGTAGAAACTCTATATAACAACAAGATGCTAGTTCTAAAAATTTCAAACTTTGATCTCAATATCCCGTGAATTTGTGACTATAGCTCTACAGTTTATTCAAGTAGGTAATCCAATATGCATATAGACATAATCATACTGGTCTAAAATAGTTACTGTTTTCATCCTTGAGCTTCTTTTCTGGTGTGAATAAAATGAGCTTTGCACTCTGCTGTAGTTTCCTCCCTTGTATTTGCATCCTGGTGGTTCATCTTACACTTCTAGGCAAGGCAGCAGCCAGACATTGAAGATTTCTTTGAAGATTTAAATTTTGCTTTAAACTTCTTATCCTTTCCTCTTAGAGAAGATATCACTCAATCCCTAAAGACTTGCAGGGTCAGCAGCAGGCCTCGGAACACAGAGGGAAAATGCAGTGCTGATGAGATCTCCCTGTGGTCAGGTTGTTAGCCCAATAGGTGCGAATATTGTTGACGCTGGCCATGTGGAAAAGGGTTTCATGTGAAGAAGGTCATATGGAAGAATGAACAAAAGCTTGAATGTTATTCACAGCCTTTGTCTTATGTTTCTGGCAGAGTGTTAAAGGGTTAGAGCTTCACAGATGCAGGAGACTGGCACAACTGATACAGCTGAAAGACAGACATTCCTGAAATGCAGGCAGGCTAGCATGGGTGACACTGTTGTGGGTGTTTACTACAGGCCACCTGATCAGGAAGAGGAAGTCGATGAGGCCTTCTACAGACAGCTGGAAGTAGCCTCACGATCCCAGGCCCTGGTTCTCATGGGGGACTTCAACCACCCCGATATCTGCTGGAAAGACAACACAGCTAGGCACAAACAGTCCTGGAGGTTCCTGCAGAGCATTGGTGACAACTTCTTGACACAGGTGGTGGAGAAGCCAACAAGGAGAGGTGTGCTGCTGGACCTCGTACTAACAAACAAAGAAGGACTGGTTGAAGATGTGAAGGTCGGGGGCAGCCTTGGCTGCAGTGACCACGAGATGGTGGAGTTCAGTATCCTGTGAGGAGGCAGCAGGGCACCAAGTAGGATTGCAACCCTGGACTTCAGGAGAGCAAACTTTGGCCTCTTCAGGGACCTACTTGGAGGAATCCCATGGGTGAGGGCCCTAGAAGGAAGGGGTGTTCAAGAGAGCTGGTTAATATTCAAACATCACTTCCTCCAGGCTCAAGAGCGGTGCATCCCTATGAGTAGGAAGTCAAGCAAAGGAGGCAGGAGACCTGCATGGATGAGCAAGGAGCTCCTGGCAAAACTCAACCAGAAGAAGGAAGTATACAGAAAGTGGAAAGGGGGACAGGCCACTTGGGAGGAATATAGGAACGTTGTCAGAGTATGCAGGGATGCGACGAGGAAGGCTAAGGCCCGTTTGGAATTAAATCTGGCTAGAGATGTCAAGGACAGCAAGAAGGGCTTCTTCAAATACATCAGCAGCAAGAGGAAGACTAGGGAAAATGTGGGCCCTTTGCTGAATGGGGTGGGTGCCCTGGTGACGAAGGATGCAGAGAAGGCAGAGTTACTGAATGCCTTCTTTGCTTCAGTCTTTACTGCTCAGGCCAGCCCTCAGGAACCCCAGACCCTGGAGGCAAGAGAGAAAGTCTGGAGGAAGGAAAACTTTCCCTTGGTGGAGGACGAGTGGGTTAGAGATTATTTAAGCAAACTTGACACCCACAAATCCATGGGCCCTGATGGGATGCACCCACGAGTGCTGAGGGAGCTGGCAGACATTATTGCTAAGCCACTCTCCATCATCTTTGAAAGGTCATGGAGGACAGGAGAGGTGCCTGAGGACTGGAAGAAAGCCAATGTCACCCCAGTCTTCAAAAAGGGCAAGAAGGAGGACCCAGGGAACTACAGGCCAGTCAGCCTCACCTGCATCCCTGGAAAGGTGATGGAGCAGCTCATCCTGGAGGCCATCTCCAAGCATGTGGAGGACAAGAAGGTGATCAGGAGTAGTCAGCATGGCTTCACCAAGGGGAAATCATGCCTAACCAATCTGATAGCCTTCTAGGATGGAATGACTGGCTGGGTAGATGAGGGGAGAGCAGTGGATGTTGTCTACCTAGACTTCAGCAAGGCTTTCGACACTGTCTCCCATAGCATCCTCATAGACAAGCTCAGGAAGTGTGGGTTAGATGAGTGGACAGTGAGGTGGATTGAGAACTGGCTGAATGGCAGAGCTCAGAGGGTTGTGGTCAGCGGTGCAGAGTCTAGTTGGAGGCCTGTAGCTAGCGGTGTCCCCCAGGGGTCAGTACTGGGCCCAGTCTTGTTCAACTTCTTCATCAATGACCTGGATGAAGGGACAGAGTGCACCCTCAGCAAGTTTGCTGACGACACAAAACTGGGAGGAGTGGCTGATACGCCAGAGGGCTGTGCTGCCATTCAGAGAGACTTGGACAGGCTGGAGAGGTGGGCAGAGAGGAACCTCATGAAGTTCAACAAGGGCAAGTGCAGGGTCCTGCACCTGGGGAGGAATAACCCCATGCACCAGGACAGGTTGGGGGTTGACCTGCTGGAAAGCGGCTCTGCTGAGAAGGACCTGGGAGTGCTGGTGGACACCAAGTTAAGCATGAGGCAGCAATGTGCCCTTGTGGCCAAGAAGGCCAATGGTATCCCGGGGTGCATGAGGAAGAGTGTTGCCAGCAGGTGGAGGGAGGTGATTCTCCCCCTCTACTCAGCCCTGGTGAGGCCACATCTGGAGTACTGTGTCCAGTTCTGGGCTCCCCAGTACAAGAGGGATGTGGCACTACTGGAGCAAGTCCAGCGAAGGGCTACAAAGATGATTAGGGGACTGGAGCATCTCTCTTATGAGGAAAGGCTGAGAGAGCTGGGCCTGTTTAGCCTGGAGAAGAGAAGGCTGAGAGGAGATCTTATCAACGTGTACAAGTATCTGAAGGGAGGGTGTCGAGAGGATGGAGCCAGACTCTTTTCAGTGGTGCCGAGCGACAGGACGCGAGGCAATGGGCACAAACTGAAACACAGACACTTCCATCTGAACATGAGGAAAAACTTTTTCACTGTGAGAGTGACAGAGCACTGGAACAGGTTGCCCAGAGAGGTGGTGGAGTCTCCTTCTCTGGAGATATTCAAAATGCGCCTGGATGCAATCCTGTGCAATGTGCTCTAGGTGACCCTGCTTGAGCAGGGGGGTTGGACTAGATGATCTCCAGAGGTCCCTTCCAACCTCAGTGATTCTGTGATTCTGTGAAATTCCAGTTTCTTGTGGCCTATAACAATACTTAATTAAAAGGCTACTCAACATGATGCTGTAACTGGGGGAAGTTGCTCCTCTGTAGATCTGTCTTCCTTTTTTTCCTCATTGGATCAATTGCTCCTTGCAGAGGGGCTGCAGCTGCTCACCAGGGGATGGCTGGAAGAGTTTAACCAAGGAGTTACAGGCGGCAATTCTTCCTTCAGAGGCTGGATGTTCGGCCTAAACAGTGCTCATAGGGACCAGCATACGGAGACGAAGCGAACGTTTCCAATGACTTAAATAGGAGCTGGAACTAGGCCTTTAAGGAATAGTAAATAATTAAATCAGACCTCATATAGAGATGAAGTAAATCTCTAATACCTAAGAGTCAGCACTTAACAGCATGCTGAAAAGCATAGTTTTCAGTCCATATAGATAGATATTATAGATCTGTGCTAATAAGTAAAACCATAAATTGAGTTTTTTTCCTAAACAGCTCTTTTCTTCCCTTAATCTCTAATCTTAGGAGTAAAGATATTGTCTGGTGCAGTCAGATGTGTGTCCTGAATTGCTATTTGTTTCCAGTTTAATTTAAGATAAAATAAACAGGTCATTTTAAGGGCACAATCTCAGATACCTATAAAACGCTGACTTTCAGGAAGTGTTGAGAAAGTGTTCTCTGCAAATCTGTTCTGTTTAAGACATTTCTAGTTCAGTGTCCAGAAGATACCCCCAAAATCACCAGTCACAGTTACGTGTCTTAGCCTAGGCTCTTCTATTTATACCCACCAAAGAGATATGAAGTTTGCATACACTGAAAGATTCCTTTAGAGAACTCTAATAGTGGTATGTTGGGAGCTTCCTTGTCACATGTAATGTTCTTAGCCTTAATAATGTGTTCTGGCTTAGGATTTCCTGAATTTCTAAACCATTAACATTTTTTATATGGTGGTATGTTCCCTTATCATTAACTTTTAACATGAGAATTATAAGGACACTATCAAAATGTGGACTATTGTGAACCATTTTCCGTGGCCTTGTGGACCACCAGTGACCCATCGATCATAACACAGGACTTGTAGCTTTGCTATATACCCAGTCCACTGCATATTCCAGACAAAGACTCTGCTTACTATAGCCAACAGAGAAATTTTTGGCTGAGTTGCATCTATTTATGCTACTGTCATGGCAGACTAATAACTAGATACTGTGAAGAGAGAGATTTAGAAAGCAAACAGACACTGAAATACACAATCTGGAAAACTTTCTTCAAATATAAATCAATATTTTTAAGACAGGTTAAATTTGGGGCATTAAAGCTACACCAGTACTAGGCAAAAGGTACCGATCCCTGATAAGGATCCTAATGCATCACTAGAAGAAGATACAACTTTGAGACATTGCTGTTTAGCCCCTGTGGAGGAGTGTCCCAGCTTTCAAGCAGACTGCCTGTTTCAGTCCCAGCTGCCTCTGCAAGGATGTTATCTGTAAGCTCCTGACATGGGCAGTGATACCATTTAAATGTGCAAGTAGGTGTGACTCTCCTTCTGACAAACTAGTCTGTGCTCTCCTACTGGCTTCTGGCTATCAGCCAGGGTCCCTGCAAGTCTGCTTCCTCCAGGGCAATGGAAATGATAATTAACAACCAAAGAGCTTTCTTAAGGAAAAGAATCATTTGTTTAGAAGAAAAACAGTTCAGAGAAAATGAGGTGATCCTTCCCCTACTTAGCACTGGTGAGGCCACCTCTTGAGTGCTGTGTCCAGCGCTGGGCTCCACAGTACAAAAGACATGGACATACTTAGAGCAAGTCCAGTGAAGGGTCATGATGATGATTAGGGGACTAGAGCATCTCTCATATGAGGAGAGGCTAAGAGAGCTGGGACTGTTTAGCACAGAGAAGAGAAGGCTCACGGGGATCTTATCAATGTGTATAAATAACTGAAGGGAGGGTGTAAAGAAGACAGAGCTAGACTCTTTTCAGTGACAAGACAAGAGAAATAGGCACAAATTGAAACACAGGAAGTTCTGTCTGAATATAAGGAAAAAACTTTCTACTGTGAGGGTGACTGGAACAGGTTGCCCAGAGAGGTTGTGGAGTCTCCATCCTTGGAGATATTCAGCAGCTGTCTGGATAGGGTCCTGGGCAACCTGCTGTAGATGACCCTGCTTGAGCAGGAAGGTTGGACTAGATGATCAGGGGTCCCTTCCAACCTCAACCACTCAGTGATTCTGTGAAAATCTGTCTGTTCCTGCTCTTTACTGTTCCTAAGAGCTAGAGCACCCTGTTCTCTGCAGCATTTTGTGCAAAGCCTGCCCCTACTTTGTATTGATTCCTCCTCAGGAACAATGACCAGGGAACTCCCTGACCTTTTTTCCAGCAAGAAGCAAAGTACTTTTCAGCTGGTTTTAGTTCTTGGAGCTTGTGGATCTCACTGTTGCAAAGCAAGCTGCAACAGTGCAGGCTGTGGGCTGACTGGCTGGGTAGCAGCTTTGCAGAAAAGGACATGGGGTTCTTGTGAACAAGAAGCTGAATGTGAGCCAGCAAAGTGCCCTTGCAGGGAAGAAGGCCAAGTGCATTCTAAGCTGTATTAGCAAGAGTGTAGTCAGCAGGTCCAGGGAAGTGGTTATTTCCCTCCATTTAGCACTTGTGAGACCACACCTGTAGTATTGTGTCCAGCTTTGTGATCCCCAGTACAAAACAGACATACCAGAGTCTGTTGGATCACATGATGTATGAAGAGAAGCTGAGAGAATTAAGTTTGGCCTTAAGAAAAGGCTAAGGCTATTGGTCTCTTCAACTATCTAATGCAAGACTACAGGGGAAAAAGGAGCCAGACTCGGCCAAGAGATGCATGGTGCTAGGACAAGACACAGTGAACACAAGCTTCAGCAAAGGAAATTCCAATTAGATGTCAGGAAAAACTTTTTTTTTTTTACCATAAGGATGGTTAAGCACTGTAACAGGTATCCAGAGAGGTTGTGAACCTCCATCCTTGGAAATACTCAACATCCAACTGGACAAGGCCCTGAACAACCTGTTCTATTTGATCCTGCTTTGAGCAGATGGTTGGATAAAATGACTGTCATAGGTCCCCTGCAACCTAAATTATGCTGTGATTCTATGAGCTAATGGCAAGGCCCATAGTCTCTATAGTTTGGATCCAGCTATCTTTTCTGGGAGTCGGTTTTATGTTGTTTCTCCACCTGCTCCTCTTTCTGGCTTTAGTAGTACAGATCAGCAAATTCACTCCAAAAAGTCCCATAACTCTGATGTAAATAAGTTGGTATCTCTTTCATTAGTAGGCTACAAAAGAGTGCTCAGTGCTTCTGCGGCATTCATGTTTCTGCATGGGGACTACAGAAGTTCAGCACTCTCTGGGTTAATGCTCAACACAAGTGAAAATCTTTATCTCACAGTGTGTGGGACAAATTGGATTTGAAATGGCTATAGAGGGTCATCAGTTCTTCAAATGGACATGGCATGAATCTCCCATAAACTGAAACATAGCTGGTGCTGCACAGATTCATCTAGAGAGTTTATTATTAGGGAACTGGGGGTGTTTTCAAATGCAGGGATGTAATTTTTCATGACTAGATTTTGTTAGCAAGGAGTTTAGACAGTTTCTGCTACTGAAACCTAATAAGTCATTTTATCAGCACATTTTATTTCCTGGGTTGCTGACACCTCAGCAACCCTCCTCTTCTCTCAGTATCACGTGGCAAGAAAACAACTGACAAATAAATAGAAATCATTGGTTGTGCACTCACTGAAATTGCATATTCCAACTGGGAAGCTTGGATAATGCAGTTCAGTATTAAAGCGGTGTCCATTAAAGGCATATAGGTCTCTTGCTCACTCGCTCTCTCTCATCATATACTGTATATAGAAGGACAAATCTGTAATTGAGGGAATATATCATGAAATCATACCAAGCTGTATAGCCATAGGAGAAACTGGTGGCAGTGTTTCTGAGGTGTTAAAAAGTGAGGATTCTTACAGACCAAGGCATGGATACAGAACAGGTAAGGGGCCTAGGAAGGAGCCAAGAGTAAACTAAAGCTAAGCTAGACCTTCTTTCCTCCCTTTCCCAAGCACTGGATGACTTGCACAGGTATCTACCTTAGCCCAATAAGACCTCTGCATAACCTGGAGTCACAGAGAGCGGTTCACCCCTCCCTCAGGAAAATCTGCTCCAATTTTGGTCTTGCAAGATCAATCTCTCCTGGTTCATTTCTCTCTACTGTTGCTAAATAATTAACCACTTATTCAGTTATAACCACTTTATATCTTTTCCTATCCCTGCGCCTCCAACCACACACACAAATACAAGGGCAATTAAAACAGCTGATCTACAGTGTATTTACCCTGTGGAATTCTTGGGACCTTCAGGGATTGCCCATTCCATGAGGGTCAATATATTTTGCTTCTACTAGACTAGCAGAAAAGCAAATTCCAGTGTTTAAGACCATCAAGTAAAAGCAACGTTTAGCTAGAATAGCCAGATTTCCAGTCTGGAAACTAAATACAGAAAAGCACAACCTTCTCAATTGCTGTAATAAACAAAAGATGATCTTTGAAAGGAAAACCACAGTCCACAGCATGAAGGGCTCTGTAAATCACAGTCCACTACCTTAATTGTTCCTAGAAGCTATGAGAAAACTGCTTAAGAGTAGGAAGAGATCTTACCTTCCCCCTAGACAACCACAGCTGAGTTAGCAGGCAGCCATGCTCTGTCCTAGACAGAGTTTCATGGACCAGCAATGAGGGCAGTTGCCTAGGGCTTTAAGCTACAAGAAGAAGAAGGGAGAGCTGCAGGCTAAGCAAGGTAACACTGCAAACTTTTGAGTTACAGGAGACAGAGAGACAGGCTTAATTCTTTATCTCAGTCTGGGGCCCTCCATGAGGCTAACAGCAGCTTGGATACTCAGTAAGCTTACAGCTCTTACCCAAAGAAGAGTATTATCTTAAATTAAATGTGCCAAAGGCCTGGGGTAACTGCATCTCTGGGGAAACTTTGGAACCTCCTGACAGAATTCAAACAAAATGCAAAATGCTTTTGTCCACCCCTAGATCTAGAAATTAGGGGCTGGTTCGGTGTCCCCTGTCATCTTCCCATTGCAAACTTCAGCAGCTACTGAGGGTACTACATCTTGAAGAGCAGAGAAGCCCTGTCTCTGTCACTGCCCACCAGCAGCTTCTCATTTTTTCTAATATCACTTCTGTCCTGCCCCGCATGAGAGTCAGCTTGTGGGTTTCACAAAGAAGACTGTGCCCCTTTGCAGCCTGGATTTCCTGACTCATTATGTCCTGCATAAGATCCCAACCAGCCACTGAGGAAACGAGAGAAACCACATGGTCAGGAGCTAAGGAAGAATATCTGTTACAAGCACAGGGGCAGATTTAGTTGGATGCATAAGGAGGTGGTAGGCTCCCTTCCCACCTGTAGCCTGTGCGTACCAGGCAATGTGGGGCACAGCCATCCTGCCCCTCTCCATCACCCCTCCACCTGCCTAAGGCCCCGTCTGCAGACAACTGGCACAAGGCCTGTAGGACCAGGTGAAAAATTTCCACTTAAATATTTTCATATTGGAAAAATCATGGTTTGGTTTATTGTAATGGAACAAAGACCATGAGTTAGAAAGTCAATGCTTTCCCAGAGCTTTACATTTCATAGGTCAATCAAACCCCAGGAAGACTGAAAGCTTGGGGAGGAAGGAACCAGTGAACTGGGGGAGATAGTTTTGTAATTCTGATCACTCAAATTCAAAAGAAAACAATGTCGAAGGGAGGGAAAGAAATATTCTTGATATAAATTCTCAGTAGATCCTCATTTCTGGAAAAGCTGTCTTTGGAAAGAGGACTAGAGGTACTTTTACAGCCAGCGCACTCTACACCCCAGTTGTCTCATGCTATCACTGATCACATATGCAGAGAACCAGAGGAACAAGACTGGACTGTGACCCTAGAGACAACTGAACAAACTGCAAAAAGCTTCCTTATTCTCAGCCAGTCCCAGCTTGAAAGTTGGCTAGGAGGAAATCCTTGTTTCTCCTCATTAGGCTCCAGCCAACACTCTTGGTGTTAATTCATTTTTAAGGAAAGCATCTGTGTGGATTTGTACTGCTCTGGCTGCGGGATGGTCAAAGCAAAGGGCAGGAAACAAGGAAACTGTGTAGATTATATCCTCCTGCCACTGTAAAAGTTAACCCTGAGCCAGTCTTATTTATCTTCTTAGATCACTTGATATTAGATGGTAGGGCTCATGTCAGATAGCAAGACCCCTGTGAGAAACAGGTGGAATTAATGTTCCATAGATGGCAGGGACTGGGAAAGGATGGTGTGGTATTTGTGGAATTTGTGACAGCAAATTCACAGCACTATTTTATATCAGTTCAAAGTGAAAACTAAGAACAGTAGGAGAGGCAGGGCTAGAAGGAAGCTCTGGCTTTGGGTGCTTGTATCTGAAGCCAGGATATTGTCCTTGCAGAATATTTACCATGTACATAATTAAACCCGTAAGTGCCAGCTGAACTGGAAATCATGCTGTGTGGTGCCTCTCCTACTGTCTGAATGACTGTTAGACAGTTGGCTCTGTTTTGACACTAAAATACAGTGCATCATAGATCCATTCATCTGTCATCTGTTGCCTACTTGTCTCTTTTCCCATTTAGTTGTGTACAAGATGAAATGTTTTCCTCCTGCTGCTTCTCTGGTTTTTTACACTTCATTTTCTTTGCTGCTTTTTAATGTACCCGCAATGAAATAGCCACATAGAGCCACATTGCCAGCCATAACCATGGACTGAAGCTATATTGGTTTAAGAAATAAACAGCCATCTTCATATTTTTCCTCTCTTTCTCATTACAAAGCTGAAATGAACATATTATTAATTAGACTTCTGTCTCTTTCCCCCTCCTTTCTCTTTAAATAACTAGTAGAAGAGCAGGGGAAAAGTTACTATGCATTGTTATACGTTCATTACTATGACATATTAAGCAGAAAACCAAAGTAATGATAGAGTAATGCAGCCAAAGAAAATTACCTGTATTATATTGTCATAGGGGATTGAGACACAGTCAGTTACATGTATACAAACCACAAGAACTGTTTAAAGAACAAGTAATTACAGGGTTAGGGGAGGGGCACGTTTAGATAAATACTCTCATGAATTATTTACTGTAAAGCTGTGGAAGTTTTTCTCCTGAAAATAACTGCAAAAAGTAGCCACAAAGCAGCCTATTCGCTGGGCTGGTCTAAAGTAATGAATAGGTATTTATACATTTCTGTGCTGGACTGTGCCAGGACTGTCTAACCCACTCTGGCAATGATAGAAGATTCTTATTTTGTCTATTTTTAGCCATCAGTGCTGAGGAAAATAAAATAAAAGATTATGTAGGAATTTAACCTCTGTGTGAGCCTCTTGATACCTAAGGACAAAAAACTCCAAAACCTTGCGACATTGCCTTCTATCCTCTTGGTGCTTGCTTACATTCTGTATGACAGTTCCTGAAGCCTGTCTGTTCTTATGAAACTTTCTCCTTTTTAGTCAGTGAAAATGATGAAGAAACTTTTGAGATCTCCTAGAACTCTCATGATTCATCATGAGTCACGATGCCTTAATTTTGGAGTACCCTAAACATGAAGGTTAAACTGGTCTTTCCTTTCTTCAAGGCAAATATTTTTAGGCATCAGAAAATTCAGGAAAATGCTTAATGGGATTTTTAAAAGGCCTTTACCTGGTTAGGCATAGTATTCATATCATGGACCTTCACAGGCATAAAAATTAGGCTCCTAATTTAAGCATGTTATCCTGTTCATTCTGTCATTGATAGAGTCAGAGGGGTATGTTCAGAAGAAAATTCAGTCGATCAAAAAATAGATGTGAACCATCTATGCCTTTCCACTGAGCAGAGGTGCCCAGGTTTCCCCATTCAGTGGGGAGGAAACTTAGAGGACTAGCTCTGACAAGACAGAGGAAGTTAAGTGGGATGAATCCCACCTTGATGGCCAGCTTCTGTGGGAAAATCTGTCCCCTCAGCCATTCTCTGGCAGCAACAGCTCTGAAGCAGCAGCACTTCCATCGAGATGTTAATAAGGACCACACACTAATTGTGCACTTCCATATATCACCTATGTGGGATCAGTTTTGGAAAGCAACAGGAAACACCCAGCAGATGTGGGTTTATGGGATGCCCTTCCATTAAAACCACTCAGCATGGTACCCATGCCTTCAGAGCCCATGGTGCAGCTGCAGTAGCATAAGTGTGCAGCTCCCATCTAGGTCATGGCTGAAGCCAGTCCTAAGCAAAATAATTTTGCACAAACCACAGTCTTTGCCTTCTCTGGTTTCCTCCCCACTAGAACCAGCAACACTAGCTGCTTGTGTCAGAGATGTCTATCGTGGTGTTTGAAAGGAAGCTGAGCAGACAGACCTGTGGCAAGGTTCAACAGGAACCTTGATGGGTACTTGCTGCTCCTGAAAGTCACAGCCGGACATCTCTTGTATCATGCTCATCATGGCAAAAATTTTGTTCCATTCAATCTCTCCATCTGCAAGTGAAATTGCACTTTTGCAAAATAACCAGAATATCCTCAGGACAAAAATGGATGGTGTAAAAAGGGGGGATGACTGGGACTGGGTGCAAGCAACTCCTGCATGCTAATTGTGCTATGGTCACTGAAAGTATTCTTTATTTTGATAACAAAAGGTAGGTTGCACTGAAAAAAAATTTCAGAATTTTCCATTGAATCATGAAAAATTTTTGTTTTCCATTTGGAAATACGCATTTATTTAGAAATGCAAACTAAGTAAAATAAATTTAAAGAGCAGGATGAGAATACCAGAGCTACATAACAGATAAGGCAGTCAAAAGCAAATCAAAATCTTTCTAAATTATTAAGTGAAACTTTTTTTTTTCACTTGACCTGGGTTTTGTATATGGTGAGTGTTTACGATTGAAAATTTTCAAGAGGTTGATTTTATCTATTTTGAATTAGATTTGGAAAAAAAAAGTCTGAATTTTCAAAAAGTTTTATGGGATTTTAAGTGTTTCCCACTCACATCATTAAAAGCAAAAAAGCAGAACTGATTTACTCAACTTTAATTTGAGCAGCATAAACTTCAGGTACCTCTGTCTGCAGTGTCCAAAACACCCAAATGGTGTTTTTTACCTGTTCTATTTATTTATCACACAGTTAAATTTACCCAAATTGGTATTTACCACTCTACATGGGACTCTGCTAATGGTCTTGACTAACTCTCCTCGGAGAGTTCCTTGCATTCATATTGAGACTGCTGATAATACGTTTTTTCAGGAGGCCAAAACTATGCCTTATGAAATAGTAAAAAGACAAATCTGTGGCTGTGTGAAAGAACACCAGGCTTTTAACTTTTGCTGATTATGAAAAATAAAAAAAAAGAAAAAGAAAAACCTCTCAAGGGTTTGTCTAACAAGCCTAATTCAACAGATAAAACAAGTGTTCTGCAAAGGGGACCGTGTTCATTAAAGTGTTAGTTCTTTAGAGGTGAGGTGGCAACACTTCTGATGCAAGCAGCTGAATCACTCACCACAGCCTCCACGGATATCAGGCAATTGCTCAATCATCTGCCTCTTTATGGATGAAGCAGACATCCATTAATGCAAAGCAGACTTTGCAAAGCAGACTCTACTTCTTTATTTTGAGCCTGCATGCAAAACTGTTAATCTGCACATCGTCTTCCCTTGTCATCCCACACCTTCCCTGTCCTGCCCACTCAGCCACGTTGTGTTATCTTACTCCTGTGTTTCCTTCATAGCTTGGGTCTCGATCACCTAAATCCCTGCATCCTTCCTGGGGCCCGTGGTGCCTCGGAAGGGCTGGCTGGTGAATCGCAGCTTTTGGGGCTTTGGCCCAGATGTTGAGCTTGTGCAAACTGGAGCGCTTCTGCTTATCCCATTTCTCAAACTTGTCACCTGTAGCTCTAAGCTGCTTAAGCACTGCTCTAATCCATTAAGAAAACTGTAAGCGTAGGCTCAAATTCCTATTCCTTCCCCTATTTCTTGAATTTTGCAAGCAAAGTTAGTAACATCACCTACCAAGGTTTTCTGACTCTTCCATTTAATAAGTCTTTACTTCAACTGCACATAACTTTTACTCAAGCATCCACTGTACAGATATTTCCTATGTGGGTTTTTTTACCTCAGAATAAGCAAATACTTTTTTATGCTTTAACAAAAATGATTGAGAAATTACCCAAAATGAGACTATGGGAAAATACAGCATTATTTTGCCACATCAAAAAGCAGGTGAATTTTTTCTTAGAAACTGTAGTGCCCCCACACTTTGGAGGATGGACTTAAAATTTGACAGATTTGGCTCTTCCTCCTTCTACTGTTGATATAAAAAATATTTTTTACTTGACAAGGTCGAACATTTGAAACATCTTATTTGTGTGTACTTAATATATCCTTGTTAGAAGTTGTCTGCTAAATGTTGGAGAGGTTTGTATGGGCCAGCTAGGCTCGGTAAGCATCATCTTTGTGGAGGACCTGAGCTGGCTCCCTCCAAGGTGGGAGAGGCTGAGCAGTGCCCTCGGAGCATGGGGCAGCAACATGGAGAGCTGGAAGCGCCTAGCCTTCCTGTGTTCTCACAATGAGCCTTCCTCCAGCTGGGAGAAGGAGAGAGCAGTCTGGCTTAGCAGGCACATGGGTGAGGAATTTATGGGGCTCTAGGGGATAGATTACAGGTAAAGGAACCTGAAGGCAAACAGAGGGGGAAGGGAAGTGGGGAAAGAAAAGGGAAGAGGAAGGTGATTATTTTTTGTGAGAGAAACCTCCTTGGTCATCTTCTAGCTACTAAGAATGCTGCTTCTGGTTCTAAATTCATTATGGGTTTTTTTAGGTCATGAAGGATGAGCTCCAAAATAGCATAAGGTTTGGTGAAACACTTTCTCCAGAGTAACAATAATATTAAAAAACGATATTCTGTGTTGTGTTATTAGTAATTAGCAATTGGTTCCAGTGTGGCAAATTGTCGCTGAGTCACTATACTTCCAGGGTAGGGAATATGTTGAGATTAATTGTGAGTTACACACACCTGAAGTGTTTATGTAAATGCTTATTGTTAATAATAACATCAACAATAATAACAATAGAGAATCCCCTGTTTAGCATGGTTGCGGTTACTCAGAACAGCTGCTTTAATGAGACATCTGCCAGTGAAACAATTTAGCCTGAGGACAATGAATAACTGTTACTTAACTGAGACAGTATTAGCATAAACTCTGCTTAATGGGGACACATTTGACCAGTGAATAGTGATTTCTTGGTACTTATCTAGGTGTTTAATAGTGAAAATTCTGAGCTTGTGGCAAAAATAAATGAATGAATGAATAGGCATACAGTAATATATTTAGTTTGAAATACCTCAAAGGTATCTTGTCAGAGAGTGAATTATTCAAAACTTAGAGAACCTGTGTGGTGGGTACTTGGAAATGCTGCAACACTGCTGATCACTGAGACTTGATCTTCATCTTCCAGTACAGAAATTGTTGAGATATGAAGACGAAATAATTTCTATCCATATGTTTCTGCATTATTTTGGCTCATCTGAATCTTTTCATATGCATGTATGTATATGCTTATATGCACGTATGTGGGAAGAGTGCTTACCACACCTCACTCTGGATTGCTGCAAAGCTGGGAAGACTGATCATCCAGAATGGCATTTCAGGTAGGCAATTCTGTTCTAATACACTCTGCTCTGTAGAACTCCCAAACTTTTCTTATTCCTGTATAGATTTTATTCAGATTGCTGAGGCAACTGGATAAAAACTATATGCTGTGATGGACAAGCACAGTGGTATGTTGCGATCAAAGTCATAGACCAGATTTTTGTAGACTATTGGTTCTCCAGGCAAGAAGTAAAAGCTTACCTGAAAATGAGGATGTTTTTTGCTTTCAAGGGAGAAGAAGTGTGGGGGGGCTGGCTTCTATCTCCTGACTTTAAAAAAAGTGCTAGCAAGGACTGAGTTCTTTATGAAATAAACCAGAATATTCAATGAAGGTTCAATGAAGGGACCAGAAGAGACCAGGGTTCAGAAGTGACCAGTGCAGCATGATTTGATCAGCCAGACCTATAAATGGAATGAGTGTGAACCATGGGACCAATCCCTAACATCTGTCTTTAAACAATGTGCAAAGCTATCTGGTATTTTTTTTGAGGAAAATAAATGAATCCTTGCTCAGTAAGATAAGAGAGACTGTTTATGAAAAAATGTATCCAGAGTTAGAATAATGCCAGGTAGTCCTTCCTTTCATCTTCACAGCTATCTTTTCTTGGAAATAAAAAAATTAACCCATGTCATGTGCTGACTCTAAAGGTAGAAGTGAGCCCTTGGGATCTGGAAGATACAGAAGATCCTCTTCAGCTGTAAATGGCTGATGTCTGGAGATCTCCATGGAGATACTCTGCCAGTTTGATGAGGGATTCTGACATTTGTCTTCATTCTGGAACCCAGAAATTTTGAAATTCCCATCTAGGAAATTTTAAGAAAGAATGACAATTATTTTGAATTGATTGGAAGATATTCTTTCATCATGTTGATTATTTTAATAACAACAACATATATGTACCATACCTGTAGTGGGTCTATTGTTACGAATGTCTGGTGGAGTCATTCATAATAGATGCTTGTATGTTTGAATGAGACAACTAGATTCCCTGTTAAGCTGGTATTTTAGACTGTGATTCATTTGACCTATTAGACACCTACAGTAAGATAAGATGAATCTGGAGAAGTGACTCATACCCATCATGTCTATACTGCTCTGGACTGCTGTTGATTTAGGCAGCAGAGTTTCTGGAGGCAGCTCTAATTTCCTCAAGTCAGAGCATCTCCAGTAAGGTTCTCCAACAAGTATCAAGAATTAAAGCCACTGTTGTCTCTACCTTTTCTCTGTACATGCCTCTGCTCTCAAATCAAGTTTATATCTGTAGGGTTTGCTAGCATAGCTATGTTGCTTACGAAAGAGAAAAGGGTCTTGCTCATGAGGGTTATGCTGACAGCAGTTCTAGACTCAGTTATACCAGCATTTTGCTGAGATAGCTATCTTGATTTGAGAAAATAAGACAAGCCCTACTGGCAAAAGACTTCTTTCATGAGGACAAGCCTTTCTATTGTACATTTAGTACACATAATAAGCAGGGAAGTATGAAGCCCTTTTATAATCTGAGGTGGGGCTGAGGAAGCTTTGCATCATCCATGTTGTCATGCCTGGTTTGGAAAAAATCATAGAGCAATCTATCCAAATGGTTGGAAGGGATCTTGGTAGGTCTAACATTCTTGCTCAAAACTGTCTTCAAATTTAGGTCAAGTTGCTCAAGGTTTGTTCAGTCAGATTTTGTTTATACCTACAGACAGAGATTGCATGATCTCTCTGGCTCCCTGTTCCAGTGCTGGAATAGGAGAATTCCCCATCACCCTGTCTGAATCTCTTCTCTACCTACTCCCAGTCTACAGTAAACCCAACAACTACAGGGTATAATTTATTGCTAGGGATGTCCCTGCTGTGCTACTTTCTGCTCCATTCCTGATGTCATTCTTGCCATACTGGCCTTAGGAGGCTGCGAGGGATTTGTGCTTCTCGTGGACAGCAGGTAGCTTATTGTGCACCACCACTCCTACATCTTTAACTGTGAGACCCTGAATCATGTCTAGATTTTTCCATCCCTGGCTTAAGGCATGGGAATTAGTCGTAAGCTCATCTGCTAAGCAAGGGGCTTTTTTGGGAGGTGGGGAGGAACAGGAAAAATAATCCTAACAGCTGTTTTTTTCTGCAGGCTCTCCATAGCAGAGATTTCCATTGTAATACCATTAACTTTATAGAGCTCTGGAGAAGTGATTTTTCAGATCCCTGACTGAGGGACTACCCAGGAAGAGATGGCTTCTTTCCAATCCATTCACCTCACTCCAAAATGCTGTCCCTGGTTTCCCTATAAGTCTATACTGTGTTGGGATAGTGTTTAAGGAGTTTCGTCTGACATGTGTTGCTCAGCCAAATTGCTAACACTTATTATACTAACATTGTTAATAATGCTGCAGTGCTTAAAGTGGATAGCAAAATCACCCTGGCTTAGAAAATGATTTCTTCTCTCACCAGTTTGTGTAGAAGATGTAACACGATTCTTGCAGTAAAACTCTCCGATTCTGACCCAGTGCTGGTTCTGTCCTCTGCTGCCAGTCCTCGTGTTGGGAATAAGAGGAAGAAATGCTTGAAGTCAGAGCTAGCCAGCCAGAGTTATAGGCATATGATATTACACTGTGTGTCTTTGCTGTCTGCTAGGGAGTTTGGCCCATCCCCTCTGGCTGTTTCCTCAAGGACGTTAGGGAAAGTAATTGAGGTCTTCCAGACTATGGAGGTCAGACACATATAAGGTCAGATCAATGGGTTTATTGTTCCGCTCTGTTGCACTGATCAGGTGCAGGGCTACCTGATAGGCATCTCTGAACAGCCCACCTGCTTCGCTACCCCTTATATTCCCTTTTCCCTTCCTAAGTTCTTAATCTTTACTACCTCATCCTCTTAGAAATAAACAGCCTGCCACTGTTCACTCTTTCCCAATTGGTCCCATTTTGCTGATTTTACACCCTTATTTGGTATTTGTGATATAATTGTCTTAATAATTCCTACCCTGGCCAGCAAATCCTTCAAGACAGTACACCCTTCTTATTTTATATATGAGGTTTCTTATTTCTGCTGGTTTTCATGTTGCTATCTCATTCATGTAACCGCAGGTCAGGGTTGGCCAGCTGTAAGTGTACCCTAACACTACCCTACCCACAGCCTTTATGTGAGCTTCAGTACTGGGAACGCTCAGTGTTTCAGACCCTGGAAAGAGGAGTTTCATATGCTACTTCACCTGTACCCCATTTATACCACTAAACAGAAACCTAAAATACTTGAACACACAGTTTCCACCTGTTCAGAAATTCAAACAACAGTTCTATTCTCTACAGAGCTTGCAAAGTTCACTTGCCTCTGAGCAACCATAGGTTGATTTTGAGTAAGGGGCTGCTTTGTGGCCTGGTGCAAAATTGCAAACTAATATGTGAATGCATCTTTAGCACGTTACAAAGCACTAGCAAAACGATATAGAACTAAAACTTTCTGTCCAAGGACAGATGAAGAGAAGGTATTGCCCTATGTAGAGAAAGCACTAGGGAAACTTTCACAATACATTTATTTGGGGGACTGGCACTGAAGTGAAGTCACATTTGCTCCAGCCTAAGAGATCTACTCTTAGCCAGATATCTAAACCATTTGGTTCAGTAACATTCCAGAAACAGTCACATTTTCAAAGTGACACAACAGGGAAATAAATGATGTCTATTATGTGAAAAGACTTGTGTGCACAGTCTCTGAGAAGCGTGAATTTTGCGAGCAAGTGACTGAATTTGTAACAGCAAAACTCAAGACACCAATAAATACAAGTGATTGTGCATGCACTAGTTATACACAGAAGCTTGAGCACAAAGTTGTATCCAGACCAAGGGAGTACTTTCTTATGGCTGGAGGACTCTCTGGACAGCTCAGGATTTCTAAATGGCATTTAAGAAACAGTGCTATGGTTTGCTGTCTCAAAGGACAGCAAGTCAGACATATGTTGTCAGAGTTGGTATCAAATATTCTAGCCTTAGTGGTTTTAAGTACGAATGAAAAAACTTCATTTCATTCTTTCCCCTTTCAGGTAAACCCTCACAGCTCCTCTGCGCCCTGCAGAAATTTTGAAGAGAACTGATTTCATCCAGCATAAGGTTGCTCCATTTTCACATCCTAAGACACGTGTCTGAATCAGTTGGTTCATATTAATGGCCTTCACTGCCCTTGCTCTTGGAGGGACATCAAACTTTTCTGTATGTGTGGGTACACTCTACTACAGAGGTTACGTTCACAGAACCAAGCTCCAAACTGTAAACCTCCTGCTCTAGTCAGTAGAAAGATCACACAACTGGTGAAACTACTTTAGTCTTCCCAACCTTTGGTTGATACAAGGCTCACGTACTTTGTGAACACTGCTGAAGTCCATTAATGGCCTGCTTTTAATACATTCTTTCTCATCAGCAGAACTAATTATCGGAGACATGTACTTTTGCTGTGACTCTTCCCACTTGAACCCTTCCCAGTGCCAGAAGGACAACATATTCATTTTAAAGAATTAAGATCAAGCCTTCATCTTCACACTGCACTGTCACAAGCTTTTTTGGAGATAATGGGGTGAAGCTCTTTTGTAATTCTTAGTGAGGAGTCACTAATTCCTCAGTCTGTGTCCAGCCAAGGAATAAACTTATTGTGTGACCCTCTTCGTAAACCAGAAACAAATATTTTTTGGCCTGATAATTGCTCTGTGTAATCTTTTAAAGAGCTGTAAGATTCTCTCTGGGTGGCACTATGGGATTATTTGTATAGTTGCTAACAGTGGGGTTCTGATCTAGGAGTGGGGGGTCTCAAACATGACCACAGCATTCATGTTACTGTTAAAAACAATAATAGAATAAGTCATCCTGAATGATTGCTGGGGTGACCTAAAGAAGAGGACACCTCCTCTGTGCTTTTGACACATCTGTTTATAGGAAGGAGAGCTTCCTTTTCTAGTTGTGAACACACAATTTGAGGAATATTTTCTTTTCTTTTTTTTCTTTTTTTCTTTTTTTTTCCCTGACTAAAGTAACCTTTCCACTACGTGCGTACTCTATAAGTCAACAATCCTACAGGAGCTCAATTCATTGCTTAAGGGAAGAACGAAAAAGAAATGCACACTGGATCAAAAAGAAACAAGACTAGGTCTGAGAGAGATCTGCCCTTGGCATTTCCTCTTGCCCTGCTCCCATAGGCAAGCAAGACTATGGGGGCCTTCTGTCAGTCTTATGGAGATACATTTCATCTGAAGTAAATGTTACCCTAGTCCACAGATGCCATAAAGAAAAATGTTGATCTTCTAAGGTTTAAAGGAGTGATATCAGTTGTGGAAAGGGCAGTGGTGAGTTCAGGGAAGCTTTGCTTGACCTCTCTTGATCTGGACTTTGCTGATAAATGCACACAAAGTGGCATAACAAAGAATCCAATTACAAAGCGATTAAGAATGCTGAACCCATCAGTCCCCATGACTGACTGAATGTATGTGCCCTTATTGCATGAAAGAGAGGGTGCCTGCTTATACTGTGCTGTAGGTGAATGTAAAACAAGATTTTGGGGACTTCACCTACTACTTGGGCAAATAAGAGGTTTCTGGCAACTGCTGGGGCCATTGCAGAGCTAGTCTGTCACTCGAAGGAATCTGTCTCAGGAATGGGTTTTAAACACTTCAAAAAATTATAGCATTGACTTTTTTTTTTTAATTACATCACCAAAGTCCTTCATGTGCTATACATTATCACTACAATTTGTTTGATGATAACAGCAAATCAGAATTGACTGCACAGCACTCATTCTCCAGCAAGCCAGACACCTTCTATTTGAGCTAAAGGAAAACCTCTGTCAGCTACTAGTGAGACAGAGGTACAACACACAGATGATCAGTTTTAGTTCTGTCCCCCATCCATGAGAGAGCAGTGATAACACACTAGAAAATGTGTAAGCTTATTCAACGTTACCCATTTTAGCTCATTCGCCACTTATGTGCAAAACCAAATCACTGAAAGTAGTCCTGATATCTAATTTACTGTTTATATATATATTTTTTAGTCCAAAGCACTAACTTGTTTTTGGCTTTTTTTTTTTCCCCTGAAAGATGTTTCTTTTGGCAAACAAACATAACACAACACTGTTCTGAATCCTTTTGAGCCCACTAACCTAGGTGTAAGTTTACAGAAGATGACCCAAAATCCCTCATGCCTGCGGTGCTGGCACCTTTAGGATTTTTCAGAAAGGACAAGAAATACTTGGAGAATAAGGAGAGCTCTCAGCACGCTTGGCCAGCTACCTCTCTGCAACAGAAAGAATGTGAAGAAAAACTTCACAGTAAACATCTGCCCCTTTTCTTCTCTTCCCCCTCCCAGTAGTCTTCATCATGTGGGAAGGACCTCCTAATCCAGAGGGCAAAAATCTCTGGAAGACAAAATACTGCAGAAATTCCAGATTTTAATGGACAAGACACCAAACTCCCATGTATCAGTCAGCAACATTGCACTAAAATCCTGTAAGAGGTTACAAGAGATCTCCAAAGCTCTATGTCAGGGCAGCCAGGGCTCCAGTTATATACCATGCACATCGACTTCCCTGTGTGTGCTGACTGAGACGGTGCCCTGGAACATGCAGACTGACAGCAGAATTTCCATGGAGGCTCACCCGGAGGTGACTGTCGTGCTTCAGGTGTGAAAGAAATGGGCTTAAACTGAACCTGAGGAAATGTATTCTGTGGATGGCTAAGTTATCGGTTATGAAACAAAGACACAAATGATCAACGGATGTACCCCTTCCCTTCCATATCACAGAAACAGAAGAGATGGCACTGCTTGCCAGAGATACTTACAGAAGCAATAGAGGTTCTCTGGCTTCTGGGGCAATGTTTCAATGTAGTAGTGTCACCAGTATCCTGGGGCAGGAATGCAGCAGAAACTGTCAGCAAGCTCTCTCCACAGGTAGAGGGATTAGTGCATGAAAACAAATGATAGTGCTCAAGAATGTCAAATTACATTTGGAAAGCAATTTTATTGTGTGGTTTCCAAGCTGTTATTACTATTGCAGCTAAAGGAAAAATATTCTAAATCCTTTTAATCACATATTTTAATTGGTTGAGAGGAGTACCTGCCAGTCCAGACAGCAGCAACAGGAAAACACTGTAAAATATCTTTTAGAGTATAATAAAATTACCTGACTCTACTGTGCTTTTCATCAGTAGATCTCAAAACACTTTGCAAGAGGAAGTAAACTTCACTGTTTCTATTTTATAGAAATAGTTGATGCAGTTGATGATGCACTCTCTTATTATGCCTCCACACACTAGGAAAGTATTTTGTAATGGAACAAACTGTCATCAGAGTAAATCACTATCAGGGTAAATCACTAGTATTTAATTAAGATAGCAGTAGGAAGATGCTCATCAGCAGTTTTAAAATATCCCTGACTCCAAGGCTTCAGGAATATCATTTTTATAGTCAAATAAGAAAATACACAAAACAAGATTTGCATGGGAGCTTTATTGTCTCTTTTATTTCCATAAACACCACTAAAACATTTACTCCTGGACAACAAAGAATAAATACCTTCAATGCAGAATACACAAAGGTTCAGTGAAGTGGTAGAATTATCTAATGGTTAATTTAAGGACATGCATAACCAGAGCAAGGAGGTGACAGTTCTTTACACCAGCTGAAGCTGCATTTCCTGAATTCCTCTCCAGACTTTCAATGTGTGTCTTTGATCACAACACTTCATTGCTGTGAATCGCTGATTCTGATGGGGCAGTGATCTGTTAAAAGCCTGAAATTTTCAAACACAGAAAAGCATCTCGTTGCTAGTGTTCCAAGTATTATCCTCATTTCAGAACGCAGGCTCAATATGTGTGCACGACACTGTACTGTATGTTTGTGCACTCAGAGAAGTTACTGATCCTGAGGTTCTTGGTTTTGCAGAAAGCAATTTTACAAGGAGTATCCAGTGTCTTGGATGGATATCTCTCTTCTTGGAGGATGGTAGCATCTTTCTTTTTGGGAAAAAGAAAAAAAACCTACAGAAATCATCTCTGTTTTACTGTGAAATACTATCTCCTTTGACTTTTCTAACATGTATATCTTGTAATGAGGAAACCTTCTGGCATGTACCTTTATGTAAACTGTAGGCAAAAACATACTGAAGGTGATCCCACAAGTAGTTGCAGTCTCATCCACTGTTCTGCTGAGCAGGCTTTCACAATGCACGTGATGCTGTGTTCTTTCCTTAAAGTCCATGGCTAATTCCTTAAAACCAAAAAAAGAGGAACTTGCTTCTATAAGTCATGTTATTAAATAACCCATTTTAAAATTTGAAATCTAGTTTTCTCCTCTTTTGAATGAACTATTTCTCCCACTCTCCACTATGCAGTGAGAATTGTTGCGTCTCAGAGCATGATTTGTTCCACTGGAATGGAAGCATTTTATACAGATGTACCCATGCTAGCTTTGGACTCTACCTCTCCAATATTCATGGCAGTACAGAACTCAGCCCAGAATAAATATTTGAGCATGTAGTACCTCAGACTAGCTTCACAGTCTGCTCTAAACTTCGCACTATTGATAGAAGTTTGAATGTGTCTATAGGAGCTTCATTTAGAGCTATGACAATGGTTTAGTAAACACTGTTTTATCTTCTCTCAAAACTTGTTTTCATCTACACATTAAGTTAGTTTTCCTTGATCAGGTTTTTATTCAACTATTTCTTTTTTTCTTTTGCCCGTAAAAATGCATCAGAACAACACAGAAAGGCACTACAAGCCTCTGTGAAATGGTTTCTAGAAGACTGTATTCTGTAATTGCTGGTGTCACTGAATAAGGGTGATTTCCTACGTGAGTGCAGTAGTCATCAGTGATGGTGCTGGGGAAGAAGTCCCTGAAGAGAGTGCCGCAGGGAGGCAATCAGAGCAGGACAGGCAAAGAGGGAGCTGCTTGGGCAGTGAAGGAGCCCTGCCATTTCTCTACCACATCTGATAAGCTAACACCAGGAAACTAATTCCTTTGGCACAGACGGTATCCCAGATCCCAAAGAAGCACACAGAAGCTGTTCCACAACATCTTGTGCATGCCAGCCCACTGAAACATGCAGTGGGATGCGGGATCATGAATCTTGGGCAAGAAACCTGCAAGGATGTATCATTCATTACCACCACCTACAGCGTGCCTGCAGATGTGGGACCTGCGAACAGAGTGCTAATGTGGAGAATGTCAGGATGCAGAAGTGTGGTAGGCTGCCGCATGTTGGCAAGTGCAAGATTACCTAACTCATGGTTAGCATGGAGTGTAGGCAGTCTTTATTAGCAAAGTTCATACCACGAAGTGCTAATTAAAGAAGAGGTTGTCCTAGTTGCTAAGGAAATGAATACTTTCTGTATCGCTGCTTCTACTTCAACAAAGCTTGTTCTCAGCTGTCCCTCTGGCTATATTTGCCAGAAGAGTCAGGGCATGATATTGTTGCTTCTATGACTACAGTGCCTCTGTGAGCTGGTTTCTAAGTCAAGAGTTGTAGGTGAAAGAGCTGCCAGGAAAAAGTGGTTTAAAACACTTCCTTATCAGGTACCTGGCTGGACAAGCTTCTCTTAAAACTAGTGAGGTTTGGGTGTGTTGTTTTGTTTTTCAAGGTCAGTTCTCCTTCTTTTGGGAAAGGTGCAGTCAAAACTAGGAGATCTGTATGCGTTAAGATTGGTCTAACTGCCAGCTCTTCTGTAAGGCAGAGGCTGACTGATTTTTGGAGCCAGTCCTAAAATGAAGATGTAATGGTTTGAATATTTTATTAGTAAAGAAGCTGGCTGCTACCAGACAGACATCTTGCTTAGTTCAGTCTCATGAGAAAGCACTCTCTGACTATATATTCCTCTACTGTAATACATACTGTATAGGCTAGAGGCGTAGTAATGCAAATTCAGAGGTGACATTAACAGGGCTGAAAACCGTATATTGTTAAGTTAAAGTGTAAGCAAAAAACTGTCTTCATGGGGTGGTTTGTTGCTGACTGCTAGTCCTGCAGCAACCCTGTTATCCTTCATTCTCACTGTGAGATTTACACCAGTCCCAGGTTGAATTTTAAACCATCACGTACAGCATCTTCAAAGTAGCCTTCTTCTTTCCCCTCTGCATCCTCCTTGGAAACCCTGTCACAAGCACTGTGAACCTTTCTCCTCTGTCAGTCTCTGGGGCAATAGTTGCGTGCCTGTATCTTTATCTCTGTGAGATCCCAGAACTAAACTCCTCCTGTGTCATGGAGTTGGGTAACAATAATAAAAATCTCACTTATCTGTTTTGGGGAGACACTGGAGCTCTCCATTGACTTCAAGCTTCCAGGATGCTGGGGCACTGCATTATTTTCTTCCTATGCTTCTACTTCCTGAAGCATTATTCCTCTAGCAGGCTATTATACTGAAACACGTTTCCTTTATTTCATCTGCTCCACCTCCTACCCCAAAGGAGAAATTGCAGCATCTGGCATCACCCCTCCCTACCAGCTGGTTTGTTGCTGTATTCTCTTGTCTCTAAGGAATAAGTTGCTATTTTCAAAAGACCTTTGAAGTCAGGGTTCCATTTCTAACTTTCTCTCTCTCTTAGAAGGACTGTAACCCCAATATGACATTTATTTCTTTATTAAAAATGCTCCCTCTGCAATTTTGTTTAGTCTAATTTTGCATTGCAATGTTTGCAATACCTTGCACTAATTTAAATGTTTCATGTGCACTGCATTCTGCAGAAAGGGGCTGTGAAAACCTTGTAACACAAAAATCTTTGGCTGAACTTCAAACTGGACTGTGACAAGCTAGCAGAAACCCCTTGCTGCCCCCCTGACTCACAGCAGCCATTGGAATGGCGAGAGATGTCAAGGACAGCAAGAAGGGCTTCTTCAAATACATCAGCAGCAAGAGGAAGACTAGGGAAAATGTGGGCCCTTTGCTGAATGGGGTGGGTGCCCTGGTGACGAAGGATGCAGAGAAGGCAGAGTTACTGAATGCCTTCTTTGCTTCAGTCTTTACTGCTCAGGCCAGCCCTCAGGAACCCCAGACCCTGGAGGCAAGAGAGAAAGTCTGGAGGAAGGAAGACTTTCCCTTGGTGGAGGACGAGTGGGTTAGAGATCATTTAAGCAAACTTGACACCCACAAATCCATGGGCCCTGATGGGATGCACCCACGAGTGCTGAGGGAGCTGGCAGACATTATTGCTAAGCCACTCTCCATCATCTTTGAAAGGTCATGGAGGACAGGAGAGGTGCCTGAGGACTGGAAGAAAGCCAATGTCACCCCAGTCTTCAAAAAGGGCAAGAAGGAGGACCCAGGGAACTACAGGCCAGTCAGCCTCACCTGCATCCCTGGAAAGGTGATGGAGCAGCTCATCCTGGAGGCCATCTCCAAGCATGTGGAGGACAAGAAGGTGATCAGGAGTAGTCAGCATGGCTTCACCAAGGGGAAATCATGCCTAACCAATCTGATAGCCTTCTAGGATGGAATGACTGGCTGGGTAGATGAGGGGAGAGCAGTGGATGTTGTCTACCTAGACTTCAGCAAGGCTTTCGACACTGTCTCCCATAGCATCCTCATAGACAAGCTCAGGAAGTGTGGGTTAGATGAGTGGACAGTGAGGTGGATTGAGAACTGGCTGAATGGCAGAGCTCAGAGGGTTGTGGTCAGTGGCACAGAGTCTAGTTGGAGGCCTGTAGCTAGCGGTGTCCCCCAGGGGTCAGTACTGGGCCCAGTCTTGTTCAACTTCTTCATCAATGACCTGGATGAAGGGACAGAGTGCACCCTCAGCAAGTTTGCTGACGACACAAAACTGGGAGGAGTGGCTGATACGCCAGAGGGCTGTGCTGCCATTCAGAGAGACTTGGACAGGCTGGAGAGGTGGGCAGAGAGGAACCTCATGAAGTTCAACAAGGGCAAGTGCAGGGTCCTGCACCTGGGGAGGAATAACCCCATGCACCAGGACAGGTTGGGGGTTGACCTGCTGGAAAGCGGCTCTGCTGAGAAGGACCTGGGAGTGCTGGTGGACACCAAGTTAAGCATGAGGCAGCAATGTGCCCTTGTGGCCAAGAAGGCCAATGGTATCCCGGGGTGCATGAGGAAGAGTGTTGCCAGCAGGTGGAGGGAGGTGATTCTCCCCCTCTACTCAGCCCTGGTGAGGCCACATCTGGAGTACTGTGTCCAGTTCTGGGCTCCCCAGTACAAGAGGGATGTGGCACTACTGGAGCAAGTCCAGCGAAGGGCTACAAAGATGATTAGGGGACTGGAGCATCTCTCTTATGAGGAAAGGCTGAGAGAGCTGGGCCTGTTTAGCCTGGAGAAGAGAAGGCTGAGAGGAGATCTTATCAACGTGTACAAGTATCTGAAGGGAGGGTGTCGAGAGGATGGGGCCAGACTCTTTTCAGTGGTGCCGAGCGACAGGACGCGAGGCAATGGGCACAAACTGAAACACAGACACTTCCATCTGAACATGAGGAAAAACTTTTTCACTGTGAGAGTGACAGAGCACTGGAACAGGTTGCCCAGAGAGGTGGTGGAGTCTCCTTCTCTGGAGATATTCAAAATGCGCCTGGATGCAATCCTGTGCAATGTGCTCTAGGTGACCCTGCTTGAGCAGGGGGGTTGGACTAGATGATCTCCAGAGGTCCCTTCCAACCTCAGCAATTCTGTGATTCTGTGATTCTGTGAATCTGCCAGAATCTCTTGCTGCCTGCTGGAGGGAGGTGTGAGATATTTGAATATTTGGGAGAAAGTCCCCAAAGAAAGAAAACCAGCAACAGCTGAGCCAAAAAATCTTGCAGTGATTTACTTTGTTTTTCTTTGGAATAATCTTTCTGCTAATAAAGCTGGGACCAGAGAGGATGAGTCCTTGATGCTGTGAAAGCAGTGTTTTAATTTGCATTTTGGTGGGAACTTCATCAGTTTACAGGGAGGGAAAAACACAGCTGAGAACATTCTCAATGTCTGTTGTGTGAAGAATTGGGAATGTCCATGTGGGAGAAACATTTGCTGTAATTAGACATTATTAGTCTCAGTGGTCAGTGATCATCAGAAGTTCATCCTGTTTGACATGGTATTGGCCTGTGATGAAGCCTAGGGCTTCAATCCTTGCCAAATTAATAGGAAACCAAGATAAAGACATCTCTAAGGACCTTTGCTGCACAGAAAATGTACTAATCATTTTAAAATCTTTTGGAACAATCTGTTTGGATAAGATATTAATGCATGTATTGGAGACATTGACATTTAATAGAGGAATTTACTTGCAGCGTGCTCCATATTGGCTAGCAAAAATGGGCAGGAGTCCTTGCAGGATGCAGAGAATACTTAAAAATTAGGGATTGTTCTCTAAACTATATTTATAAATGAAATATAACAGTTCTTGCTGAAATTCTAAATGTATTTGAACTCAGAGGGGATGTTCATGAAACGTCCTCCCCTTTTTATAGTAAGAGATCATATCAGGGACAGGCTCAGCCCTTTTGCCTTTGTTTTTGCTTTGGAATATACCATTTGGAGACTGGCTACACCTCTTTGATGCACAAGCTCAGAACCAACATAGCTGTTTTGTCATTCTTATTTAACATCTATAGGATTGTTATTTTACCCATTAACGTTCCACTGCCTGTCAGCACATCCACTGGTCTCTCTATTCAAGTTGGTTACTGATAGGACACTTGGGCTCAATAGTTTAGTTAACTGCTTGTCAAGTTAATCACTACTTCCATTGGTGAGGCCTGTCTTCAGTGGTATAGAAAGTGTACTGCATTTCTAGGGAGGAGACTACAAAATTAATTATAGGTATTTTGAATGTTCCACATATTGGATCAGATCTGTTGAACTGGTGTTCAGTGCACTGGGCAATCTGCGGGCTGCAATTCAGAAGATGATCTTAGTCCTGGTTCCTCTCTATGACCTTCTCCTAGATTTCTCAGCAATGCCCTTTTATTTTAATTACTTCCTTCAGTCCTCCAAAATGGCAAAGTCTCTTTTTCCTTCACCCCTTGTTTTTTACATAGGTCATTGCCTCTGTTGTTTGCTTCCACCTTTTCTTTCACCATGCTGCAATCTCTTTTCCCTGCTACACTCCCCTACCTTTTTTTCTCTTCACATTCTTAATGCTTCTTCTGCGATCCTTTTTCCAAGGGAATTCACATCTCCCTTATCCCATCTATAAACCTAATTCCTTCCTCTACTCCTGGTCCTATAATGTCTATTGACTTTGCTTTTTTTACTTATTTATTATTTTATTGTTATAGCACTTAAAGGTGTTACAGTCACCTCTCTGTTCTCTTTGGAAAGATTGCTGCTGTTACAGCAGTTGTTGTGATGGATCATAAACACACACTTCATATTACTGCTTATCATCAATGAGAGAGACATTTAACACAGCTGAGAATAAGTGGAAAAAGTCTCACCCTGCCCCCTAGTCTTCTCTGGGCCCCTGAAGGTACTAATGGGCCTTAACTGCCCTAACCAGCCTCACCTGGGAGCCCACACATACACTCTCTGCCCCAGTCCAGGAGCTGTATTTAAGCTCAGGCCTGGGCACCATCTCCTGCTTTGAGTTATAAGTGCATCTGTGCCTGTTTTCTGAATGGACTTCAGACCTATGCTGTAGCCTTGTCTCTATCTCCCGCTCTTCCTGACTGGGCTCCCTGGGTGGACCCTAGAGCTGATTCTTCACCTTGCCTTACCTTGGACTGTCAATGAATCCTTGCTACTGTCACAAGCACTGCTCTGCTCTCCTTCCTCAGGTATTGTGAGACTGCACCCTAGTCAGTGGGGTCACCCTCAGCTCCTGGCTCATCTTCCCTCATGGGGCAGCCCTGCTCTTGCTGCTTCCTGACACTTTGTTTTGGGGATCTACAAAGATTATTTTCTTTCTCTAGCACTCTCAACTTCATTTAGAGACCAGATGCTTGCCACTGTTCCCATTTCTCTACCAAGCTGTCCCCACTTATGACTGCAGCTTTGGCTTCATGTTGTAGTCATAAAGGAAGGAGCTGACAGTGACTCTTGTACTGTTGGTAATCACCCTTCTTTCCCTCCCTGTGTGGTCCTTCTCAACTAGCACTATGAATCAGTTCTGGAGGACCCATAAAAAGACAATCACACTGGCAATTTTAAGTTTTTCAGCACATGGTTACCATGAGCATCTTAGGAAGTAGCAGAGTTCTGAGTTGCTAGTCTTGTCTGATAAAAGATACCAAATATGTATTAAGATTATGTAATATTCTAATCAGGTTTTGTCTTTTTGTAAAAGGAAAAGATCCTCTTATGGATGTTCCCTATGCTTTTTATAGACTAGCAATGTAAAAAGAGGTTGCTAATCTTCAGTGCCTGTGATAATTTCTACAACCGTGTGAATGTGTATATATTCCCACATGAGAACCTGTATTGAGCTAAAGCTTTTTAGACTTCAAATCCCACCAACGCAAGCCATAAAAATCCCAAGAAATAAGCAGCAAAGTCATTCAGTGCCTTGTCTGTACTCCACATGATTGTTCTTTATGCTGGTTAGTTTTTACTCCCTCCCGCTGCCCAGATATTTCTGCATGCACCCATGAATTACTGCTTTAACAAAACAACAGAATCCAGAAATATATGAAACAAACAGACAACAAATTTAGAAGAGATTCTTGTAAATACAGATGTTGGGGTATTTTCCTCCCTCCCTCCTCCTCCCCCCCCCCAAAAAAAAAGAGAATATGTGTCAATTTGAGGAAATAAGTCCAGATCTTGGACAAATTACTACTTAAGAACTTGTTTCCCAAAGCAATGTTTTCAAAACACCAGTAGTAGATTCCATCTAACTAGTTCTTTACTACTACATAATTTAACTTCCTTTGAAACAATAATCACTTACATGATAATCAGTGTAGGCTGTTTAATTCTTCTTTCAAAGGGGAAGTGGGGCTGGGGGAGCAGAGCAGATACCCACCAAAACCAGTGGAGAGTTTCAGTGCCTGTTGAGATATGCCTCAAGCACACTTTTAGTGGAGGTCCTGCAATTCTAGGAGGGGATTCTGTACAACTCATTCACAAAGTCTGATGGTCCAGAACACAGCGAGGCCCATATTTTGTGTTGATGTGAAATAAGGTGTTAAAGAATTTATGGATCTGTCTACTCAGGGTGGAGGAGTGGGATATTTTCACTATACAGAATGTGGATAGCACTGTATGTCATAGAAGTTCTGGGTGACAGATTAGTTAAGAGTAATACCTTTAGGTAGCATAACTTGATAGGAAAAAAAGTGTAGTAAGTTATTCCTAGAATTGGAAAAAAATGCATTTAAGGGTAAGCATAAAAATTCATATAGTGATACTATCTAATAATCTCTATATATGATAAATTGAATGGTTCATACACATTTGACTTCCACCCCTGTCTTCTGTTCCTATATTGACTCAGACTGGGTCACCTTCCGCCATCTCGAATCTCTTAAGAAGTTTTGTGGGTTGTTTTTTTGTTTTGGGTTTTTTGATATAACCCACCAAAAATGTGCTTGCTTATTATCTGGCTTAGACAGAATTTTCTTTGCTCACACTAAATTGTTCATAGGAGCAGAACAGAACAGATGTATTAAAGAACTGAATTGGTGGATTTCTGGTATATATGTAAATCCTAGTCCTGCAAAGCAGAGTCAGCTCAACACTTCTCAGCAACATATGCCACACAGAATTTTCCTGCTTCGAAACTGAGGGACTAACGATGGGTAGCTATTATTATAGGAAAGGAATTGGAGGGAGAAGGGCTTGAAACCATGCGGAAAAGCAAAAGTGTTCAACTCCAGCACATCTGAAAGGGTGGGTAGCATGTTGCTGGAGACAGCACTGCTAGGAGAGGCTTCCTAACCCCAACAGTGGACACCGCTCCAGACATCCTGCTCCTTTTCTGGGTGGTGACAGCAGTATTAGCAGCTGCCAGCCTGGCTTTCCACAGTTCTGGCAGGACCATGACTATTTACACAATCTTGGACCACAGCTTGCTTTGTCCACATCTACAGCTAGCCTGCTGAAAACATTTACATATCCCTATAAAAGCCTCTTGATTTTTGTGGGAGAAACTCACAGCATGCAGTGTTAAGCATGTTAACATATCTTCCCAGAGTTGTGGCCTCAGCACCCAGGCTACGGTGACTCACTGAGGCTAGAGATGGGATCTTCATTCTCTTCCCAAGGGGAATCTCAGACCTCCACTGAGCCACAGCACTCACATCCAACCCTGGAAAATTCCTGAACTACTGCAGCTTGCGATCACAAAAACATGGAAGTATAAAGAACCTATTTGAGATAATTTGCAGTGACTGCTAAAACACACTTGTAATTTCATCTCCCCCTGAGTCCTGTTCAGTTGGACTCATGTCACACAGCATGTTCAGAATGCTATCTAATTCCCATTTGTATGGGGCACTGTTTTTAACATGCATGCCAATTAGAAGTCTATGTAATTTTTCTCATTAACAACCTTAACTTAACCAGCCAAAAGTACATTTGTGCCCACATTTTCATTCCAGCTGGGTGTATGTTGTGTTCATTACACCTAAACTGCATAGCGAATGCATGATGCAGCTCTTGGGTTCCTTCCTCTTTGCTCACTGCCCCCTCCAGGTCCACCCAGTACTGTTATTTGTGTTACTTGGTTTGCTTTGACACTGTCCTCCCCACAAGTTTAAATAGTCAATGTACTGCTGATGTGGCTCAATGTCAACACAAACTGCATTGCAGAGGAAAACCTGTGTCTTAAGAAAGCAGTAGGTTTGGGCAGCAGTACTGGAGGGTAGAGCTGGTAATAAGCACAGGAGCAAAAAGCAGAAGGTAGGAACAAAGCCTTTCCTCTACATGGGTGGTTTGCTTTGCTATTCAGTTTAGCCTTGTCAGGCTGACAAAATTGTGCAAGGTCCCCAGGCGATTGCTTTGATTGTTTGCCCTGAACTGGCACTGAAAGTCATTTGGCATTTTGACACTGAAGTTGGCAGTCTGGAGTTGAAGAATGGATCGGTCAAGGAAACAGTATGGTTCCAGTGCTGTCTGCTGACATCTGCCAGCTGAAGATTTGGTGTTTTGGTACCCAGGAGGCAGATTAAGTTTTGGATGCTGAAAGAGGAATTTTCTCTTCTCTCCTGTTCAGGTAGGAACAGGTGTGAATTTAAACTGGTGGGGACAGTACACTTTTTGTGTGGTATTTTTAAGTAATTTATATTAACTAGTTGTCCTGTTACATCTACTCTTTCCACTTCATCCAGTTTTAGAAAACAAGTCCGTAACTTTGTGTCCCTGCTGAAACGATGCACAGCTAATGGAAGGTCGTATATTGTCTTCAGACTCTTAGGGTTAGCAGCCTGCTAAGAGTAGTGGAGTTGACGCATCTTTGAGATAACAATCCTCAGTCTGCTGAGAAAGGCAGGTGCCCCCATGTCAGCAAATATCCTCTTCTCAGTCTGAAATTTTTGTTTACAAAAGTAAAGGAGGATATCAATAATGAAAAAATACAGGTTTGCAGCAAAAAATAATTGGCAACTATGGAGTTGGGGACTATTAATCTTTTTATGTAATCCTGTCCCTCAAGGGGTGCTAATCAGTGCCATACATGTTAAGGTTGCCAGGGTAGAGAGTGTCCCTGTCTCACCAGACTGGTGTGCAACAGCACAGCTACCCTGTGGACAGGCTAGAGATCTGGGCCTACTGAAATTTTCTTCAAAGGATGCCTTTGAAGTTGCATGTTAAGCATCAACTATATCACAGATGTACACTATGCTGAAACTCTATCACACTGCGTATCTATGAGGTATCTCACCCAAGTTCCTGAAGTATCAAGCTCCCTGTCCAATCCAAACATCTTCTGACAACTGGCTTCAGGCATGCCCTCTCCTGAAGCTATTCTTTGCAGCAGAGGAAACTGAAAATTAATACTTTTTTGCAAGAGGCCATCTCCTTCCTTAGCAGGAGGAGCAAAGGTCTAGAAAATCCACTGGAATACATTCATGTAGCTGGTGTAATTCCTCTTTCAAATGATCCTTCTAATCTCTTAAAACAGCTTACTCTGCTTGCATCTTTTTCAGATTTGGCATTTTGTCATCTGAAGTCAGTTGCATGGACATCCTGCTACAAGTTATCACAGGCAGGGCATGCCACAGTTTGTCATTTTTTGAGCCTAAACCTGCTCCCAGTGTGTCAATAAGATGAATGTTGCTACAATAGGAGCTCAACAGTAGTGGGTGAGATTATCAGAAGAATCATTAGGTGCACCTGATTACAGTATACAGTACTATTGATCTACTGAGATAACGGGGTAGATGGACCTAAGTGAAGCAATGACAGCTGTATCTTACAGCACCCAATTTGTCATGCAGGTGTCACTACATCTAGCTTTTACTATGTGTATGCTGTTGGATGGAATTGTCTTCATGTTCATGCCATATTACACTGCTGTCAGACATAGCTCTTCCTAAATGCAACTGATTAGTACCCCAGATTCTTATTCAAAAATGTTCACAAGGGACAAAATTTCAGTTGTGGCTATTATTTCAGGGAGCAAAGGCCCAGTGTAATGGCAGTAGAAAGCTATTCTGACTGTAGCCTAAACAAATATAAATTGTTTGGGGTGTCAAATATTTTGAGTGGAGATTTTCAATGGCATAAAAGACAGGTAGGCATCCAATTCACATTTGTGCCTATTAATTTTTTTTCTAAGAATGTCACTTACTAGAAAGAAACTGAAAAAATGTGAAGGGCCCCATTTTCCCCCTCTGTAGATGAAATTGTTCTTTTAACTGACTTAAACACGTGTTGATTTTGTTGGAAGTTCCGCCTCATCTGGTCATTTCTTCTAGGTACTGCAGGAACTGTGAATTCTGATGCCATCCATGATAGCCAAATGCTTCTTCCTTTCCTCAGCACACAATATGATAAAGACTGCAATCTTAGAGTAAGTAGCAATGCCAGTGCCTGTGTGGCCACCAAGCTCAGAAATGCAAGTATACACACAAACACACTGTATAATATCTATTGAATAGGCCAGGCTTTTTTTTTGTATGTTGATGAGTCCCTTCAATGTCACCTTTGCACTTTGAAGCACTGCCCTTTTCCTGGGTCCAGCTTTGTCAGCTTGACCTCTGGTATGTCTGATTGCTTTAGTGCCACCTGAAGAATCAGTGGGGGGAAAATACCTAGTGTCAAGATACAGATTGAATCACAGAATCTTCCTTCTCTGAAAAAAGAGGTGTTTAATGTTGACAGGTTCATTAGCACTAGTATTGGTCTTGCCTTGTTGCTTCGCCTTAGCATCAACTTCCCTGTAAATGCTGATGAGAGTGAGAAGGATTATCTTTTGTCACTGACAGTTTCACTGTTGAGATGGGGTGACCTTTTGTACTCTTTTGCCAATGTAGCAAGTCCAGATCATAGTTTATAACTTCTCAAATGCCAGCAAGAACATAGAAACTTCCTTTAGTATTGACAGTCATGGATACAGAGAGCTGGACGCAGCTCACTGTCACCTCAGCCCTGGCAAAGGGGCATTTTAGTTAGTTAGCAGTACATTTCTGTTATAAACAACCACTTGTTGCCACTAAATGAGTCCTTGTTTGTACTCTTGAACACTGTTTGGATTATGCACTCTGTTTATATTCAGGAGCAGGTACATAAACTTTCATTGTGCTTTTGTCTGATAAGTATATGAAAGTGGACTTCCTTCTGTCAGTTTTGTTAAACTGGAAAAAAAGATTTATATCAGGCAGTCTTACTGTTGGGATGACCAAGAAGCAAATAAGCCTGAGTTATTAAACAGGCTGTGGGTTTTACTCTCCCTTCATCAGGCAGCAGCAGCTAAAATGCACTTCTGCTTTCTAGAGAAATGCTCTACAAAATATTTAAAAGGACAGCCCTGACTGGAAAAATAATTACAGTCAGATCCTAGAATTTGCTTATTGTCATTTTGGGTCAAAAATATTCCTATTTGACTCAAATCTGGTAGTGATTCCTGTAAGTAAATTTGGGGATAATACCTCTCCCCCCACACTCTTATTTTTTAATTCACTATTTTTTTGCAGATTCTAAAGGCCTGACCCTTGATACAAAGTTTAGACTTACTTTTACAAGTCCTGATATTTTGTATTAGCTTATAGCATGTATCTTATTACTCATCCATGTTAATTTTGTTTACATTGGATATCTACACTTACTCTTCAGTCCTGTATAGATTTTTTTTTTTTTTTTTGAAGTCAGACTCACAAGAGCTTTAACATAAAGCAGAGACTAAATCAGTGTAAATGTGTCCAAGACCAGTCGCATTACTACTACTACTTTGGCTGCCTAAGGAAGCAATCTAATCATTTGGCATCCTCCAAATGTGTAACCCACTGAGTTAAGGATATTAGAGCTGAGAGATGAAGCTGGCCATAAAGGATATCGCTTGGACTGCACAGAAGTTGATGGACATCTTAACATCGTTTACTTAATCATCAGAGGGCTCACTGTAGTCAGTTGTCTGAAGAGGCCATTTGGCTGTGGGAATAACTCATTTGTCACAGGTATTCTCTGAGTTTATATAACTGGCAGTTATTTCTACATTCTGGCAGACACACTCGGTCAATGATTGAATGAGCCTTCTCTTTCTTAAAGAAGACAATTCTTCAACTACAGTAAAGCCAGTTTTCCTTCTAATTAGCATCCTGGCTCTGGTGAGGCCTGCATTGGTAACACTTTCAGAAGTTAATGAAGCTATTCTGAAAACAATTAAACTTCCCATGTATAAGACAGGTGCTTCTAATAGAAACAAAAGGTCTTGTTTTGATCAGGTAGAGCATCCTCATTTTTGTCTGTGTTGTGAAAGGTGTCTTTAGATTAAAATCTAAACATATAAGGCCAAGAATGGAAGAGTAATGCATCCTGCTTTTTAATACTCCTAGAAGGGATATCAGATATTAATTACATAGGTCTACAACTCAGTTATGGCTTGTCATAGTCTTATTTAGTATTCATATTGCAAGGCAATAAATGGTCCAGTGTAACAAAAGAAAAAGTAAGGAGAAAAGGTGGGAGTCTCTCTCTCTCCCCACGCCCCCATTTTTTTTAAATATACACACACTTTTAGTCAGAACACAGACTGGGACAGAAAGGATATTCTAGACTGAGCACCACTGAAATTGGTGGCAGTCTAGTCCACTGACTTCAACGTACTTTGATTTACATTTAGGAATACCTGAGCCAGTTTCAGCTTCCTTGATATTGAAGTTTAAAGTTACTTTTAAAAGTCTGTCCACTGGTTCTTTTCTTTTCCAGAAGTTTCTATAAGGGGAATGAGCATGTCAAAACAGAATGGTTATGCTACTGTTATCCAGAATTTCACTGCAAACAGTATAGGTGTGAAGACTCCTTTTCCAAAAACAATACTACTTCAAACTTAGCGCTTGTTACTTTTTTTAGGATTTAATTACGTATTACTCAGAGCTCTAAAACACTGGCATTGACTATATTATAGAGTACAAAATAATCTTTTGAGTCAGATTAGCAAAAATATTACTCAATTATTTCTTTAAAAATAAATACAGGACTGTTTCATTGGCTTGACAATCAGGGTAGGTCCCAACTTAAGAGTTGCAACCAAATTTCAGAAAATTGAAGTCACATCATATCTACCATGCATATCTCTTATTTGCCAGTTTTATGGTTATAAAAGCACTATTTAAGTTAAAATACTTAATGTTTAAGTTTTAAATATTTAAGCTAAATTTAAGTTAAAATAACTGGCTCATATCAAAGAAAAATTAATAACTGACAGCAATGGAAAAACACTCTTTGCAAAAAGCTGTCAGGTACAAAGTAAACAGAGAAAAATACCTCTTTCTGTCAAGCTTTCTCAGATATAGGGCATAGTACTATTTAAGACCCCTGTATTAATATTTATCTTTGTGTCCGGAAGTACTGCTGAATTTTGTGAGAGGCCTATATGTACAACAGCAGAAGTTATCACAGAATATTCAGTTTGTTGTCTGAAGCTTATTTTGGCATAAAAGACAAATCATTTTGGTTCTAAGAGCTTCATTTCCTCTGAACCTACATGGTTTTGATTCTCATGTCCTGTTTTCTAGTAATTTAAAGTCATTCATTTCAACAGCCTGTATTTTTTCAGTTCCTATAACCTCAGAGGCTCTGGATTTTTCTCTGGTTTCCTTGTTTTTTTTCCCCTCTACATACACAGGAGTATCTCCACTAAATTTTAATTTAATGCCCATTGTAGGGAGCTTATGAAACAGAGCTGCTACTTTATGCCCAAGAACTGGGAATTTGTTTTCCAGAGTAGATTAAATTTCACCTATTTCCTGTCTGAAAGACTTTTCCTACCACAAAAGATAAGAGGCAGCGTGTCCTGCAATAGCTCTAATTGTATTCATTGCAGTGGCAGACTGATAACAAGAATCTCAATGGTTAGTACTTTCTTCAGATTTTTGGTCTTACTGTTAATGCTCCAATACTATTAAGAGTTGTGCAAGTTAGTATTTAGAAGTTAATATCAATTTATAAACAGAGTCCCAACTGACTGTGTTGGAGTGGGCCAGTCAACACAATCTGGCCAGCCCTGCTAAATAAGACCTGAATTTCTCTTAGTTTCTTTGACAATATTCTGAATAGGTGATTTTAAGCAAAAGTAGCAATTTCATCAACTTCATGCAAAAGCAGGTCATGGAGAACTTAGTGTTTTGCCCATGCATGTCCTGTATCTTGAGTGTAATGCAGCAGCATCAATCTTGCTAGATATCTAAAACACCAATTAAGCAGAGGTGTGGGGGTGGGGGGAGGATGCATGTTGCTGGCTTTCAATACTTTAGCTGCTGTTGCGGCTAGCCCATAATACACTATTAGAGTGGTAAAGTGCTTTTCAGTCACTTAAAGTAGTCTTTTTTCCTCCAGAAGATCTCATAGTGGTTGACTACAGTTATGACAAATGATTGTAAAAAGGACTTCACTGGTGTTACAGAGTAGACAAACTTTACGTACTTACAGCTTGAATACTTGCAGGTCTTAAAATACTCATATTAGAAAAAGCTTGTTTTTTCATCAAACCCCAGCTAATCTGTACATGTTTTGGATCTTATAAACAGACTTTAATCCCATATTAGCTACTGATGTTCTGGTATAGTGAAAGTACTATAACCTTTCTGAACTCGCAGTTATGTCTCTATTTCTTGTTCCAATAAGGGAGAGAGGCAAAACACTTGTGTGATAATTTTATACCAGTATAATTTCAATATAATACATATTAAAGGTAATGCCTAAAAATAGTTTTTAGAAAGCCATCATATAACAGAGTATCTCAAAATGGACACATTCCTATTCAAAAACAAAGGTCTGGTTTACATCGTTCTTTACTAAGACTGTTGAAGTTATGAGATTATTTTCAATCTTATGTAAATTGTTGATTTTAAACTATATACTTGGCATTACTATAATATTTGCTTTTCTGCTTTAAATGTAAACAGACCGCTTTCTCCAGAACCTGTGTAGCTCCTGCAGAAAGCTTCCTTCTGGCTGAATGAGATTTGAAGCACAAATATTTGCAGCTAATTTTTTACCGGTTTGGCACAAGGGTCCTCCTGCATTGCTTGTTTATTCCCTGTCTATGGCAACTGCCACTTCAGCATCTTCAAGGACAGAGACTGGTGAAGCAATTTTATGATGGGTATGACAAGATTACTCACTTATAATTTTTGGAAAAACTCCAACTCCACAGATGGTCACTCCCTCCATCCCTCTTGGATTTTGTAACTCTGTGGTTATTCTCACCTGGAGCCCCTGACTAGTGCTGCTCTGGGTTTGAACAACAGTTTTCCATTGTGTGTGCAGGACAGTAGCCTGCAAGATGCAGAGCAATTTGAAGAAAGAAGCTCTGTAGTATGAAGTTCTATCATTTGTCATGTATGGTGGTACCGTAGATGATCCTAATATTGCTCTTCAAACCTAGGAGTTTTTGTGGGTGCTGAGAAAGATAAGAATATAAAGATTCTGCAGAAATTGTTCAGTATATTGCAGGATAAAACTCTTACAATTTGCTAGTCTTTATGAATAACATGAGTCTAAAAACTGAATCTGCTGAGAATTTCAGTGATAGGCAGCAAACAACCTGGTTTTATTAATAATGAAGCAGTATACACAATCCTGTTTCCTCCTCCATACATCCCCAGCAATTCTTTCATCATGACTGTCACCAAAGCAGTTACAATCCTTCACCAGTGCAAGAAAAGATAAAGACATGTTATTACATGATGGCTGATCCCTTAGCTTCATTCAAGAATGGACAGAATAACTCACGTAGAAATACCTCATTTCTGGCTTTGATTTGCTCATGAAAATCTCTATTACAATAGAGACCAATCTGTATGTTACTGTAGGTTCTCAAGAAAATCATTCAGATCAGAATTTGGTGGGCTTTTACAGATATACAGAGGTTTTCTCAAAAGGCTTTCCTAGTTTTCATTATATGTCAAAACTTGCAGTCAGCAACACTTGCATGGTATCACTGGCATGTTGAACTTCATGATTTACTTTAGTTTATCTGTTATTACTCCTGACTCTAAAGGGTCAGTAGGTGCTGCTGGAGGCAGAATACCAAGCCTGAAGGGCCAGTGGCTTAATGAACTCCAGCAAATACTATCTTCCCATGAATAATCTGTACCAGAGCATACAATATTTTCGTATAGCATACTGCAAAACATAATTTCAGCCCGCACTAAAACAACTTCCAAATAGGGCATAGCATTCAAGTAGTAGATGGAACAGAATAAATTAGCATCTGAGGTATCTTTTGTAGAACAACATATTCTAAGATGTCATCTTTCTCTAAAATATTCTTTTATAGTCCTGTAAAAAAGAAAGCAGTATTAAACAGTATCTGTATTATTTCTACTTCTGATTATTTACATTACTACTCAAAACATGTATACTTTCCTTCCTCTTCCCTTCTAAGAATTGTTTTTAAATTGAATTGTATTCACATTTGCTCTGCTCCTGTAATTTGTTCTGCTTGTACTTCTCTTGAAATTTCAGACACCCTCTCCACTTGTATACAGTTTATCATACAGTCGTTTTAGTATATTAATGTATTGTAATAATTCATTTTACAGCACTAATGAAGTGAAATAAAAATGATAAAAAAAGAAAAGCGTAGATGGTTGTTCTATGCCTACGGGAGGAGAAAGGCACGTTTATCACTTCATTGTCGGCGGTTACCAGTACGCAAGCAAACAACACAGGGATAGGTTCGGCTGCCTTTAAGCTAAAGGAGTTGGCCTGAAATGTTGACGAGTTAACGGTGGTCGAAAGCTGGGTCGTTTTAGGCCAAGCGCTGACGCTTTAACGCCAGAGGCTGCTCGGTTTCCCTGACGGGCACCCCGCCACCAGCTCCGCGGGGGGGGGGGCGGGCCGGACTGCCGCCACCGCCCCCCAGCGGGGCGCGTCCCCCGCCCCGCGCTCCCCTCACTTACCGCAGCGCGCTCCTGCCCCTCGCGCCGCGGCCGTTGGGGCGACCGTTAGGCGGGCGAACGCCGCCGGGCGGGCGCCTCGCGGCCCCTCCCCGCGCGGGGGGAGGGGGAATCTGCGCCGCGCCGGCCTCGCCCCCCGCCCCAGCGCCGCGGGGGCGGCCTGTCTGCCGCGGCGGGGAGCCGCAGCCCCGCCGCGGGGTGCGGCCGGCGGGCAGGCCCCCTCGGCTCGGGCCCAGGTGTGGCGGCGCGGTGTGCCGAGCGGTGCGGGGTGTCGCGGCGGCCGCCGCCGCTGGTTGGACGCGCGGCGCCTGTCGCTGGGCGGCGTGTCAGTGGGCTGGCTCCGCCTCGGCCCCGCGCCTCCGCCCGCCCAGGCACAGACATGACACAGACACAGAGTCACTGCAGCTGCCGCTGAGCCCGGGGCAGAGCGGCGGCGGGCACTCCGCGCGCGGCACCCGCGGCCGTCCTCGTGGCCGCATCCACCTCGGCCCGCGGGTCCGCCGGGCGCCCCGCCGCGGGAGGCGGCGGCGGCGGGCAGCCTCGGCTCCGAGACCCGCAGGGGGCAGCCTGGCACCGGGAGCCGCAGGGACCCGGCGGGGGAAGGCTGGCAGCGGGGAAGGGGCGGAGGGGGGGGGGGGAAAGGGGGTAGCCTGGCACTGAGACCCGGAGGCGGCCGCCGGCACGCAGCGAGCCCGGGCGGAGCGCGGCACCCAGCGGCCGCTGAGGCCGGGCCGGCGGCAGTAGCAGCGGCCGCGGCGCTGCCGGAGAGAGCCTCGCCGTGCCCGGCTCCTCGGTGCCGGTGACCTTCCCGGGGCTACTCGCCGCCTGCCAGGCCGGGGCAGGGCCTCCTCTCCCCGCAGAGCGTGTGCACCAGGCCCCGGGGAGGGGGCAGGAGGCCGGGCCGGAATCCCCCTTCGCCCCCGGGTCCTCCTGGCTGCCGGCAGGGCCTGTGCACAGCGCGGTTCGCCGCCGGCGACCGGGGTGGGGGGTGGGGGGGGACAAGCGGGACGGACGGACGGGGCCGGGCTGCCCCCCAGGACAGCGCGGACCAGGGAGCGGGCAGGCCCTGAAGAGAGAGCCGGGCGGGCAGGAGGAGGAGGAGGCAGCCCGCGGCTCGGAGCCACCTCGGCGGCGCATCCCAGGAAGAGCGGGGACCTCCCCGCCGTTCTCCTCCTCCCGTCGCGGGCAGCCCCTCATCCAGCGGAGAGCGGAGCCGCCTCCGGAGCGCGGGGCTGCGGGGACGGAGCTGGAGCCGCCTGCCTGGAGCCGAGCAGGGGGAAGGACTGCTTGCCTGCGTGGGAAGGCGGGCACGGAGCGGAGCGCCCCACCGCCGCCCGCCCGGCCCGGCGGCCCAAGAGCCGCCCGGCCGCCCCGCGGGCAGCCGGCCCGCCGCCGCGCCGGGAAGGTAAGGTGCTTCGCCGGGTCGCTGCTGCTTTTAGAGGCGAGTGGCTCGGAAATAGGGCGGGAGTGGGCGAGAAACAATCGGCGAGTGTCTCCTTTCGAGCAGCGGGGGGCGGATCCGAGTCCGGTAGGGTCGGGGTTATCGTTTTACCTCCTGGATTTTAATCCCCATCAAACCTGGAGTTGAGCAGATGCTCAGGCAGAGGCACGGTTGTCACTCCCCTGGCACAAAGAGGCTTTTTCCTCCCCCCCCCCCGCGCTGATGCGAGGTTACCACGGCCGGCTGGTGCCGGTGGGACGGCGAGAGCTGGGAAGCGGGTCCCCAGGCGTTGGGCGCGCTTGCTGCCCCCTCCTCGGCCGCCGGCCCGGGGCAGCGCCGCGGGGGCTCGCGGAGAGCGAGCTGGGCCCCGGGCGGGGGCGGGGGCCGTCCCGCCCGATGCCTCCCGGCACACGGAGAAGTGCCGCGGACGGAGGTCTCGGCGGCGGCCGCCCCGCCTGCGGGCGCGCGGGGGGCGAGCGCCCGGCCGCGGGCCGTTGGAAACGGCCGCTCGCTCCGCGGCCTGGGGGCAGCTCCGCGCGAGCGGGAGCCTCTCGGGGAGCGCGCCGTACCCTGCCCGCCCGCTCGGGGCGGCGCTGCCGTTTGATCGGGACGCTGGGGCGGCGAGGGTGGGTCGTGTCGTCCCCCCCAATCTCCCTTGCCTGGGCGGCTCTCTGTGGGGCAGAGCTCTGCTATAATCTTGTATCAGAACTGTGTCATTTAGCTCATTAATCCAAGCTCACTGGAGGGAGGGGGGGCAGGAGGGGGGGAATAGCAACTTGCTGCCTATGTGGAGGTGACATGAAGTTTGACAATGCCTTACGTAACTGTTTTTGGAGAGATTCCTAGCGCTTGCTCTGTGCCCAGTTTTGTTTGGAGAAAGCAAGTAATTTCCCTTCTTTGTAGAGCATCAGACAAGCGATCTTTATTTGTGTTTTCACCTGAGTACGGTATCTTCCTCTCCTTTCCTCTTGGAAGAACAGTATTGCTAGACAGCAAATAAAGCCTACTTTTTCGCACATGCACTGTTTAACTGAAGATTAACCTGAGGAGGCATCTGAACAGTTGTTATAAGGTGTTACCCTCTTTGTGTATGTACAGCACTTGTTTGTTATAGCACTTTTAAAATTACTACGGGAAACATTTTCACGGCGCTGATTGTCCCTTGTGTATTCTGAAAGGTATAGATGCCAGGATGGAAACACCGATAAATCAATTGTCTTCTAAAAGCGGTTAGCTTTCCTTATACAATCTCAGTGATAGAAGGGAGAGAAAGCACTGGGCTAAACAAAGTGCTGTGTTAAAACCAGAGTTGGCACTTGCCAACAGGTTGGCACTTTTTATTTAATGAAATCTTCTGAATACAGATTAATTTTCTTTGTACAACATTTATTATTTTACTTGCTCAGAAATAGGAACAGCAGGAAATTAGATAAATGAATCGAAAGGTTGCCTAGTTTCCCTGCAGTTTCTGTAAGTAGCTACGTCTGCTACTTAAAAAAGAGAGAAAAAAAAAAAAGCTAGCTTGTTACTTCACAGAAAAAGACAGTGTAGTGAATTGCTACATATTATTTAGCTTTCTCCTGCAAAGGTAGGCTAGGGGGACTTTTTTTTTTTTTTCCTCATCCAGTGGTGAAAACTCACAGACTAATGTAATAAAATCTATGAAATGTAGGCTTCTTTCCTCGTCTTATAATGCTCTATCATTAGACTGTGAGCTTAAAGGGCAGGGGAAATATTTTAACAAAGTCATTCTTCTCCTTGCTGCAAATGGAAATAGGCTAACAAGGTAGTTTAATAAGTAGTTATAAAAACAAAACAAGCAAGCAAAAACCTCCTTGCTCTGTTGTTTTTTAAAATGGAGAAATGACTAAGATGGAAAAGGTCTCCCTAGGCTTCTTGAAAACTGCAATTTGCTGATAAGTATTCCAAGTTTGAAATTTGAAATTCTTATTGCTTAGGTGTTCTGTGACAGCCCTTGATCAGCAAGGCTGCAAGTCATGTAGAAGCCACAGTAACTGCACAGTCTCTGATGGATAATTGGATTGGTAGGTTCTTTTTGTTTGTTTGTTTGTTTTTTAATTACTCACTCTAGCAGCAGGTCCCTTTTCTCCATCCTGTTGATATTTAATTCCCACCATTTTTGATTTATGTTTTGCGTTGCATCTTTCCTGTTCAAAGTACATACCCCTTCTCAATTGCTGCTGAAAGAAGCATAACTTGGAGATATTTTGATGCCAGTATGTTGCAGGACATTTTTTCTTTTTTAAAGCTGAAATGTTCATGGCAACTTTTTTTCTTCTCTGTTCAGATGAAATAAGATGATAAGTCTTCAGGTCTGGAGAAATTTGCACTGGGTTTATCTGAAGGATCACTAAAAGTAATATTGTGTACTAATATGTTGGATTCCCTGTGCCAGCTGTTGAATCTGTAGGAATTCCAGGTATGGTCCTCAGGTAGCCAGAGTGCAGAACAGTGGTGAATGGGTATGTGTCTTTTGACAGCACTAAGATCTGTCAAAGGCCCGATCTACAGAAATTTCAGTGAGCAGGACTTTTTATTAGCCAGTGTAGTATTCCTGCTGAATGAATTATTTCAGGAAACTTAAAACATATGCATCTCCCATGTACACTTATAATGCTAAATTGAAGTGTTCTTAAATACACTGTTTTTAAGGAACAGTCCTCCAAAATATTACTTGTGCGCCTATTTCCTGTTCAGATGTGTATTTTTTTGTGTTTACTTGGAATAAATCATTAGTGGTGAATAGACCCTTGCAGGAATACTCCCCATACTCATTTTCTCTCTGATTTTTGTGTGCCTTTATAAGAAGCACACACAGAGAAACAGCAAAAAAACCCAAGCTTTTTTTGCCTGATATTTGTAAACTGAAGGCTAATAAGGGGCAAAATTCATAACCTCACTACAAATTCTTTGCAATGAGTGCTGACCTTGACACATGCAAAACTCCTATTGATATCAATAGTTATCCTTTTTTTTTTTTTGTCCAAATACCTAGGCCTGTATGAAAGCCTCTGTTAATGAACCCTTGTCAGCTTTGATTGAAGATCTTTTGTCATCTGCATTAGAACTAATTTAAAAAATATCCATTTTAAGGGTATGAAATTGCTGGTATATCCATTTTTCCTCCAACCTATGTGTGCTGAAAACATTATGAAAGGGTTGCTTGAGAGGAGCGCATAATAGCTAATACATGGTTAGAGATAGTCGTTTTTCATGAGTTTGTCTCCACAGAGTTATGCTATATTGGTTATTTGCCTAATTCTGTAACTAGAGAACTTTCTGAGAAATCGTTTCATATAAGGAAGCATATATACTCAAGCACGTGCACTGTTTTTGCGCTGTTAATTGTCTGGTTTGGCCTTCTTTCTCTTTGCAGTGAATGCTAGCTTTAAAAAACAATCATTGTCCATTATCCCATATTGTGCGTAATTTAAGTGTTGGAGAGTCAGAACTAACATCGGGGAAAGTAATTTTAGTCTTCCACTTTTGCTTTTACATGGGATCACTGTTTTCCTCTTCCTGATGGTACCCCTATCTGAAGATAAGGGTTAAGAAATGTGCTTTGTACCTTGCAGGGATTCCTAATTCCTTTTGGTGTCACTTGGCTCAGCCTTTGGAGGCCTATCCTGTCTCATATGCTTGCTTAATGCATCATTGTGAAAGGGGAGTAGCAGATAGCAAATTCTATTTTATAGGGAACTTGGTGGGTCAAAAATCAAGGAGAATATTGCAAGAAATGATCATCCCAGTCTTGGCGTTGACTTTGAAACAAAACTGCCAGAGCTGGAATCCTTGTATAAGTGCCATATGTGTCAGAATTAGTAGCAAACTGTGTAAAACGGTTTCATTACCTGCTTTAATTTGCAGATCAGACCAGGTCTGATCTAACACTGCTTGCAGTAGTATCCAAATCACTGTTCTTTCTGGGGTGCACCCACTAATTCCATGAGAATGAAGTTAACTGGGTAGAAGCTGTGCTTGAAATTGGCAAGAGGAACTCCAGCAAGGCCAGTTCAATGCAGCCACAAAAAGCCAGACCAAATCACCTAGCCTGATGATGGAGGCAGCTGGAAGTCTCAGACAGTGTAGGTAGAACACAGTCTTCTTCATCAACCTCTACATAGATTTTGGTATACTTGAAAATAATGAAAGGGAATAGATGACTCTTAAAGGAAAGATTTTTCACAGCACTGATTATCCCTTCTGTATTCTGGAAGGTATAGATGCCAGGATGGAAACACCAATAAATCAATTGTCTTCTAAAAACAGTTAACTTTTCTTATACAATCTCAGTGATAGAAGGGAGAGAAAGCACTGGGCTAAACAAAGTGCTGTGTTAAAACCAGAATTGGCAATTGCCTTTTTCTTGACCAGTGATAAGAGGAGATATATTTCACCACTCTGCTCTTCTCCCAAGCATTTTTGAGTATTGACGAGTGATTTCTATTACGCCAGTTCTATACCAATCTTATGTCATTGGGGGATAGAAGGCTGTATGCTGAATGCAGTTTTCCTGAGGGACAGCTGGTCAAGAGCCTCATCAATTAACAGTGGCTGGTTTTACTGTTTTGCCAGTTATCTGTGAAAATGACAAAAACTGTATTTATGATCTGCTGCTCTTTGGGAAAGCTGTAAGCAGCAGTGCTGACACCAGAACCGTAACTTTCATTATTCAGAAAGACAACACCCTTATCAGTTTACACCTACAGTCACATTCTGAAACTAATACACTTTAAAATTAAAACTTATGTTTTGCAAAAACTTCTTTTAATCATCCCCCCCTTCCTTCACCAGAAAAATGTTCTGGCTTATAACTGCCAGTGAAGTTTGAGTTGTCACTTTAAGTTGCAGCTTTCAATAGTCCCTCTGAAGTTTAATCCAAGAGTGTGATATTTACATGCAGAATACCATCATTTTGATTGTATCATTAGTTTTAGGATTTTATCTCCTGGAAGATGTTTGACAGCTAAGACTTATGAGTAGGAGAGAACTAGAAAACTGTGTTATTGAACAACCTTCATTTAAATACAAATCAGAAAACTGAAGGAACTGGGAGGGGGGAAGGGGCAGAGAAGTGAAGAGGGAGAGGAATTGTGGGATTTGACAGAGGAGTACCCAACCAGTTACTGTATTTTTGATGCAGTTGCATTCAGCTGAATAATGATCCAAGTATTTAAACAATGATGTTTTCAAGGGTTGAATTTTTTTGCTTGTTTTTCAATACTGGAAGTAGTGTGCTGTAATTTGTATCTGAATGAAACCTTTATACAAAAAAAATATGAGCCTCTTCATTTTCTTACAATTTCCAGATAGACTTACAGACTTGTTTAGGGACTTGGGAATGACTGTGTCCGTTTGAAGAAAATAATGCTTCTCACCCTGGAAAAAAAAAGTGTCCCTGAATGGTGAAATGAGGGGAGGTGAGCTGTTCAGATGAGATGAAGTTTCTAACTGATTTTCCAAGCTCTTTGGGATCGTGGTTCTCCAGAATACTGGCAGGATTTCACTGCTCTCTTCTCCCTGACTCCCTGCCCTGTCCCCCTACTTCAGTCACCTTAGTACCAAATTCCCTTGGTGATTATTTTCCCTTCTGCCTTCAGTTAATGCTACTGCTAGTTAATACTGCAAATGGATGTTTATGTTCAGAAATTACCAGACATCAATGTATGAATTTGCTTAATTCAATGTTTTTCAGGCTGAAGGTACTATAAGGAAGTATGCCACCGGGTAGGAATAAGAAATGAAAACCAATCATTCTAGTATTACCAAATCCCCAAATATCCCCTCTTTAAATTGTGTTGTTCTTAAGAATCTTAGGTTTCATCTTTTAAAAAAGAGAAGGGAGTCGTAGGCTTCCAAGTTTTTATAGAAAATGAACTGACATTAACTGTGAGGCTCGGCAAGCCAAAGTTAAATTCCTTATTTCTGTAGTCTCATATTTTTTTCCAATCTTTCTGGTTCTAGAGTGTGACTCATTTAAACACAGGGAAATTATTCTTGTAAGAACTCTTTTAAGATAAAGTATTGGCATGCTTAATAACTCTTAAACAGGATAAGGATGGTTCCTGCCGCTTTAAAAGAGTAAAATTGTCTGCATGTTTGGATTCGTCAGTGTTGGGTATACCATACAACAAGATATTGTTTTTATCAAAGCTGAGAATTGGAACATTAAAGCACAAGGCCCCTGTAAGGTCTAATCTTTCTGTTGTTATAACTGGAATATTTTATAACTTATGTCCTTGATTTTGGTTTTCTAGAGCTTTTTAATGTCACCTACATTTATAAGAAGTCAGTTAATCTTCAGTGACTCTTCCAAGTAGTAGAAATCAGTAGGTGATGATGCCATGAACAGTTAAGTACTGAGAAGGTTGCAACCTTCTAGCATGTTGACATTGGCTTCCACAAAGAAAAAAACGATCAGTTTAAAGAAATGGTGGAAGCTTTTAGCTTTGGATGTCCTTCTTCAGTGAGATTCCCATTGACAAAGTATGGGATGCTACAGATGAAGAAAGAGGAAAAAAAATCAATGCTGATGTTGAGGCGAGTGTTGTTCCACCACAAGATGGGACCTAGTAGTGAGTGGTTAGAGAAACCATTTGGTGACGAGAGGGAAAGTGAGGTTTTTGTACTTAATGCTGATTTTATACCAGGTTGCTGAGGCTACCATGCAGAATGTAGAGGAAAAAATAATATAATTTGGTCTGTACCACTAGCTCAGAAAGCCAAAGTAATTAAGTACAAGCTGAAAATATCTTAGATACAGCTATCTAATCAGCTCACTTTCCAGCTGATTTGGATAGCGGAGGACCAGACACAGTTCTCCACTGCAATGTAGTCATCCATCTTAGAACTTACATCTCTACTGCTTGTACCCAGGACCTTGCCCTCTACTTTTGCATGCTCTGCTGGGGCAGTTGGATGTAAAATCTCAACTTCCTCATACTTGCCAGTGTCTGCTGCTCTCACATCAGTGTTCACACCTGGCATCTGAAGTGTATCAGATTGCATCATATCACTGTCCTGTGCTTTAGGCATGTGAAAACACCAATGTCTTTAGAAGGAACTGTTGCTTAATATACTACTGCCTTAAATGATAAAACTGAGTCCGTGATGATACTCAGTATGTAACAGTATTTGTATGGAAGTGTACAAAATATATGTTCATATTTAATCTAACAAATACTATGAATATTAACACGTTAAACAGTAAATGGATAAATGAAAAAATAAGAAGGAAATAGGAGAATGCTTTAAGGAGAAAACAAACATTTCTTGGTCATTAATGGCTGTAGGTTAATATTTTTCATTAAATATATGCAGTTTATCTATGACCAGGTGGTGTTAAGAATGTGGAGAGTGAAACTGGTGCAGGCAACTAGCATTTAGCCCACAAATGTAGCAGAAGTCACCATAAATGGACTTTAAGGAGACCAAAGCCTGCGCTGAATCATAGACATATTCTAATGGGATGAAGAATGCTGCACTTCTATTGGTGATATAATTTTATATCATTTCTGACCAGTGATAGACAGGGTCAGGCACAACATCTATCTGAATATAAGGCTACTCCTGTGTTTCGTGTGGTTTGTATCCCACTGTGCTGCTGGGCAAAATTGTTAGGGAGTAGGGTGGGGAGAGATAGAGAGGAGAAACATCCCTGAGGTAAATCCATATTCAGCTTGTGCCTGAAGGTGTTATAGTATTATACAAAACAAAATTTTCAAGTATTCTTCCTTTTTGTCCCAAATCTCTTCGTGTTTTCCATATGTGAGGCTCTCTACCTTTCCTCTCTCAGACCTAAACAGAATGTATTCTACATCAGTAATAAAGAATTCTGAACCTGCAGTTAGTATCAAGAATTCTCTGAAATAATTAATTTTGCAGCATAGTTAATTTTCTGTGCGGCTGAGTTTTGTCCCTCGGTTTTGGATTTGTCATGCATTGGCCATTGCTATGTTGAGAAAGGCCTGAGTTTGGCTCGCTCTTTCTTTCTTTCTTTCTTTTTTTTTTTTCCTCCTAGGCTTTCATATTATAAGTTACCATGTATGAAGGTAATGTGATTTGGGAAAACATCTTGGCTTTTCTGGTTGAAATAGTGGAATTGCAAATGTAGTATAGAAAGCAGTTATTTATTCATGTTACTAAAATGCCTAGGGGCCCAAGCTGAGAGAGGGTTTCCTTCATGCTGGATGAGGCACAAATATATAGAGTCTGTGTACCTTAAGGGTACTTCATTGGAATATGAATGCTTGTATAAAACAGCAGTATAAACAGTGATGTGTGGCTGGAACTCTTCTGACACAGCAACGCTTTCATACCAATAAAATTCCACAAATGATGGAAGCAATTCAAATAAAAGCACCATTTTTGCCAGTATAGTTGTGACTACTGTGGCAGCTTCTGCTAGCCAAGTTATGTCAATCAACAGTCACTTTTCACACCATCAGCCAGCATAGCTGGGCTGTCAGAAATTCCCAAAGCAAGAAACCATTCCTGCCCAAAAGAGCTTACAAAATGTGGAGGTAAGAGTGTGCTAAAGTGTTTGAAAACTGATACGTTTTGTTTGGGTTTTTTTTGATTGCAGTTTTAATCTCAATAATTTGAGATATTTTCTCAAATGATCATATTTATCATTTGAATAACACTGGCTTATTTATTGCTGGATTTGTTTAAATGTCTGTGGAAAAGATAAAAGCTGTGTTCCTGTATTGTGATCCACTGGCAGCAGCAGCAGGGGACAATTCTGAAAGAATTCACTGTAGTTCTGGGACATAACTGTATTTAACGGTATTTCTCTGTCAGGTTAATCTTTTTTTTTTTTTTTAATTGATGTGGTATTTTAAATACATTTTTATATTTGACTTGAAAGTGCTAAAATAAAATCTTACAATAGTCTGTAAGACCAATTCTTTGGACTAACCAACAGAAACCTTTTGCAGGATGGAGACAGATCCCACTGCACCTGCCTTGATGCGTGATGGTAATTTATGAAAGTGAAATGAATCTAACATGGCAGGAATCGAGTCATTCATCACAGATAGCAAGAAATCCAGGTTCCCTTGCGTTTTCCTGTCTTTTTCTCTGCCTGTATTCACCATGCATATCTGAGTTCGTGATGCAACATTTTTGATCACCAGTGACTGGTTCTGTCTGATCTTTTTGAGTCAGGGTACAGCAATTGTTTTAGGGCTTTAGTATCTTTGATTAATCAGAGCAAAGTGGAATTTCTAGTGAAATTTTAGTGACTTGAACAGTTGTATTCTAGCAGGCCAGAGATAATGTTATTAAGAAGTGAGAAACATTTTCAGGAGCTGTTTGTAATGCTGACTTTAGTGAGAAATCATTCCCTAATTGTTCAGGTTATCTTAGATTCATTTTGGAATCCTCTCTGCTCTTAGATAAGCAGACTGACAGATGATACCCTTTAATATTTTCAGTTAGCCTTTCCTGTTGACCGTGGACCTGGCCACCATGTTCAGTGCTGTTGTTGCTGACTGTAACTCCACCTGAGTTTACCCAGGTAACACAGTGTAAATTCCCTCTAATAACCAAGCGTGCTAAACTAGGCCGAACAGTGGAAGAACATGAAACCAGTGCTGTTTCCTCTTAGCTGGCTTCCATCTCCTTTCTCCATCCTGTTCAAGCCCCTAGTTTTTTAAGGTCTTGTTCAAAACGCAGATGAGAGTGTTCATGGGGCTTCAAGCTATTCCCTTAACTGAGCTGAATTTTAAATATCCAGGTGAAAGTCTTTGCCCTTCTCACTTTACTTTTTTTTTCCTGTGAGCACTGAAATTAGTGCTGCTAATAGTGGAATGAGGTACTAGCTAATATAGATGAGAATCTGTTGGCGTCGTCTTCAAGATTGCCACTCTATCCATCAGTTAGCAATGTCTGCTGTGATGGGATATTGGTGAGCATACAGTGATGCTTCTGGATGGCATGGGGGTTTTCAGTAGGGACCCCAGCATTGATCTATATTAGTAGTATTAGAATACCCTAGGGGAACATGAACGTAGCAGATAATGCTTCATGATAAATCTTTTGGCATGAGACTGTCCCATTAGCTGTGGCTAATGCAAAGCACCCTAAACAAAGAAAATGGAATTCAGCAGGGCATGTAATGGACAAACTTGCATAAATTACAGCTTTGTATCTAGCATCTTGATTCTGCCAGGCATGTGTGCTTTTGGAAGTGTTGTAATGGAAATTGCAAATGAAAACCCCTTTATTCTCAATAAGGATATAAAAGCTTTTTTTACATGGCAGTTTGGGATGTAAAACGTTTGAAATGTTAATTTAAGGAAAACAACATGATTTTCAGTTGGGAAAGTGTTAGTGTTGAAAGCAACCCAGGTCTACCAGTATCTCTCACTATACAATAATGTAGTATTTCTTTGCTGTTCTAGTACAGCAGAATCTGTTTTGATGTATCACTAAGATAGGAATGAAACCACAGTATGCAAAAGTGAAAAAGTGAAAGCCATCAATCCATTTTGCTACCAAGTTCTGCATCTTCTTTGCTTCCTTCCTTTCTCCAAACAATGATTATGGCAGGTTAACATTTGCAATGTTTTGAAAGATGAAATGCACCAGAAAGCTGCTAAGTATTCTTGCTTTCATATAGAACTACTTCTGGTTCAAGATATTCTTGTCATGGCTTATACTTGGTGTGAAAACAGGAGGGATTTTTAAGGGTTTTGGACTTGTTTTGCTGGCAGAGCACAGATATAGAGATGTGAGGTGTTGCTGCAATTCTGTGGCTCAGGAGAAGGTTTCTGATGCAGGATCAGTATTCTAGAAGCTGCTTCACGAAGGGCTGGCAGAGAAGTGTATCTGAGATTACTTGTTATGTGTAGAATGCAGAATGTTTAGTGGGAGTGGTTCATGCCTTTAATACATCTCTCTAAGCACCATTGAATGTCCAATGTGCTGTCATACCTGCAGAGGTTTTTGTTTTGTTTTTCCTCTCCCTATATACCTGTAGCTAACAGGTAGACTGAGAATTTGAATTCTTATGCATGTTTATTTCTTTAAAAGCACTGAATATTTCAATAAAGGAGAGAATCTCTATCCAAGCTTGGCACAGTTTATTCAAAATTGCTTGCCATTGTCAAACTACAGATGGGAGGAAGTTCTGTGACAGTCTGATTAAAACACTGGCATATCTTACTGTCCCATGCCTGTGTATAATAAATCAAGAATCTGTGAATATTCAGGGTCTATTAGGAAAATCTCCCTTTGAGGTGAAGATATGTATGGAATGTAACATAGTCAAAATTCTTTTCTTTACTCACAGATCATTAACCTCTCTATAATTATTTAAAACAAATGGTAGATTATTTCTAGGGTTCTTTGTTCTTGATTGACTAAGAAATGCAGATTGATAGACATTATTTTTCCATCTGTTTATTCTTGTGTATCTGTTAAAGATACAGGGATTGATAAAGTGAAACCACTGGTTTGAGGCGGGGAAAAAAAAAAGTGGAAACTGATAGAGATCTAATTTCTATAAATACAACTTAGGAAATTTTATCAGGCATATTGCAAGGCAGTTGAGGCCTGGTCCAACTGTATAAGAATGTAATGGCATGACTCCTGTTGACATGAATTTTGGAACAGGACTTGAATAAATGATCCTAAAAAAATCCAAGAACTATTTTCTTTGGCTCCATTAGCTCTTAAGTTTTGCCTTGAATAGTTTTCTGTATTCAAGCATGTATTCACTAATCATAAGAAGGGATGGCTTACTTCATGGTACAAATGAAAGACTTGGATGGTATTATATCTACATGCTTCTTTTCAGTATTATGGGAAACTTCATGTCATAAGAAGCATTTTTTTCCCCTGTACAAACAGGAAATTGTGTTGTAAATGAAATCTCTTAATTACCACTCAGCATTGCTAAGCTTTTTACTTGAGTCAGCAACTGTCTTGCTGAAAAGTACCATAATTTTGAAGCAAAAATTTAGGACTGAAGATTTTAAACCAATTTCTTTCTTCCCCATCATTAAGGGAATAGTGGCTTAGCAGTCAGGAAGAAGAGCATTCTAGTTTTCTAAACACAAGAGTTCATTTAGTATTCAAGTTCTTGTATTAGTGGGTATGCTTTTTAGATTAGAACAGCATTTTCTTGCCTTTCCTTCACCTCTTCTTTTGGTTTTGCTTCTAGTTTTTCGACCCCACCATTCACTCTGGAGCTGTGTTTTTGCATCAGTCAAGTTTTGATCCACACTTTGGATCAAGTGTGTATATATGTGTGTGTATCTGGGGATGAGGGGTTCTCTTGAGTCCAAAATTTGATGGTGAGCTAGTTTTTTTTATTATTATTTATGCATCAAAGCATATTCTGAAAAGTGTTCTTATAAATCAGGAGGCTTGTTTGCTTGCATAATGATGTCTTTAATTTCAATAGAGAGGTGACATGATGACATGTATAAGATTTATGGGTTATTTGGGGAAACCTTTTTATTAGCTGTATAGGGCTGTACAGAGCATCAATTTCTCATTTTATCTGGAGTCCAAAATTAAAATCCTGATTTGTACTACATGGAAGTTGAGTCAGTCCCCTTAACTCTAGTCTTCATTTTGAGCTGGACTGGGATGGTTATATGCTGTAGTGTGTATGAGTGTTCTTGTTGAAACCAGTGGTGTTATTTGAGGGTGATTACTACCTTGTTGCCTCTCCAAATGTGCAGTGACCGCTGATTGCTATACTTGCCCTGTTTCCTCTATGCTTCACCTTTATTTCTGCGTTTAGCCACTTGTTATCCCCAATCTTACCTCTGGATTGTGTAAGTACCTTAGAACAGGTACGATTTCTTTGTTAGGTGTTTGCACTGTTTGTAGCACAGCAAGACCATGGTCTTTGGTGGTGCCTGGCAACCACAGTCCATAATTCGCAATATAGTGCTCAATAATTAAAGCATTACACAGTTGGACAACACTGGCAGGACTCATTAAAAACTGACCCTTACTGTAAGGTTTCTGTGTGTACCTTTAAAGCATACCCTAGAGACTGTATCAACAAGTGGAGGGTTTCGCTATTTACCATTCATAACTACAGGGGACTCTAGTCTTCAGATGGCAGTGGTGGTAATAGCTATAATATTAAAACAAAGATGGAGGTACTAAAAACAGAGGTAGGATGCAAAAATATTCTGTAATCCTCTGGGATGATGGCCCTAAGCCACATATCCTTGAGATTTATGCGCTTGCTTTTATTTGTCCGCTTCAACAGAAAGCTTTATCACTGAAGAGATTTGATAATAGCCTGTTCAGTGTGATTGTAGTTACTTGTATTCCTATAATAAAACAAATAATTTTGGGCCATTTATAGATTTAGTCATTATTGCTCTATGCATTTTACCTCTGATTTCACCTTCAACAGCTTAGATGGAGCTAGATAAGGGCTTTCTACTCGCATCATTCTGTCCCGTTAAGATATTGCATCAAAGTGTTGTCTTCCTTTTTGTGCTGTGCTGTAATGGAACGATAATAATATATTCATGTACTGTGCCTGCCCTGTATACATGTCTAGTTAGCATATGTGAAAGCAGGTTGGTAGAATTTGCAGCTAAGTGTACTTTCAATGAATACAACCAGTAAAGACCAATACTAACATAAGCAATCTAAAGAGGAACAAATCAGAACAATGGAATTTTTCCTCAACCTGTAAACTTTGCTGCAACCTCAGTTTTACAGTAGTAAATGTTGCAGAGAGAGAATCTATAGATGATGGAAGTGAGTTTCAGATCTTAGACAGGTTGCTTATTCTAAGAGCGTGCACTTGAGAAGCTTAAGAGAGCATACATGCGAGAAAGCTAACACGCTGGAGCAGGAGACTGAGAGATTAAGGCATTGCTGATCTATTTTGTTGTTTTGGAGATCGAAAATCTATCTGAACGGAATTTTTCTTTGGTGTCCCTGGAAAGATCTATGAAGAGTGCTTCCACTGTGCTTCTCCTGTGACTGTGCATCTTCTCACTATATTAAAACGTCTCCTTTGTTTTTCATCCATAACCTTGTAATAAAAAAGTTGTTCTAGAGCTAGTCTTTTATGTTCCCTAAACTGAGTTGGCTTCCCTGCTGTGACTTCAATAATGCATTGTTTCATAAGTTCAGAGGATTTAATGTGTTTCGGGTGAATCTGTGAGTTGCTGTTAGATGGTTAAAAGGAGAATGACTATAATGGGTTGGATGCAAAAGCTTCTTCCCCAGCTTCTTTTCCATCCCGCCCACTGACACGTAAAAGCATCTGTCTCTCATCTCTTCTTTGCCTGGTGCTGTGTGTGCATGCATTTTGACAAACATTTTATGAACAAAGATCTTTGGAAAAACTATGAGACAAAATAACTGTGGTGAGAAATGCAAGTAGTTCTTTCTCACTAGATAGCTACTCATGCAATAGAGTGTGATGCTATATAGCAAATAAAAATGTTTCTGTAGTAAATGTTACCACAGCAAATGAACTTGTCTTCTCTAGCTCTACTGCAATACAGCATCTCTAAATTTATAACTGTTACTTATAATGTAAAAAAAATGCAGATTATTTTTGTCTATATTTTTCATACAAGCTAGAGCTGCTTTTCTTTTTGTAAAGTTTTGTGGATGTGCATTCTGTCTTTTGAGTTATCTGAACACTATAAAGGAGGAAGGGAAAATGGTTTTCAGTTAAGACACTTCTAAGATTATGATCATGTTGTGGCAATGGCTTTATTTTTAAGATTTCAAACTTGGTATATTTGCAGTTATGAATGAGGAATTAAATCTTTTCTGTATCTGGAGAAAAAGTGGATGATACAAAGAAATTCATAGTAACTTGGAGTAGTTTTCTGAGCATGCATGTTGCATGTGCTGCTTCACTTCTTGGAAAACATATTTGTATGTAGTGCTCCAAACACGGGAGAATAAGAGGAGTTTGAGATGCCTACATTTTTCTTCGTTGTGTGAACTTGCTGCCATGATTCTACTCATTACTTTGGTGGGGTAAGGAGATTTTTTAGGTAAAATTTAAGACTGGAAAGAATCAAGTAGTGTTCTCTGGAAACACTCCCAAATCTTTTATAAGTAGAGCTCCTATTTATCCCATAGAGGAAGCCTTAAATGGCTGTGCTAATGTGATGCAATTAGGACTGTTCTTATTTGAATTGGGTGTAATAGTTTGGCCATGTCTGGAGGAGGCTGAGATGATAAGGAACTGGCAAAAATGAGAGCCGGTCTTGGTGAATTCTGGAATAATATCCAAGGCATCACTAAATTGGCCATTGGGTTTTTAGTTTATGCATATTTTGATATAAAGTATGTATCTGGCCTAATAGAGTGAAACAGCATAAAATCTTACTGGTCTATTCTGAATTCTTTTGGTTTGCCTATGTCTGTGCAGATTTCACATTTTCAGCAGCTAGTAAGTAAAAGGTTTGTAGAACTAACCAAGTAGGATGAAGATGCTGTGGATGTAGAAAAACATGTATGGGGGAGCAGTACATTCTGCAAATTGCATCTCGCTCTCTTCAGAAAGTTTTCATGAGCATGGAAAATAGTAAAATAGTAAAGGAAAATGAAAGCCTTGTAAAACTGAATGCCTTTTTTCTTCCTTCCTCATCAAGTGTCCTTTTGCATTTTTAAATCAAGTATGTTATTACTCTTTCTATTTTAAATCAACTCTTTACTTGTTCGTAATGCTATAATGCACCTTGAGGTTGGAAAGAGGTGTTATATAAATTCAATCACATGGAAAAAAAGAAAACAAGCTGGTAATCAATAACACTCATCCTTTGTTAGGTACCTAGTAGCCTGGTTTATTGTGAGAACTGTGTTAACTTGTTGGGAAGGTTCTTTCTGTGCCAGCAACCCTGCTTCAGACAGTTTAAATAGCAACAGACAGGTGAGTTTCTAGCCATACAGCTCCAGCAGAGGAAACAAGAGGGGTCCAAATAGATGGCTGAGCTACTCGAAGCCCAAGCATTTCATGTGACTAAGTAGATCTGTCTTTCCACTTAAAAGGATTTCATTTGGAAATCTACCACAACCCCCTATAACTTAATAGAAGGACTCTTACTTGCTTCCCTGACAGGCTTGCAGGGTTCATTGGTGTACAGATGACTTTCTGGTAAGAAGAAACCCTGTTATCCTACTGAAGTTTGGGGAGAACATTTTGTGGACTTCTCTAAGCCACCTAGGTAGTCGTGTCTAGTTTTACTTGACATCACACTTTTATTTTATAAAATAATAATAATTGGCTGAAATTTTGACTGCATTAATGGGATTAAACTTTAATTTGTTTGAATGGAAGAGGTTGGTGGACTTTCTGGGAGGTTTGTGATTTTATTTTTTGCAAATGTACTTCTTTACTATTGTAAGATGTCCATGTAAGATGCTTCTTCTTATTATTATTATTCATTTTGATACATTTTTGCATTTGATATTATCCAAATTCTTCTAGTTTTCTGGTTTTTACAGTTATAATGTGAAACTGACTGTGGTCTAGGGTATCTTTCTCTAGGGCATGTTTCTAGGGTATTGTTCTTCCCTCAGACTGTTAGCCTGACAGTAAATTGTGTAGTGTTTTGTTTTCCTCCCAGGGGTAGTTGCAAAGATTAGCAGGACAATGAGATACTAGGGGAAAGCATCTGGAAGGTAAGACTTTCCAGATGGATTTCCTGTTGAGATATAATAGTGCATGTGTTTGGTATTTTTAGTTTTCTTTTTCAAGAGAATAGGGTGCAGAAATTTTGATCTTAATTTCTTTTTTTTTTTCTTTTTTTCGTAGAGGCGATTGCTAATGCCACAGGAATTATTCTGATTATCTAGCCTGTCAGGCTGTAGAATTCCAGCAGCAGTTCCTGCATCAGACTTCATAAATAATTGTTAAACTATACCTTACATTTAGAGATTTTCAATCTTGATTTTTAAGTTTTTGAGTCATGAAGAAGGTACCACATTTTATGGTTTGATTCACTGATTGTTTTATCCTCTATTGTCAAATTCATGGTTTAGTTCTAATCTGAAACATAGTTGTAACCTAATAATTGTAGCAGACTACTCCGACAGTGGATTCTTTGTCATTTGACGTCTCAAAATCACGATCAGATGTCTCTCTGAAATGGCACTCAGGCTTAATAAGTAACTTAGGAATTTAATGTAGGAAATATTGGGCCTTTTTAGGTAGGGAGCAGGAAGTATGTTGCTGACAGAATCTCTTCTTTTGTCAGCTTTTTACTTGCTAATGCCTCTACTATGAGTGCAGCAGCTGATTTTCTCCTGCCATAATGTGATAAAAATACAGTGTGTCTCTTGGTTGTGCCTCTAGTTATACAATGGGATGCTCACTCAGGTGGCAGGGTGTGACAGTGGCCTTTTTGCATTACGTGGCCAGATTTGCAAATACTTTGATACAGATTCTTGCATTTGAAAGATGAACTTCAGGCCAGGGGATGAGGAATGTTTCCCAGTTCGTTCCCCAAGTATTTCTGTAGGAAGCCAGTTGATTACTCTGGACTAAAAGCATAAAACATTCAGACAATTTAGTGTACCAGTGCCCAGCTGACCTTGAAAAAAATTTTTGAGAGCATGAATGAAAACAAAAGTAATGGGAGCTCAAAAGACTGGATAGCTATACATATACTGAGGTTGCTAGTAGCAAATCTTCAATAGGACTAATAGTGGCAAATTAGCAAAGTAACTTAAAAATATAGTAGCATGTTTTATTAGTAGCTCTGTGAATACAGTAGGTCAGGTGGAATAAGAAGATGCATTAGATTTCTCAACAAATCAAAAGATAAGTATATCCAACAAATGCTCGAAGAAAAGGAAACAGCTAAAAGCTTCAGATTAACTTCTTTAGCAAGGTTTAAAAGTGTATACTATTTAAAATGCTTCCTTTTTTTCCCCCTGCATTTTTCAAATTCTTTCTTGCTTGTTGATCAACTCAAGGTTTAGTACTACCAGTAAAAGAACATTATCCTCCCTTAAGATGACTTTAAAGGAAAACATCACTGATGTCTCAAGGTCACTTCTTAAGACCTCTTCACTGAAATTTAAGCTAACCCATCCTATCTCTGGAAATACACAAATTCTTCTTCCCTGTAAGACTAACCTATTTCTTCTCTGAATCTAAGCAATAACATGATACTTTCCTGAAGAAAGTGGAAGTCAATAACTGAATTTTGACAGCCTTCTCCCTAGATAACTGCGGAGTCCACTGTACTTTCCTGTGTTGACTGCATTAAGCTGCAATACAGATGCTTTTCTGGTTATAATGGAAGATCCTTTATAATGTCAAATGAAGATTTCAGGGAGATTTTATGATAATTGATCACTTCATCCATATGTTTGCCTGAATGATTTTTACAGGCATATGAGGTAAATGGGGGCAGAGGAGAAAGAAGGAAGAATATAAAACTGGCTAGATCCCAAGCCATCTCAGGCTTTTAAGTGTTCTGTTTTTTGGGGGAGACATCTGACTAGAGCATACCCAGCTGACATCTGTGGAGTGTGTGATAAGCGTTTAGCTCTTCCTGAAAATCGCAAGAATGGATCTCAGTCAGCATCAACCTCAGAAGATCAGTGCTCATCTGTTACCTTCAAGGGATTAAGAACTGGATAAAACAGCAGTCAGGCAGGTTTTTATGGAATTCTCTTCAGGTCTGCTTATGCCTTTATGACTCTCTAGCACTGTTAACAACTTTAAAATGTAGAGAATTAAAAAAACCCAAGTTCCTCCTTGAGCTTTTCATGGAGCTGTCTGCCATGCAAGTCCTTTTCCTGTCCATCTTACCAATACATACATGATATTATTCTGTTTTCAGTAGTCTTCTTCACAAGGAATGTAGGTGTTTCCTAGGAATGGAAGTGGGTGCTACTCTTCTAAAGAAATGTGTTTGTTTTTTTTTTCTATACTGATTTCTTTCTTGTCTAAACGGTTGCACTATTCATGTTATAAAAATCTGCATTTAATCTCGTCTGTATATGGAGGCAAAAGACTGAACTATTGTTCATTTTCTTTTTAAAACTTTAAAGAGAAGAGCAAGGAGAAAGTTTGTTTCAGAAATGGAATAACTCTAGGACTAAGCCAAAAATACTCTTTGATATATCTTTTATCTTTCTGTGTTGTATGTTAGAGCCATCCAGGTGTCACCTCTGTCATCAGAGATGATGCACTAACTTATAGAACAAGAATTACTTTGCGTCTTCTCTAATAAATTCACAAACACAAACGGGGAGAAAAAAGATTAGTCACTTCATCTTAATAGAAGTCTGGATCTTCAGTGGCTGTAAATTATCACTTTCTTTTTTTTTTCTTCTTTTTTTAACATGAAGCATGCTTAAAAATATTTACCTAGTCCAGAATTGTGAATTCAAGAACAGACTGATGCATTAGCATGTTTGGCCACTATGCTTTCTCTCCAAGTATTGTTTTTCTATTTATTAATTGGAGCTGTCACTGTGCATGCTGAAGTAATGGTGTTTTTTACATGCAGAACCAGCATACCAATCAGTAATTAGCCACAAGTTCAAAGTTCCACTCCCTAGTGTATTGATAAAGGTTTATGACTAAAGCACTGCCTTCATTTTATGGACTCTGTTTCTATTTCTAGTTGATATTAGAAGTGGGCAATAATTCGTTGCTATAAGTTCCATTACGAGTGCATATTAGGCCCAGGTTAATAAACACAATACTTGAAGGTGGTCTGCTGGGGTGAGAACAGGGCTGGCTGTTGAGTGTGTAAACGTTCCTTGTGTGCCTGAGTGGAAAGTTCTAAAGGATTCTTGTAAAACATAAAAGAAAGGTTATGTTTAGTTAAATGGGCATTTTCCAACTTTTTTGATTTGAATTTAATAAAGTTGATACCTGGTGCCACCAAACTGTAAGCTGAATAAATTAAATAATCCTGCTTGGATGACTGAAGTGTTGTTCTCTTGGACAAGATATCCTTCCTAATTTGCTCAAACCACTAAGACTGCTGCAGAGCGAAGAGAACAGTTTGCACATGCTGTACTTATGCTAGGTAGAAATCTGAGGACAAACTGATGTGGTTACTGACTTCTTACACTTTAGATTAGATTCTTTTAAAATTATAGCCAGGTTACACTTATGATGATTTCAGGACTGTTAAAACCACAGATACATCTGTCAAAACGGATAAGTATCAGTACATATCCTGAAAGTGATAGATAGCAGCACCCTTAGACACAGTTGAATATCCTTTTGGTGTGGATGTGGAGATTTGTAAGAGAAATATTAAGATTGTTATGAATGCAGTATGAATAGAAGCATGTGTGTGTAAGCACCAGAAGAAACAGCAGAACAAAGCAAAATAGCTAAAAGCATGGCCTGTATTGATAACGAACAGCACCATTCCCAGAACAACATTCCTAGAAGTAAATGTGAGAAATGTGTTGTTTATTTCAAGACCAAAAGTCCTGCACTCTGATAAGGCCGCAGCACAGATGGCTTGTCAGTGGAAGACATTGCATCCTAACATAAGAAAGGTGGAAAAAAGTTGTGACATACCACTGACATACCACGTATACCATTCCTTTTCCTGTTAGGTCATCAGGAGAACAGACGTATGTTCCAAAGGAGGAAAAAAACAGATAGGGAACAGCAACTTGGCCTAAGATTTATGGAAACTGAAGTCAGTAAGACTTTGAGACTGAGAACCTCCTAACAGGTGTAAAAGGTCTGTCTGAAAACTAGCTTGCCAATGAAGAGGAACCCCAGAGATGTGACTTGACAGCTAGGATCTCTTGTCCTCTGTGTCCAGACCACTTGGGCACATATATCTTGGTGCTTGTGAGAATACGTGTTTGAGAATGGAAATGAATGAAATCTGTGAGAGACTGGAGTGTTAGTGGGTCAAAACAACTTATTTAGAGGCTTTGTAAATAGATACCATCTTCCACTTCCATAAGATCTTGTCTTGAGTTTTATTATGCTGATTTCTCTATGTAGTCTGCATGGCCTGTCATCTCTTGAAATTCCCACCATTAGAGTGACTGTTACGCATTTATTAGTTAAAAGAAATTGTCAAAATTTCCAGGAAGAGGGCAGTCTGTGCCAGCAAAAAATAAATATCTGGAGAACTTGGTATTGCTAGAATGAATGCTGGATTTGGTAAAACTGAATTGTTACTTTTGATTTTCAGAAACAATGTGGTTGGATATTACTGTTGTCTTGAAATTCACTTCAGAAGCTTTTGCTAATTTCATTTTTAAAAATGTTAATTTCCTTTCCTTTTAGAGAAATTTAACCAATTGTTTGTTTCCTTATTCCTGATCATGTACAGTAATCAGTCCAACTGTTTGCAAACTCTTCACCATCTGTAGTACGCAAGCCAGAAAATATGACAGACAAGGGCTTTCTCTGTTGAACAGCTCCCTGTGGAAATTTTGTGTGTGTCTGTCACTCATCTTTTTTTATTTAATCTTTTTATCTAATCTTTTTTGAACTGTCAATCACTGTTGTATGTAAACATTCTTGAGGGTAGTACATCTGTGTAATGAAGTCCATACGAGTCTTCCTAGATTTTTTTGTATCTTGACCCTTCTGTGGTTGAAGAAAGTTGTTGTTGTTGGTGGTGGTGGTGGTGGTGGTGGTGGTGTGTGTGTGTGTGTGTGTGTGTGTGTGTGTGGTTTAAGATGCATAGCCCCTTTTCTGGTATCTTGGGAAATGTTATAAATGATACAAATCCTCATGGTGTGTAGTAAAGGCAAGATCAATGTAATCTCCTTTGTCTGCTTAATACACAGCTGGTTCCTATAACTGAAGTTATGTTTTATGCATGGCTGTCGTATTTTGGTCTTTTTGAAATTTGCATTAGCTGGAGGCAATCAGTTTTTTGGTTAGACAGCGATCAGATCCTGTCTGCCAGGACATGAGGCAGCAGCAAGGCAGGTTTGAGAGGCTCAGTGAAAAAACAAGGGCACCTGTACTACGAACTCACAGTAGGCAAGTCTCTTGCAGGCAGGATGCCTGCTGTGTTCTGCCAAGCTGGAATAGAGATTTTGGAGAAATTGCTTCCATTTTCTGACCTAATTACAGTTAACTACGATAATTTCATCTGGAAGTGATTGATGCAAGGATCAACATGATGTGGCCATGTTCTCATCTGGGAGAAAAAGCTTACATTTCCTAGTAAGCTAGAGGTTGTATAAAAGGATTTTGACTACTTGTGCTTTTGTTTAATTTCTTTAGAAATTTTTATCCCTTCAGAATATGAGACCCTCTGCTCTAGGCCAGAAATCTTCTGCTAAATATCTCTACATACTTTCCAGTAGTTTCAGTATGCACTTTCTCAGTTTTCTTAGTTTATCCCTTCAGAAATTCAGGCACAGATGGTGGGAAAATATTTTTGTAGCAATTGTTCTTTCCTTTAGGCATTGTAAAAGAGGGTACAGGTTGAGCCACAGGGCTAGACACAGCTCCATGGTCTCTGTTCCTCATGTTTCATACTACATGACAGTGACACACCCCTGCATTGCTGGAGAAAATGTGTGCTCCTCAGTTCTGCAAAGTGACTTAGCTTCTCTCCAGATCTCCACACTGGGCACACAGAGCTTGAGAGAGCGTGTAGGTCCATACTATGGACTTCTGAGATCCCAGCACTGTGGCTGGCAGTCTGATTTGGGGTCTGCTGATAGGAACTGCTGTTAAAGAAGGAAAGGAAAAAAAAAAAAGACCAAAGAAAATCACATTGAGGTCAAACTACAAGAGAAGAAAAGTCAGTAAGTGAAGGAGGGAAATCAGTGTTGAATTTTCTTGGATAATTTTCTGTTTTGTAAATTTGCTATTAATATATGCTGAAATCTATACTAAATAGAGAGTAAAAATGACAGTCCCCTTCTCTGGAATATTTGTGTTAAGCTTAGCACAATGAAATTCTCGTCTATTGGAACATTTTGGTGCTACTAAAATAAAATTAATGAAATAAACATAAGTGTTTAGGTATCCTGTAGTAATACAGGTATTCAAGCTTAACTGTTGAACTGGTAAGTTACTCAAAGATGCATCACATCATAGAAAATGTGCAAGACCATAAAATTAAAAACCAAGGACTCGGAGTAAGAATGTCAGATTTAAGGTTGCCTATGCAGCTGTTAGTTTGTCGTGTAGGCAGGCATTTCCTATTGGAGATAGTAAACAGATATTTTAACTTATGAAATGACAGGTCAAAATCTTAAAACACATGGAACATGGTGTTTCATGGAACACACTATTCTGAAGAATATTTTGACAATTCTATATCAACTGCTTTGGTATTTCTCAATTAGAAATGTCATTTTCTATTTTACAGGCCGAAATGTTTCATTCTGGGTGGCTGTGATCCTAACCTATGTCTGTCTTTAAAACACATCCTGAGACACCTGCAGCTTGGGCATGTTGGCTGGCCTTGCTGGTTAGATCATGTTTCTGGTGATGCAAAGTGGCCATACAAGTGTCTGATGCTCTGTGATGCATGACTGGAGATGTATAAAGCTCAGCCAGTGGCAATAGAAAAAATACAAGTGATCTCCCTGTGCCAGATTTCAGCACTAGATGTTGAGGTTAGTGGAAATGAGTGGAAAGAGGACCTTGTATTAAAGGCTGCGTGATTCTTTACAGTCTAAGAGTCACTGTGTGTGCTGTCTATAATTAGATAAGGATGCTTTTTTATCTCTGTCCTTTGTAAAAAAAAAAAAAAAAAAAAAAAAAGTTGAATTTATCACCCGGCTTCTCGTCTTCCGCATTGTTTTAAGCACTATTTAGCTAGAACAGGAGCATGTTCTGACCGGTCACTTTAACCCAAACCTCTTGAAGGGTTTGACAAAGGATAGTTTCTTGTTCTGCTAATTGTATTGGGCAGTATAAATTAAGTGTAACAGTGTACAAAATACATTATTAGCACTGGGTAAGAGCCAAGTAACTAATTCAATGATTCCTATATCAACGGTTGTTATTTCTATCAGATATATGTGTGTGTGCGTGCATTTATAAGAATAAATAAATAAATAAATAAAAGTTGTTCAGAAGTAAGTTTTTTTTTTTTTTTTTTTTTTCCCCCCTGTGGTGTTAGTGGGAATGGGAAGAGAAGGAGTAATGAAGGTAGTAAACCAAAATCAAGATGGCTGTTTAGGTTAGGCTAAAGTTTATGATGATCTTGATCTACAGTGCTCCACTTCAGGGCTGGGTTATTTTGCAGTATTAAATACACTGTAGGGCTTTGAGTGGTCCTGGAGCGTGCATGGGTGACAGTGGGAGTCCCTTTCCAAAAAAAGAAGTTGCGTCTAGATGCACCCAGTATTCATGCAGTATAAAAGTACAAAATGTAAATGCTTTTAAAGTCTGATATTGGCGATTTAGTTCTCCAAGTTAAAAATTTCTTGTTTGAATATTTTTCAAAAAGTCTAAGATGATACTGATTACTATAAAAATAACTCTTTTAATTATTTATCTCCTTATTTTTACAGCAAGGTTAACAAACACTTTCATTAACCCACTGTATGAACTTAATGAAGTTGATACATGTAATAGTTCTTATTTGGATTAACCCATGCAAGTAAATATTGCATACCTAAATCTGATCTTCCTTGGCCATTAAAGGGCAAAAGCCTCTGCTACTTTGTCTCCGCAAAGATTTTACAGAGACTTTCTAGTATGTTGCTATAACACACTTGTTTGGTGGTATCTCAGATGTCTCTGGAAATGACTCGAGTGCAGTGTCATCCCAGCAGAGATGTTTTGAAGATTTTACCCATAGCCCAAGACTGTAAAACTGTAGTGCATAGGTGGGAAAAAATGGGCCCATCTACAACTTCTCAAGTTCTTAGTGTTCCTATACTACGGGTTTCTGTCTTTCATGTCAGTATCTAAGCGTATGACATTGTAAAGTGAATTCCGTTGCCAGCATTTGTGCTTTTCACAATCGTGAGAATCAGCAGTCATTGTGCCATCTTTTCTCCTAGGTGGTCTTTACAGGAGTTCCTCTCTGATCTTGCCAGTGTTACTTTGTAATGAGAGAATGCAGAAAATGGCTTTAGCTTATTTTCTGGGGTAGGCAGGAATATGTCTTAAATCCTTAACAGGCTACTAAAGAATTAGTGTCATCACGCTTGCCAGTTTGCCCATTTTTTGATTGGTGATAATTGTATTTAGTGAATAATAAACACTTTATGTCGTGATTTTTTTTTTTATTGCCCCTTACGCTAAGAGGACAACTGCCAACTTCATCTGTTCTTAAAGTAAGCCAAGAGAATATGTAAGCTTTAAATTGAGCCTGCAAATAAGTGCTGTAAAAGAAGTTTTCTTTAAAATAAGAAATACAAAAGCCTGTAGAATTGTGAAAAAATTTTGATGGTGATAAACTTATTTCAAAGGACAATGAAATTGTTACCCAAATACCCAAATATTGTCACACCGAAGGTATGAAAGTCAATCTGACTTGACAGAGTTTCATTATCCACTTTTGGAGAGGGGCAAAGAGCAAGAAATGGACTTTTAATACACTTTGAAAAATCTAGGCTATTAATTGGCCTTAGATTAATAATTTGCATGCAACATATGAGTAAGTCAGTCTCATTCTTTTAGTTAGACAAACAAGTCAGTGATAATGCTGATTCTGTTGTTGTCTTTGTTGCTTTCCAAATATAAATACAGAAATGCTTCTTGTAAAAGGAAGAAAGAAACTATATATCACAATTCTGTATCATACTTGAATATGCTAACCATGACCCCCGTGTATGCTGCTTTTCATGGCTTGAGGGGCATATGTACCTCTGATCCTTTTCTTGTCTCAAAAGTTAGATCCAATGTCTTTACTTGTCCTTAGGTGGAATTTCATAATCCCTTGAGTCTTAGCTCTGGGCTACAGTGCCTCTGGTATTATTCCTTCTTAAACACTGGGTTGAGCTAAGTTCTTGTACTTCAGTTCTTCAGGAATCTGGGACCTGCAGTGTATGTGTATAATGTCTTCTTAAAATAAACAGCTTTAGGGCTAAAGTAGAAAACAAAAAGTATTTTTAAAGTAACTAGTAGTCTCCTATTTGTTGTTCCTAAGCATTGTTTCTGGACAGATTCAGCTTTGTCTAGCACTCTATGCATATCCCTGTCAACAAGGTGAAATTCCTAGAAGAGCTTCCCCCAAAATGCCTTGTATTCACTTCTTTTTGCAAAGCCATTTTGAAATTGCTATATAAATGTCAATTGTCTTGTACTCCCAGGTTTCTAGGTGTTCAGTAGCAACTCTTAATGTTTACTGTGAAATCATAGAATAATTCAGTTTGGAAGGAACCTCAGGAAGTCATCTAGTCCCATCTCTTGCTTATGGTGCAGCTTATATTGAGCCAGCCAGAAAAAAATCCTTTTTGCTAATTGAGTGCTAAGTCAACATTTCATTATACTGAGGAACATTTTGTACAGAAAAATCTCTGTAAACTAAAAACACTTAAAAAAAAAAAGTTTTTTCGCTTCCTCTGTTAAATTTTGTGCAGCTCTTTACTCTTCTTGAATTTTCTCCCCATCCCAGCATTGCCTGCTCATTCTTGAATGTTCTTTTTCCAGGATGGGATATTCTGGAGCTATGGAAGACATGCTTTTTGCCTACTGATTTTGTTTAATAGATTGCAAGCAGCTGGAGCTGACTGTCTTTCTCTTCCAGTACTGAGTAATAGGGAAGACCCAGTGTGGAAAACTTAAGAGAAGGGAGAAGCTAAATATTGAGGCCCAGTATTATCTTTTTCCATTGCTGTGCATTAAGTACATGTTGAAAATGTATTTGGGTGAATGATATTTGGTAGTGTAAGCTGGCAGAGTGTGTAAAGAGGCTGTAAGATAAAAGATTTATGCTTGTAATACTACGGGCGGAAGAACATAACTCTATAGTATGAGAGAAGGGGAAGTGGTGCCAGCTGCAAGACCCCTGGCAACTCTAGGAACCAGAGAGGTTTTTTGATGAGAGGTGAAAGTTACCTATAATGTTTTGAGCTGTGTGCGTGGAAGCTGGTCTGATGTCTTTTTGCAGTGTGCTTAGCTTTTTCAGCACTATTGCCTCCTTTATATGCACTAAGGCTTGCTTGTACTTTAGAGGAAACTAAGCAAGATGTTTTAGTATTTCAGTACTAGACAAAGCAAAGTTGCAAGTATTCATAGTAAAGAAAGTGCTTCCATAGAAGCCTAAGTGGAAAAATAAGACAGGGAACTCTGCCCATCATCTATGCCATTGAAGTGATGTTTGCCAGTAAAATGACTTTCAAAAGATGCAGTATTTGGTCAGCTAAGCTGAAATGAAAAGCATTACCTGTATACATAGCACTCTGTGTAGCTTTATTATAAAGCAAACAGTAACAAAAAACCCTACTAATCTTAGCACAATATGTGGCATCTAAAGGGAGGATTTAACAGGTACTACTGTATGATTCATGGCAGTAGTAAAAGATAAGAAACTGAGCACATCAATGTGGGAAGCTTCCTGATTTTATGATGGCTTCTTAAAGCAGTGTGTTGAGTTTGTCTTAACAGAAGGAATGTGTTTTTTCACTGTTGGCGATGCAATGCCAACCTGCCCCCACTGTTGATCATTTTCTCTCTGGGGCTAGGAGATGTCAAACATCGATGGAATGGGAGATATTTCTGTAACATCTTTGACAGAGTACCATGCAGTAGGTGCTTTCATTTCTTTTCTGTCTGATGTGAGCTTAAAGTTCTGTCCTTTCTGTTTGCTGTGACCCTTTGTAATAGCCCCAGAAATACCGCTTGACAAACTGGCCAAGTTGAGTTCCCTTAGTAAGTGAAAATTTCATCAAGTATCGGTGGCAATTCAGTTGAACATTCAAATTCAGGAGTTAGAAAGGGGAGCTGAAGCTTTATGAAAGTTTTAAGCACATACCAGATCTGACAAGATGGAGGTAGGCTGCTTCATTGCAAGAAAACTTCCCTTGCACCTCTTTCTTTCTGTTGTCTCAGGCTGCCTTTCTAGCTTCAGGGAGGGATGATCTTACAGCAAGGCTTAGAGTGTCTTTGCAACATTGTGATGTATGTGGATATGTATGTAAATGAAAGTTAAATGAAAGTTTAAGATTTGCAAAAGGCAATAAATCTTGTGTCCATTTGCCTTGCAAAATTTCATATCTACAGTTGGTGAGTGGGAGAGTGTATTTGTTACTGGCAGAGCCTGTCAAATCTATAATACGCAATTACTTTTAAGAAAGTGGGATTATAATCCAACTTTCTTGAATATTTCCTAGTATCAAAAGTTTAAAAACAAATGCACTTAGTTGAGGCTGGAGGTTTTGCCAAGCTCAGTTTTCCTGTCTGAGAGCTGCCTGGGTTGTAACTCTTATTAGATATACTGAAGGTATAATGCAAAGTTCTTTCACTCACTGGAACTATTTATCCTGATCCCTTTTTGTGGAAAATTTTGATCTGCCTTTCTATCTTGCCTGTCTTAGCTGTATGTGGTGTTACTTTTTTCCCCTTGTATTCAGATCCAAGACAACCTTCTGGAACTTTTCTTTTTTATATATATTTTTATTATTACTTTTATATTCAGTGTCAAATTAATTTTGGGAATGTGCAGTGTTCCTTGTTTTCAGGATGAGTTGTTATTCTTCCCTCCCACCTCCCACCTCCAGTATGTATGACTTCTGACTAAGTTTCCATTTCTGCCCTCTCTTCTTTGAAGTTGGCAACCTTATCTGTGCTTCGTCCTATACATATGTACGTAGCTACTGTATGTGCACACTGTAGAAGCTGTTTACTGCAACTTCTTCCAGGAGGAGTTATTTATATAGATGCCATATAAAACCAAGGAATTTTCTCACAAAGCAAAATTGCTAATCGTATATCCCTATCAAATATGCTTGTCTGAAGTTGATCAGACAGTCACATACTGCAATTCTTTTTTATTTAACCTAAAGATTTTTTGTTTATTCCTTGCTGCAGGAGGGCATCAGAGTGTTTTCATTGATAAAGCTTAACTCTGTCCTATGTAGCTGTAAGTGATTAGGAATATATTAGTATATCATTTTATTGTGCCATAGCTTTCAAAACCAAAATGCATTTGATCTCCTGACCTATGATGACTCCAGTACATCTTGATGAAGTTGTATCATTTTGTCATATGATTAAGTGTTGTAGTCAACAAATGGTTTGCCCCAGTTTGACCTACTACATTGGATCCTAGAGGAGGAAAATCTAGTCAGTTGTTCTGCCTGACTCAGAATTTGCAAAGGTGCCTAGCAAAATGATTTTTTCTGTATGTGCTTTCACGTAACAGCCAGTTCGCTTGGGTTTACTGTCATATTTGTAAAGGTAGTATGGACACAGAAGTTTTCTCCAGAATTTTATTAGTAGTGTTTATTCCAAATGAATATTACCATTAATTATTACAAGTTGCCACATGACCTTCTCTCCTTTCCCCCCAAAGGATGCATTCAAACTAAAAGGGGTGGGGGTGGGCGAGAGAGGGTGTTGTTACAGTTCTGATAATACTCCTGAAGGTGTGCACTCGACACAATGGGAAGAGGACAAGTAACTTTAGCTGTCTGTCTGTTCTCAGTCACAGGTGAATGTTTGAAGGAGAGCAGCTGTTGTGCATAGGAAGTGAGTGATATACTTTTAATAATGTGAACCTTTTTAGGGGTGGACTAATCAACATTAGTAAAATGTTCATATGAGGATCATACTAGGTCTGTTTAGGTTTTGGAGAGTTTTTAGTATTAATTTTTTTTATAAGGCTCAAAAGTTACAACAGTTACCTCCTGACAGATGTTCCAAAAACATGTTTGGGTGGGAAAGATTCTTTTGGAAGAAAGGTGGAGTGGGCATACGGTGGGGAAAAAAAACAGTTCAGTTCAAATATATCTCTGTGTGTGACAAAGATTTGCTTAATCAGTTCCAGAAGCATGTTGTTCTCAGCCATGCACTGAAGATCTGCCATAAGTAAAAGATTTGTGTTTCAGATTAAGAGATGTGTTTGCTTCTCTCACTGATTGCTTAAGCTGTGGCGTGAGCAATGGATAGTGAGTGCCTGAACCACTAGCTCCTCTTTTCTAGAGAGATGCTGTAGCAGTTATGACAACTAAATCACCAGTACAATCAGTGATCTACATATGGCCTTCAGTGACTTAGACTAATGTTGTCTGAACTAGATTAGTGTCTAGATTAACATTTTAGTTTGTTGCTTGAAAATCTTCACTGAGACTATGTGATGATACAGACCCCCAGACAGAAGCCTAATTCCCAGTGATTTTCATTAGGCATTAAATTCCCAATTTATGTCTGTGCCTTTGAAAATTCCCCCTGTTTGTGCTTAAAAGAAGACTGCAGTGTTTCATGGATAAGATTTTTTAATTATTGAATCTAATTAAAAAGCAGGATAAATCATTCAAATATAAGTTCTTGAACATAATAAAAGAGGATAACTAACAATCAAACAGGCAACTGTCATTCTGGTAGCCTAGAGTAAACTGTAGTTGAAATAATTTTCTTGTCCTTTGCATTCAAGAGAAAGCAGGAAAAGTCAAAGTTGTTGGGAGGCAAATTTGATTAAGCCCCCTTCTTCTCCCTCCCCTCCAGTAATTGGCATCATTTATAAGTGATGAAGCCATAGTTATATTTGCTAGAAATATAGGTTTCATTTGTCATCTAGGCTGCATATCATTAGGCTTGAAATGTCTCTGGGAGAAAAAACAGGTACAACTGAAGGTGACCACTGTGGTGCCATCCTTTTAAATATATGTATATGCATACTTACATATATAGATAGGTAAATAGATAAAATCTAAACATATATATGTTTTCTTGTCTTTCACATCCAAACCAACATGCGAGACCATCATTTGGCTCTTATCACTGTATATGCAAATTGCAGGGCGGAGCCTTAAGGAATCTGAAATACACCCTTGATTTTACACGTGTAAGCCATTACATGAGTAAAGTTACACAAAGCCATGGCAGATACAAGCTGCAGTAAGGAGGTGTGATTACAGATTCGGCAAACAGACAAAAACTAGGTTTAAGCGAGCTAGTATAGGAACTGACAGAGCATAGCTGTCTGTGGGTTTCTGCAGTGATGGCACCAACTAGTCCCAGGGTCCTGTTGTGTATTTGGCCACTAAAACCTGTGCTGGTGCTGCTTTGTGGAGCAGGCTGTCTAGGTGTACGTACCGGAAGTGCAGCTACATCAATGACTTTGTTGCAAGAATGTTGTAACCCTTTGTAGGAAGTTAAGGACCAGACAGCATTGCAACCCATGTGGTGATTTTTTTGTGCATTTTTTTTTTTTTTCCCTTAGGGATGTGAAAATCCAGCTGCTGTTCTTAAGCTAAGTGTGGCAGTGGGGTGTGAATTTTACTGCCTTTCCATGAGCTCCAATTCCATATCCTGAAGCATGAGCAACAAAGGTTGGGAAACCAGCTCATCAGAATCTAATATGTCTTTTCCTTGCAATCAGCTGTTCACCTGAGAAGCTTCATATAGCAGGCAGCAATTTGTTTTAATTTCCAAGCAATGAGTTGGAATGCCTGATTACTTTTTGGGGTTTATTCTGGGGGCTATAAATTTGGGCACTAACACATGAATTCAACAACAAAAAAATATCTGCTTGTGCTGAAACTTCTGTCAGACTTTTATGTGTGAAGCCAGGGATTACATACATGGAGACAGTGGAAAACTGAGCTGTATTATTAAACACGTCAATTTTAAAGGAGTTAGTATAACGTGATTAAATCTTTTACATGGATGTTTTCTCTTCCCAGTTGAATTGCATCAAACCAAGTAGAGCTCTTCTGATTCTGAGCAAGGGAGTTAACACAGCCTCTAAAGGTAGTCTAGCTAATCAACTTTAATTCCACACCTTTAGTTAACTTGGATTAATTTTCCTGAATGTTCCCAGGTAGACAAACCCTTACTGACTCAGATCTATTTACTGCAAGCACTGATTCTTGAATGCCTGGGTGACATGTATTGAGGAAAGTTAGTGTTTCTGCTGTACTCTGTACTAGCTCCTCTCCGCAGAAGTTAACCAAGTGAAAATGAGTTACCCTTTATCTTCTTGCAGCTGTCAATTTTGTCTTTAATGTGGTGCTAGCTGAGAATACCAAATTTGTTCCCGTGCTCACTGACCTTTCCTTATCAACTTACAGGGATAAAAATGGGGGGTGAAAGGCTAGATGAAAGATGAAAGTGTCATGGAGTTGATTTGTTTGCATGTAGGTGTTCATATCAGACTTTAAAGAAATATTTGAAGTGTCCTTTGAAAGGTTAGAATTACTGTTGAAGGAATAATAGAAGAGATCAACTTTTGTGTATTCTAAAAACAATTATATAGCTGAATTAGAAATAATATAAAAACAGGTGGTATGAAGTCTATGAAGTCAGCTTGCAGAAGCTGTAATAAGGAGCTTCTCTGAGCCTTTTTGTTGAGACAGGCTTTTGTGTAAAACAAAATCCCATTTAAGCAGTGCTGTGCTATGTGTTGATCGCCTTATTTTTAGGCCCAACTCTACTGAAAATAGAAAGGGGAAGACGGGGGAGAGTATTTAAAAAAAAAAAGGGAAAGAAAAAAAGAAAAAAAAATTATAGCACAGAGGCTGGTTCTCTACTTATGAGCAGTTTGTGGATCCATGGTCACTGTGTTCTCTGTGACAAAGATGAAACTTACTGATCAAAAACAATTATTACAATGTGTGTTGTCATTTCTTCCTCTCAATGTGCTTTTTTTAAAAGATATCCCAGCTCACTTGAGTTGCTACCTCTTTCCCTTATCTTTAGCAATTCCACTTCCAAATAATGTTTAGGTACTGCATTATTGCAGTCACAGACTTTTCTGGATCATTATGACCAAGTCAACACTTTAAGCTCATTAGTCTATGCCTTTACCCCCAGTGTTTTAACCATGATATACAGTTTGAAACCCACTCATAGCAGTCTGAGATTCTAACTGAAATCTGTCCACTGTCCCTCTACAACCATATGGTAAAAACAATTCTGGCCTTGAAAAGCTGATAGCCTAATAAAAGAGAAAGTTAGACCAAGCATAAGAGGAAAGCTAGCATTATCTCACTGTATAGATGGGGAATTGAAACAGTTGTAATTTGAACAAGGTTGTGTAGGTCTTGACCCAGCATCATGGACAGAACTCCAGTCTCTTGAGTCACAGCCTATTGCTTTCCCTAGAAAGCAAAAAAAATTTTTTTAATCATAATTTGACGGTTAAGGAAGTTAACAAGGAGTTTCTGTATCACTGAAAGTTGCACTGAAGTATAGTTGTAAATACTATGGAAGATCAAACTAGAGAAGGAATGGCCAATTTACAGGTCTTTTAATTGTATTCCTTGCTTAGTAATTGTAGAAATTTCTATACTTCGAGTGCCCAAAGCCATGCTTCTTCAGTCACCTGGTCAAGCAAGCCTTTCTATAATTGTCATTTTCCTATCTAAGTACTAGATCAAACAGCAGCAGTTCAAGCCTTTTAATGTTTTATTTGAAATTCATTTTGTCTCTTTTCGTCAGTAATCCCTCCTGATTGTTTACACATTTCTGAGTGTTTTAAAGCCATGTACTAACTTGTCTGTCTAAATACTTCATATTAGAAAATGCTTTAAAAGTTCTGGATTACGGTTGTTGCCATAGCAATACTCAATTAAAGATTCATAAAATGGCTTTTTATTTTCTTTCTACTGTAGGTGAATTCACCAGGGAGATTCTAAATCTGTTTCAAATACAAGGGGATTCAGCAGGACCATATGCATAGGAGACCATGGGGAGAAAGGGGTAGGGGAATTGTCTGGGATTTAAGTGCATTTCTGGAGCACAGAAGGGATCTGCAGCAATGACAAGGCTTGAGACTTTTGGATATATTCTGTATTTGGGCTCCATGGGGCTTTGCCTGAAAGCTAAAACTGATAAGGAGAAGAAATCATGTTTCTTTGTTCACTCTTCTTGTTTTCCCACCTAAATAGCATGTGTATTTGTATTTTTCTCTTCCTTTCGTCCTTAAGAACTTCAAATGATGTCACACTTCTTGGGACTGTGAAAACAGGAAGGGCAAAACCCAAACCCAGCTTGGAGACCGTCTTTCATCACTAATATCCCATCAGTTGTCCTCATAAATCTGTTATGAGTAGTTCCAAGTTAATGTTTCAATTTTTGTTGGAGTGTCAGAAATTACAGCCTTAGAAACAAGATAGAATCCCTATAAAGCTAAATTTTTAATTGCTCTAATTAGGTTTGACTTCTCTTCCCCATTTCAAGGCTAGTATGAGGCCTTGGAAAAGCATGTCTCAAATGTGTTTGTACTCTTACTGAACCTCTAAACTTGGCTGGTCATAGAGCACTGGACAAATAAGTCTTGATTCAGTCTGTGTAATGTTTCAGATTTTGTTATTGAACATTTAATTTGAGAAGTGTGGTAATTTACAATGAAATCTTTATATTTTTATTTCCTTTATGGAGTTCCCCTCATGAAGTCTAAAAAAGCTGTTTGAATTTCATGTTGTCTCATAAGCAGCTGTTGTTTCCACATGCCCAGTGAACTGTAGGAGTGTAGTGAAGTGGGGACAACACTGGATTTAGGGGGAAATAACAAGTCAAGTTCAATATTTTGTCTGTATCGCTTGCTCATGGAAGTGTAAAACAAAATGTAATAGGGTAGCATCTATTTTCATTTTGTTGATAGGAAAAGGTGAAGTTTAAACAAATTCTGCCTTAAACCACTCTCACTTTTGCACCTATTCCAGCAGTGTCTTTTTGCCTTTTCTTTATTGAAAGTAGAAACTCAGCTACCAAAAAAAAAAAAAAAAGAAAGAAAGAAAGAGCGCTAGGAAATTCTATTTAAGGTTCTATCTAAGGTTCTGTAATATTCTATTTATTTAAAGGGTTTGATGAAGGCTGCGGGGGTGGGGGTGGGGATATTACACTTCATGGAACTCCCCCAACTGCTATCAGAATCCATGTGCAAACTCAGAAATGAGATCAGCCCTTGCAGCAAACTTCTGTGTCAGTTACAAAATCAGAAGGTGGGCTCCAAAGCCATAGAATTTTTTAACAGATTCTCCTTATTTACATCTGGGCTTTTGAGCTGTTATGGTTCAATTCTTCAAGCTGTTAAAGCTCTTGTGATTTGCAAAGAGAAAAAACAAATATCAGGCAACTTGTAGTAATTGCAAGAGCTGCAACACTGAGATAACAAAATATTCAGAATGCGGTTTCTCATCACTTAGGCCCTGGTTCTGCAAACACATAAACCATGCATTAACTTTACTTTAAAAAAAAAAAAAAAAGTCTTTTTGACAAGAATGGGACTACTATTGGTAATGAAGTTAAGCATTTGAAAAAGTGGTGCCAGGATCAGAACCTTAGCTGCCTAGCCTTTGATTTGAAGGACTTGAGGGTATTTCTTTAAGATGCCACCTATGTAATGTATTCTTAACTGATGAAAGATCTATTGTAACATAGGAAATGTGGGAAAACTGCTATTTAATTTTTTTCTAGAAAGTCCAGGAGAACTGTTAAGCAATAACCTCATTTAAGAATGAATAAATCTGGAAGGAAAAAAAAACACTCAAAAATATTGAAGAAGAAATATTGCAAAGGGCAGACAAATCCAGAAAATGACTGTAAAAATGATATTAAATGGGTTTATGTTTTTCCCTGAATGAGTTCTAGAACAAGCTTGTTGAGCTTAGAAGTTGGTCAGTGTAAAATACAGAAGAACACCAAGGGTGGAATCTGAAAGCTTGAGCTGTGTTCTTGCTGATTCACATATAACTAGAAGTTCTTTCAGTTTTCTAAAGTCTTCGATTGACATCAAAGTTCCCGTCCTATTATTACCTCTCTGTGGGTAATCCCACATTGCAGGAATGAGGTCTTTGTTGCTAGTTTCTCTCTGCCTTCAGTTTAGCAAGAATCCATCTTGCTACAAAATAATTATCCTAATCACCTCAGTCTTCAGACATGATTCTTAGTACAAGGCAGCAGCAGATTTGGGGAGCGTTCTTTTCACCCTGGTAATGTCAATTCCAGAATTCCAGATCAGAAACTTTTCCTTGCTTTCTCTCTAAAAAGCAAACAAGACAGGATTCAAAACCATGAAAGTAAATATTGGACTTTTTGTATTCACCTCCTTTTCTTAATCTTTTAGGATTCAAATTTTTAAACTTTTTTTTGCCAGTGTAAAGGCTAGAAATGACTCCTCAATAAAAATATGGATCTTCACTCAGTGATTTTGTGCAATGTTTGTGTGATTTGTAGAAACTGAGTGTCAAGGTGGAAAATGACCACCTATTATGAGACTTCAAAAGGGTATATGCATTACACTGTTCTTCACAATCTCAAGTAATGTGATCTTTGCAGTGTGGGCACTTCATTGGTTCAATTGTAGCTCTTCCTTATATTCCCATTAGTTATCTGTGACTTCTTTTAGTTATCCTCATATCTGTTTGTCTGTACCTTGAACAGCATGGCAACTGCCCAGTGATCTTAAGGTATATAGAAGAAAAGTCCCACAGATCATGAAAGTGGAGTCAGCCAGTGGTTTACTTTGCAGTGAAGCAGGGTCCAAAAGGGCAAGGGTTCCTTTTTCCATCACCTCCCTACCATTTCCTGCCATCATCTCCAAAAGAAAACAAAAACTTTCCTCAAAGAAAAAATAAAACTTTGCGATGACACCAGCAATGCTCATTTTGACCAGGAGAAGGAGGAGATACTGGTCATTGCTAGAGAAAGGACCTAAACCAGCTCTTGCTTATAGCATTGCCCACAATAACCAGCTTGCAGAGATGATTCTTCAGGTGTTGAAAAATATGATAATATTTTAGGGAGATTTATAAGGAGGTTTCTGATTCAGGGCCCATGCTTGAGGGTGAGAGAAGTGTAAGGTGGAAAGAAAGGAGGGGAATAAAGACTTGTCTGGATTCTGTATGTTTCTGTTCTGGCCAAACCCCAGGAATAAGGTTAAGTTTTGAGCCTTCTTGGGAATGAGAAGACTCTGTTGTTTATGAAGTACTTCTAGCAGACCTGTAGACATAGTGTTGAAGTAGCTGAGAGAGATCATGTAAGGAAAAAAGATGGCTGTAATAACAGGGGGGAAGAAAAAGGTAGAAGACTGACTAGACCAGGCAGCAAATGAAAACCACTTACAGGAAAGGAGAAGGACAGAGAAGGGCAAATAAAAGGCACCTCTAAGTTAGTGTCACTGTCCCTCCTTCTGGCATCTATAAATTGTTTCTGAGGAAAAAAAAAAAAAAGATCTGCAGACCTCTCTTGCTGTTCTTTGTATTATTCCTTTAGCTCCTTGCGTAGCTCATGCATTTTTCTGATGTTTGGGTGGTATAGAGGTAACACTATTAGACTTTGCTAGTGTAAGTGAACTCCCCGTTAGCTGTTCTTTAGGCAGTATCCTACATATGTAAATTGCAATATGGTGAATTGAAGAGTGGCATATTCAAATTGTTTTAAGGAAGGTTCTCCACTAACATGAGTTATGAGATTGCAGTGTTGTTTTGAAGAGGTAAATAAAACATGGTACTGGAGTGGGATTCCATATTTGGGAGTCTGCTTGTTCTGAGCAGTAAAGGCACGATCACTCATAAGTGCTGTATAGTGTACAAATGCTGACCACAGTAAAATATTATATAGAAATTAAATTGCCTAAATGTAGAATAAAGTATACATTTGTATTCCAAAAATATGGCTAAACTCAAACTGAGTAATGGAATGAAATGTGTGACACTTTGTGGATAAAATGGAACCTATTTTGAAAGCACGAGCAGAATAAGAAATATTTGTTAGTCTTTTAAAAGTTTTAAAAGAGTGATAAACAGTCTTGCCAGTTATATGACCTAAGTGTTATAACTGAAGTGGAATATTCTTTCGATTCCACAAACTACAGCTCAATTGTTGAAAAATGTAATTGCTGCATCACAGCAAACAAAGCTTGCTGTAGCATCCACACAATTTATGCTGTCTGCTGGCTTAGTTAACAAATGTGAATTCTAGAGTGGTATCACTCATAGAACAATAAATGTCTACCTGCTTCTGTGTTTGATATAATCCATTGTGGTAAAGCATAAATGCAGAAGTACATAAAATTGAACAGAATTAATTTCAGTTTTTATTACAGATACTAGGGAGAAAAAAAAAGAGTTTGTCAAAAACAAAAGAAGAAAATTTGTAAGAGAAATAACCACTTGTGTTTCAGCCTTTAAAACAGATTTATGAATTATGTTTCTGAAAATTGTGATTGTTCCTCTCTTTGAAGTTTGTCATAGCATCCCAGTTGATGATTGGTAAGCACAGGAAGGAGTTTTGACCTATTTGCCTTCAAACTTAATTGACTTAGTCTTGGCTTCCTCAGATGGTGAATAAAATTGGCAACAATTTTGGATGCAACTTTTTCAGTCAACATGGGTCAACCGTCTCTCTCATACTACTTTCTTTTGAAGCCTACTGCGCCATACTCCTATGCTGTTAAAAGGCAGCCTTGTTTCCATTCCACAAAAAGGTTTGCAGAAATGGGAAGCGTAAAGCAAGAGTGAATGGAAGACCTCAGTTTTTGGTGACAGTTCCACTATTAGTGTAATAACCATTGGGCAGCAAATTGTCTGTTTCTCTTTGCTGTACCAAGAAGGGTGAAAGCAGCTATGTTGGGATTTCCCCATGGTTTTTATTGCTCTTTTCTGAGGTGGCATGCTTAGGTTTTTATTTCCTACCTGAGTGAAAGTTGAACTATGCATGTGAAGTGAAACAGCACCAAAGGGATACTCTGGTGTATTATATAGGTCCGTGCAATGAGAACTGAATGGTCATTTCACTTCAGATGGAGGAGTGCGCTAAGACACACCGTCTTAGCATCTTGAGAGAACGCACTGAGCTACTGGACAAAAGCTTTGTTTTTTTTTTCCCCCTTCCGGTCTTTTCCTACCAATACCCAAAAGCATCAAATAGAAACTTCCATTCAGTGTGACTTTTTAAAGATTATTTTGTTTGATCTTAAGTGAACTTTCTTCCTAAAGCTCAGATGCTGTACTAAGTATCAATTATTCACACATCTTTAACTACCAACACTAGTTACTTTAAAAAAAATCATGAGTCATGTCTTACAGTATCTTTTTCTTTAAGTAGGCTGCATTATTTTTCTGTCTTCTAGTTTCAGAGCTCTTATGGTATACATGGGTCACATTTTCATAATATGTTCAGGGCCATACTGCATAGATCTGTTAAAAACTGGTATTATGCATTAACCCACATGCTGGAGTTGTATATTAATGAAAACAACAAATATTTTGAGATCCCCAGTTAAATCATGATTTTATTAACTTGTCTTTGGCATCTTCCCCTGTTTATTTGTCACAGTCATCTGCCATTACCACCACCCTGCTTCAGGCCCCATGCTCTAGATTTTTTGAATATCCTTTCTGAATATCTAATTTGAAAATCTGATTATCCTAAGAAGAGGTAATAGCAAAGGGCAAGAAAGGAAAATTGGTAATTTACAGCTACAAAAGCTGAAGTGAATAGATGCCATCCAGTATTAAACGAATTATCTCCCATCTCGGAGAACCAAATATTGTTGCAGACAGCATTAAGGATTTCTACAAGAAGAGGTCAAGCCACATGATAACCCAGTTGTCAGCCACCCTATTTATGAAGTTGGGTAAATTATCAGCAATCCCAGAGGGAAATGCAAGTTAACGAGTCTGTAGCAATGCACCTGATTCTACTGGAGTGTGGGATCTAAGAAAGCAGGGGGAAAACTTCACAGAGAATAGGAGAAAATAGCTCAAGTGGATAACAAGAACATGAGGAATGTTAAAGGGGTCAGTTTTGTTTCCTGAACATTGATCATGAATATATCTATCTCATTCCTGTATTTAAAGCTCTTCATCCTAGTCCAGAATTGTAGATCTGATATTCTGCTCTTCCTGGCTGCTTCTTCACTTAGAAAAGGCAGGTACCATAATAGACTCTGTCGGACTCAGTGTTTCATAGCAAAGCTGTAGCTAATGTTCCCTTAAGGAAAATGGCTTGTGTCTCACTTTGATTCAGCACCTCCATTCTTCCCTTTCCCTGTGCCCGATGCTGCTGTTGCCTCCTTGTTGCCCCTGCTGCCACTGAACAAAGCTATTAGGCCTGCTGGATGTTGCAGGCTCTGCTCAAAGCTGCTTGGGTTTACTTCAAAAATCTTTTAAAGCTTCTGTTGGTAGGAGTTTAGTTTTCACTGTACAGTAATTGAATACTGAGTGGCATTTTATTAGTATTTGTTGGTTATGTAGAGGTCTGGCTATTACTAGAATTGCTCAAAAATTTGGGGGAAGTTGCCACTGTGACAAGTTAGACCAGGCCATGGGTTGGCCAAGCAGTGCTACCATTTAATAGGCATGTGTTTCAATTCTCACATTTTAACCTTTGATGATTCTTGACCCTAAAAAGGAACCTGCTCTGAGATCAAGAACTGTAAATAGCTGTAGAAATGCAGCTTACTTTTTTTTTTTCAGTCACCTAAAAGTGTTCCTGTATTCCAGTCCAAAGGACCTTCTGTGGTTGTGATGGAAAATAGATGCATCATTATCTGTTGGTCCTTGCACATCTATTTCTTACATGTATCTGTTAGCTTGCAGAATGAATTTCCTTGCAGATCAGGAATTTTGTAGTTCTTTTCTTTCTTCACTGCTGTGGCCTGTTCATTCCTACTGTATGCAGCAGTCACATTCTCCCCTTGTCCTCCATTCCCAAGGGAAAGTTTCTGATTGACTGATTATGCCCAGGAGCATACGGTACCAAGGCAGCTTTCTTCCCTTTGTGCATGTTTCTGGTATCCCTGCCTTTGAAGGAGTTAAATAACAGCATTAATTTATCTTCTGGGGAATGCATATTACTCCAATCTGTGTTATCAGCATGAGATGCTGCATGGGCTTAGGAGGGTCCTTGGTTAGTCAGGTGGCAATCTGATTCTCCCATAGTGACTGTCCCTTGTTGTTGTTTTTGGATGGGAAAGGGAAGAGGGGAGTTCTTTAGCCTGTTGCCTGTTTACTAATACAAGAAAAGCACACTGTTGAGAGCAAGAGAGATGAATATTTGTTCATCTAAGTCTTTCTAAAAAAAGTTGGAGAAACGGGCAAAATCTTAATTTTTGTCTCTTGTGCCTGGATGATTTTCTGTTTGGAAAATCATATTTCAGGATTGAAACTGATTCTGCAAAACTAGATGATTCTGCATAATGAGGTGGGAAAATAATTGGCTGAGCTATATAAGGTCCTTCTTATGTCACTTGATATTTGGTTAAAATACAGGATGTGCATGGCACATTCAGTCCATTCAAGATTTTCAGGGAAAATCTGTTGTCTCCCTAACATATGTACTATTTTTATTTTAACCTTGTGGAAAATAGCAATCTCTAGAAAATCCTGCTGCTTGAATAGCTGCAAAACTAAATAGCACAGAATCTACTAAAAGAGGCTATTATGCAGAACAGTGACTAGGAGCCCAGCTATATCTTGGAATAAGAAGCAGAATTATTCTGGAAAAAAAAAATGTGGACAAGAAAAGCACTTGTCTTTGCTCATAAAATGGTAATCAACATACTCGGTGAAGTGGGATGTAAACCACTGCAGGACGTGCCCACAGTACTTTACTTTGCATTTGATAATTTGCAAAACAGAACTTACTTATTTATCACCAATTCTGTCATACTGCATTTAGCAAGAGAAGGCAATTTGACTTTCTTTTATGAATTCAGTTTCCCTGCCAGATACCAGATCTAGGAGTCCTACTTTCCTTTCAGGAGGATTTTCTTGTATGCTTTTAATTTGTTTGAAACCGTCTAGCCAAGTACTACTGTTGGTGTTTATTAGATCTGCTGTTTGTGTTTTTAATGAGGACAGTCAATATACTTTAGCACATTCTCCAAATTCTTTTATAATGGGGATTGATTTTTAACAGAAAAGCTAGTCACAGAGATTTCTTGTTTCTGTCAGTTTATCTAGTAAATTGTTGTGATATTTAAGTTTATGCTGAACTAGTTTCTGAAGTCTCTAATCATTAGATTTGTAAATACTAGTGAATCTTTTATAGCATTATGGGTAATACATATGATAGTGAGGGAAGGAGAACCTTTTCCATATTTCTCCCTGTTTTCACTCATCTTTACATTTCCAAGGAAACATATTTTATTCTTCATTGTTTGTTCTTGGGGGACAGTTCTTAAAATGTTTCAGTTATGTGAGTCTTAACAAAAACATACCTTTTCCACAGTAAAAAAAAAAAACAAAAAAACAAAAAACAAAACAGAGCAGAAAATATATTTTCATGTTTTCTGTGTGGGTAAATAAGAGATGGCAGACATTGACATGAAGTTAGTGCTTGTTGAGGTCTGTGTATATAACCAAATTTGGAAAGAAGAGCTATAATAAAATAATGAGAAAATGGAAAATAAGTTTTTCACATGTTTTGTAGGATTTCACTAAGCTTTAGTTTCTGTTTGTGTACTTTGAGGGACTTAAATTCTGTGCCTGCTAGTAAGTAGCACTTCATCATCTGGATAGTTTACATGAGAGGTGTGCTGAATTTCTAAATCAAAAATAAATACAGAATATTTTTAAAGTATCCATTTGGGGCTTAAGTGTCATCTTTTTCCCTCTTAGGCTGTGAAATGTAAGTACAGCTTAGCTGAAATCCAGTCAGTAGCCTTGCCCAACTCAAGATTTTCAAGGTATTGTTTTTTAAGAGCACAATTTATTTTTAAGAGCACAAAACCTAGCTCAAAAAGTGCCTGCTCTGTGGGTTCTACACCAAGAATTTTGAAACAAAAGTGAGCTTTTCAGCATATATATTGGATGGTGGCATCTGGGAAAAACAAGAGAGAAAATCCCAAAGGATGAGAAAGAAAATCCCCTTAGGGTGAGCATCCTGCATATGCAACTTGTCATGTATGGTCAGGTTCTCTCTAAAATAAGCAGATGTTTGGTTGTCTAGAGCTTTGTTTTCCAACATCAGCAGGCAGCGGGGGGGTGAAGAGGGAATACGCTAAATATGCTCACTGGTGAAATTCCCATTTCGTTTGAGGGTCTATTTTCTGTGTTTTACAGCAGCTTGATCCAAATGGCAGCTCGTGGGCCAGACGTGGCTTTATGATGCTTCCATTAATCCTTCCCCCTTTTCCTCAGAAGAAATGGAGAGCAGCTCTTTGGGCCTTTAAAGCCAAATGACTTTCCTTGTATGTCGGCAGTTACTTGGAGCCACACCTGCCACCACAGCAGCACCGTATAGGAAAGGATGGGAATTAAACGGTGGCATGCTTCTTGCTGTGAGTGTCTTGGGGCTCACACAGCCATTGCCATCCCACTGATGCAATTTTGGGGTCCTGAACTTGTGGCCTGGATGTATAGCTACAGAAATGGAACACACAGGATTTGAGTTATAGTTCTGTAAAGCATGGCTTGTACTGCTATAATCTGAAAGCAACAATGATGTGGATCAGGGAAAAAGGTCTTTATCTGAAAAAGAAAATCACCATCTGGCTTTACACTGGAGACAGCTCCTGCAAGGTTGTTGAACAGCCCATACTGTGACTTTGGATGGGGATCAATGCAGGAGGATGTGTTTTCTCAATTGAAGAAGTCCTTGTGATATATTCTGATTGCTTTCCACCTCATTCATATATCATTTCTGTTTTATGCTTGACTCTATGACCATGAATAGTCCCACCGAGGTAAAAAAAAGACTACTGTTTGTGTGCTGAAGAAGCTCAATTATTGAGCTAGTTATATTCTATGCTCAGAGCTACCCAACAATCATCAAAGCATTTGGCAACAGTACGCCAAGACACTGGCAGTAGTCTATGCCTATATCCTCAGTCTCCCTTCTTCCCTCTCTTGCTTTATTGCAGCCTTATTGTGCTGCTTCTTGCTTATTATCCCTTTTTCTTTTGCAGACCCTTAGGCTTAGAATTTCCATCCCTTCCTAATGCATCAGAAAACCGTTCTCACTTTATACATATTTGCAAACAGTGACCTGTTTTTCTTGACTGAATTCCTTCTTAAAACACACATCCTGTGCAACCTCCTATCACTGTGTGTGCGTGAAAGAAGTATCTTTTTGAAAAGCATAACATTACATATAGTTATATCAAGCTAGACTCTATCAATTTTACTGTATGGAACACCTAATTCATCTTCTCTCATTTTATTGCACATTGTAAGTTTCCTTGGACAGAGGTTGCCTCTCTCTCTGGCTTGCCAAGTGTCATGCAAGTTGATTGTGCTTTGTAAGTAGTAATGGGATCCTGTTAAATTTTAGCTTTTTCCTGCAGCGCTGTAACTGTCTTTGCGGAAGGATCAATATAGCAATATTCATATAGCAATATTCAAATCCAAGAGAAGCTCCAAGTAAAAGTTTGGTGGTCTTATTCCATGAGATCTCTTTCCTTAACCCCAATCTGCTGTGCTGTCTGGCATAACTGAGGATCCCTCTTTAATGGAGATCTCTAACTAGAATGAAGAGTTATTGCAGATCAGGACAGAGGTGTCTTGGCAAAGCTGGGTGAGATTAGCATACTGCAGGCTTTTTCTTCAGCCAGTGCTGCAGTTTACTCATTTTTTGTAAACCTAAAATCAATTTAAAAATAAAATAGAAATCTATAAGTCCTGGTGATTACAGTGCTGTTTTTAGAATAAGTTTGACCAGTATTTCTTGGTGATTTTTGCATTGGTTCTGACTTGGATCACTAAATTTGGGGTATATGTTAGCACTGCTGTATTCCTCATTGCCAGTACTTTACCTCCTCGCCAAACAAACAATCCATTTTAAGTAGCCACTGGCAATTGTATGAACCAATGAAGAAATACGTTCTTTTCCCTTTGTAATTGTTTCTGAGGAAGCATGCTAGCCACAGAGAAATAAGAAATAATACAGTGATCACCTATTAGTCATCTTAAGGGTCGGTACTTACATATTCTAAAGACTATTTCTTTCAATTCCTTCTTTTGGTCAGTGATTTTCAGTTTTTTCAGATTTGAGGACCCAGATGTGCTGTGGAACCTTATAGAGCAAACTTAAGCCTGTGGACAAAACATTCAATCTCCCAGTTACCTTCTGTGAGCTGCTTCAGATTAGTCCACATATTCCTGGGTTGTCTGCTACAGGGTTGCCTAGTAGCCTGAAAGGTTTAAGAATTTGGAGGATTAAGGACACAGTTTTCCCATAATGGTTCTTTCTGGACTGTGAAAGATAATTTAGGAACAGGGAAGGAAGATGTATGCTATACTGATTTTATATATGTTTTCTCCTGTGTTGCGGGATCCTCTGAGTAATTATCTTGATAAATAGGGCCCTTTTTTTTTTTTTTTTTTTTTTGCCAACTGTTGAGGTCTGAAGACTATATAATTAGTGAATAAAGCTATTACATAAATCCTCTTTGTCCCAGTTTATGTTAATGCTCTACATATGGCATGCCTGGTAGGGTAAAGATGCATGCTTACTTCTTACCCAAGCAATGCATAGTAGCGCTGCTCTTACTGCATTGCTTGAATGGGAGAGCTGGTCAGGGAGTTTAAGTGCTGGAGCAATCATTTTAGTTTGTCATGTACAGTCTAAAGATGACTCACTCCTTCTGTATTTTAGCACTGACATGAGTGTGTTCTGTAAATAGCACTTATTCAGAAATAGGACACCCCTCACCCCCATTAACTATGAAATCAAGGTAATGTAGCTATTTGATTTTTAAAACAAAAAGCAGGAGCAAATTTCAGTTTCAGTAGTAATCTGGAATTGCATTCTGAGATAAGGGACCAAATTTGTTTCCTCTTCCTGACAACAGGCTAAATTACCAGTCATCATTTAGGAGATAAAGAGAAAATAAAGAAATAAGGATGGCCAAGGCACAGTGCCAGAAACACTGGTAGTAGATGTTCAGAGATTGTTTTTCTTTCTCTCTGAACAGTATTTCAAGATCTCACAATACACCCTGAGAGTTTCTGAAAGGGAAAAGTAACATTTGTTAAAGTAGTCTACAGGGCAGTGTGCTGATAGCTGAAGAGTTTGAAAGAAGTATGTCAGCTGTATGTATCTTTTGTACAGAAGATTCATGTCCTGACTGAGAACTCCTTAACTGCAAAAGTGGCAAAAGGGGAGAGGATCGCTCCCAAACTCTCTCTTAGAAATTCTGAATGCCTGCCATATTTGTCTGTGGTTCGCAATGACGGGGAGGGGGAGAGAGAATAAGAGAATAAGAGAGAACCTAAAGCAAGCAAGAAATTGAGAGGAGTAGAATGAAAGGCAAATGCAAAGGCCTGCATCTGGAATGGAATTAACCTATGCAGCACTACAGTCTGGGAGCTGACTGGGTAGAAAGTAGCTTTTCAGAAAAAGACCTGGAGGTCCTGGCAGACAGCAAAGTGAACATCAGTCAGCGGTGTGCCCTTGCAGCAGAGAAGGCTACCTACCTACTGAGCTATATTAGCAAGAGTGTAGCCAACAGGTCAAGGTAAATGATTATTCCCCTCTATTCAGCATTTGTAAGACCACGTATAGAGTACTGTGTCCAGTTTTGGGCTCCTTAGAACAAGAAAGCTGTGCTAGCACGTGACCAGTAGAGGGCTACCTAGATTGTTGGGGGCTGGACTACATGATGTATAAGGAGAAGCTGAGAGAAATGGGATTGTCCAGCCTTAAAAGAAGGTGAAGGGAAGACCTTATTGCTGTCTACAGCTGTCTACTCAAAGGTTACAGAGAAGATGGAGCCAGACTTTTTGGAAGTGCATGGTTATAGGATGAGAGACAACGAACACAGGTTGGAACATGGAAAATTCCAGTTAGGTATTAGGAAAGTATTAGGTATTAGGACTAGGTATTAAGTGTTAGGAAAATATCTTTTACTCTGAGGGTGGTTAAACTGTGGAATAGGTTGCCCAGAGAGTTTGTAGAATCTCCATCCTTGGAAGTGTTCAAGACTCAACTGGATGTGCCTCTGAGCAACCTGATCTAATTAGTCCTGTTATGAGCAGGTGGTTGGACTAGATAACCTATGGAGGTCCTGCCCAGCTTACATCAGTCTATGAATTGTTAGAAATTTTGTTTTCTGTATTATTGTATAGTGGGAGGGAGCTTCAAACCATTCCAGGATGCCATCTTAGCATGTAATTTGTCATGGTCAAGTTTAGGCTAGCTGGTGGAGATTATAGGTGCGTAGTTCTCGGAGGAACTCCTGAATCATAACATCTGGATTCCTCTCATCTCAAATATCATACAGTCCCATTCATTAAACTCTTTAAGCTTAATCTTGAAATCAGTTAACCTTTTTTCTTGCATAGTTGGAGCCTTGTTCTGATGATTGGAAGTCTTTTCGCTGTTTCTGGACTATATTTATTCCATTTAGTTCATGCCCAGTTTTTTATGCTAAAATTGCTATTCAATTTAAGCTGTCCAGGTGGCCAAAAAGAGTGTTGTTTTTTTTTTTGGGGGGGGGGAGTGGGTTTGATCTGGGCAGGGGGAGGGACAGAACAAGGGGGAGGAGAAGTGCCTTCCTACTTTCCTGTAGATTTAGAAGGTTCTGAGACTTCAGCAGGTTAATATAGGATAACAAGATACCTTATGCCAGCTGCTTGTGGTAGCTGTCCACATACATACCCTGACTGCATAACAGAATATTTGTGTGGTGTCTTATTTCTTTTTCAATTGAGGGGTGAAACACCTTACACTCACTGCATTTTACCATGGGATGAGAGCATATATGCTGACTGTTTTTCAACAGTTGGTACAAGCTAACTACCTTTTTTATGGTAGCCTGTTTACACATCACAGTTCAGAATTAGCCTATTTAGTTGTACCTTGCAGCAACGCAGATGCTTTTCTAAATTGTTCAAGTTCGTGTCTTAGTATTTTCCTCATGTATACACTGTCATGAAAGAAAGAACAGAATCCATTATGAGCCAGTGATTTGAAGACACAGCTTTGTTAGGAAAATATACAATAGATTTCAAAGCTCCATAGCCACTGCATGACCTGCTCTATTGCATCTCTACACGTATTTTTGCTTCATATCTATACCCAGTTTTCAGGTTGTAGGGTGTGCCAGTTTCACAGGTTCTTAAACCTTCTTCTTTTATGGAGGATTAATTCAATGATTCCCACTGGTGAACGAGATTGTTCCTATTTATAGGATATCCTTCCACATACATTCAGCGCTCAAGTTTGTCACCAATGCAGAGAGTATATCTCTCTTCTTAAGGAAAGTCGAAACAAACAGTAGCACCTCTATAACTCTAAATGTAATGAGAGAATGAGAAAGGAAAAATGACAACACCATACAGAAATGATTGGGTGGTGATTAAAAATAATCTACATCTGGCCTGAAAGCTAAATGAATGCTCTGCCATTGTTTTCAGCAAAGATGAAAATGTAGGGCATGTAGGGAAAGGCAGGATAGCTCTCGGGAAGGGGTATATATAGAAATGGAAATTACCATTTCTGAGGTGGAAGCAAAGCTCAAAGAGCTTAATGTGTTGAAACTGAACAGATATGATGATAATCCCTATCTCAGAATATTGAAATAACCAGCACATGAAATTGTAAATCCACTTGTTAGGATTTTTTTTAGAATTTATCAAATTGGACGTTGTTTTGTATGGCTGGAACATGGCAACTGTAGTGTCACTATGAACTTGTTAGTCTGACCTCAGTGCATTACTTTAGAATGTTTATTGAGGGAGGGGATACTTACAGGCATGGAGGTGAATGGCAAATGAGATGAAATACATTATGAGTTATCAAAGATAGGTTGCGCTAGACTAACCTGCTATTTACTGTTGTCAACTAATTTTTAGAAAAGGGCAAGAGATCTAATTTATCTGGATTTCACTACATCATCTGATATACTGTTACATGGGGAATTACTAGTCAAGATAGAACAAAATGAAGATTAGAATAAGAAATGAAAAGTGGACAAGGAACTGTCTGTAATGGATCAACAGGGAAGGCTGGAAAGAGAATGCTAGAGAGGAGGGAGAAAACTGATGGAGTCCATCAAAGATCAGATTTGGAATTAATCTTAATGCTTTCTCATTAAGGAAGCTGGCACAAAAGAAAACATACAGCTGAAAAGTTGCTGATGACATGGAGTACTGGAATATTGTACAGGAGTGTGGGACCAAATGATCTCCAGAGATCCCTTCCAACCACGACTATTCTGTGATTCTGCAACAGAAAAATAAGAGGCATAGTATGAAGTGAAAGATTGTGCATGTAAGATCCAATTATAACACTATCTCCAATAACGTGGAAATTCTATTGTTTTACAATGACTGAGGAACAAAAAGACATGCATATGATCATCAGTGCTGAAATGATTATGAACTGTGATTGTGATGTAATCCTAAAGGAGAGCAAATATGATCTTGCAATAGATCAGGAAAGGTATTTTTGTAAAATAGGGAAATACTGCAACTGCTTTACTACTGTAAAGTAATATTTATCTGTAATGCTGTATGATCAGAACTCTAACTATCGTGTTAGAGAAGGTGAATGTAATTTGGAAAATAAGCAGAGGGGAGCTACTGGTTTGGTTTGTTTAGTTAATGAACTAAAGGCAGAGGAGAGGTATGCTGCCCTTTGTGAATGTATTGTGGGAAGGATAGGCACAAAAGTGAGAGAGAAGAGCTCTAGAAGGTAAAAGTATGCTGTGGTCTTTGAGGTCTAAAACATGTTACCCAAAATACTTTCTTGGACTGTTTGAGACACCAAAATATTTGAATTTTACCATCAAATGAACAGATTATTTGTCTGTAAGAGATTCAAGACAGCATTTTTCAGGTCTATACTGCCTTGGGAAGCTCCCTGGTAAGCTTGCATGTCTTCCTAGAATGGACAAACGTTGCTGCTCTTGGAGAATGGGAGGTTTCCCATCTTTTTTGCGATTCAACCTGGCAACATGAAAAAGGACAGTTACAAAAACATGATTTTAGTTGGATAGAGATGTAAAAAGCAGATGTTTAGGGTACTATGTAGAGAGCTGGCTTATTTTATTCGGTGTGATTAAGCTCATTTCTGTAACAAAAATGTCATCTTCTGAGACTGTATGAGGAATCTGTTTTAAACCCTGAACTATGAACAGAACTGAAAGAATTCTTGAATCCCTTCTTCTTAACTTTCAGATTTGTGATTCATTCAGGACAGCAAGGAGGGTCTGAGCTCCACCTTCATAATGATACTCCTCGACTAGCTGCTTATCAGACTGCTGTCTGATACCTCTTTACAGATCATCTGGGGTTTATATCAGTAAAGAGTTGTCATAATTCTGACAAAAATTCTCCCTCTTTCAGTGGCTCAGTTTTCAGTCTCTTCTAATGTCAAAACAGTATTTGTTCTGCTAACCACAGTGCTCAACAGTACACTGAACATGGAATTTAAATGTAAAACAGGTTGTTCCATAAACAGCTGAACTAATGAGGACTGATTTTCTATTGAAATGTATCTTGTTCTCCTAATTTACCTCTCTACACAAAATTCTTAGTTCCCTCTCATATCACCTGCTTGTTTGACTGGAGAATTAACAACAGACACTGTGGCTAGTGCAAACACATTCACATGCTAAACTTCTGGATAAAGATTAAGGTGTAATTACCTTTCTTCACTGGGAACACTTGCTTGGTTTCTCTTCCTATACTTAGTTGCTGATTTCCACAAACTTACAAGAATTTCATATTGAAACTGCTGATGCTCTGCCAAATTTAACTGAAATTACCAGGAGTTATTAAACTGAAATACCCAGAGAAACAGACATTCCTTTTCATGGGAGAAAAAAAGCTAAAAACTTTAGAGGAAACAAATCTGCAGTCTCTTTGGGTCTCAATCATACCTAATAGAAAAGGTGAAAACCTTTATGTGTTTTTGATCACAAATCTTTTTCAAAAATACAGCTCTGAAAAGTCTCGTGAGAAAAAAGGTGATGCAGAAAGCTATGCGTGACAGAAAAGACAGGTTCTGATTAAGTCTCTCCATCTCCATCTACATAAAGGTGGACTTGTCCTTTGATCTGTGCTAGATATTTGCAGGCAAAAAACATTTCTCTGAAAACATTCAGGTATCCAGTTTCTTCAAATCTTTGTTCAGATGGTAGGAATAAAGGACAGACTGACTTCTAGGTGTTCCTGGACACCTGAAAAAAACAAGTGGGCAAAAGCAAGACTACAGAGACTAACAGAGAACTTCTTTCTTTCCTAAGTGTGAATTAAATAGAGCCTGAATCTTTTCTCACTTACACTCTTACTGTATAAAATTGATTTGACTGATTCCATTGGATCTGCTTTACATTTTGTGTAAAGGAAGGTAAGAATCAGGTACTGTCTACTAGAATCTCAACCTGCTGATCCATCCAACTCATTTCTTTGAGCTAATTGAATGATAAAATTGAACAAAAGAGGACACATTTTGAGATAATTGGGCTCAAGAGGCTTGCTTTTTCTTTTTTTTCCCCAAAGTAGATAAGCTGTTGATGTTCTCATAAAAGTGCTTATGGTACATGGTACAATGTCTTTTGGAATTACATTTTCTGCTCCTACAAATGCACCATGTACAGTGTGTATATTCTATAATGTCAGCCAATTTATTGACGTAAGTATGACTACAGCAGACTTAAACAGGTTTTGTATGTTTTATTTTATATAAACACAACCTGTGTGTGCAAAGGTTATAAAGTATGTATGGCTTTCTGTAACATCTAGGTGCACAATTATGTGATTAAGTAGGTGGCATAGATAGTGTTGGAGGTGCTAGTACACAAAAAAAACTTTAATTTGCATTATGCTCCCAAATAATGGGATGCTATTTAGAAAGTTTCTGTTTTTTAAATTCTGTATTATTTGGAAATGATATGACTTCAGACTATTTAGGTTACTTGATTTTTGTAGGATACGCAGATTTGAAATATTTCCCCCATGACTAGAACCCAGTTATAATCGTAGTTAATTCCTTCTTGTCCTGCTTGTTTTGAACCTACTGAAAACATCAAGTGATTTGCACTGGTGTAGGGAGTGTGAGTAAGTTTCTTTTCAAGTGCCGATCTTGGCCAGAATCAGTAAAACAGGAAAGGGGGGGGAGAGAGAGAAAGTGAATAAATGTAGGCCTCATCTTTTAACTGAGTGGAAGCTGCACATGAACCGTTTGAAAAAGCATGAGGGTCCCTGATAGTCGTCCTATGTTTGCCTATAGAATTCATTTATCTAATGTTGCTGGTAAGGGCAATTTTTTTGGTTGTAAAGAGAATAAGTGTGGTTTAGTGCACTGTTTGCAGGACATAGTTCTTCTCCTTCTTCTAAATTCTCATCCCACTTTTCCTGTAGATTCACCAAAGGTCATAAATGATCTCTTTGCACCAGGTTTCATGTCTTTATAGGGGATGATACTGCATCGAAAATGGAATCGAGAGTGTAAAGGTTAAGGTTTGTGGCATCAAATAGGTGTAGGATTTTCTTCACCACCAAGCTCCAGCTCTACATCCATTTTCCTTGGAGTGTACTGGAAAAGGATTTGCCATAATTTGATTAATATAATGTTACATAACAGTAAGATATATTTATACGATACCAGTTTTATAAAAAGATATTAAAATTTTTAGCAAACTGGGCATAAACATTGATATGTTCATCAAAGAAATGCAATAATTGCTCCTCAAAGCCGTAGTGGCTGTTTAACAATTAACAGCAGTGATGCCCAACAGTTCAGCACAGACTTTAGCCTTCTGGGGCTAGCTTCCAGTGCCCAACCTGATGTGTTGGACTGTGAGACAGGGTGCACCACATGAATGTCAGGTCACATGAGAGTTGTGTTAGGACACAAGTTCCTGACAGGTTGTGGCACCAAAGTTGGGAAAATGTTCAGAGAGTGGGAGATTAAACCCTAGCAGTGCACTGTGAATGTAAGTGGTCAGTGTCATGATAGCAGAGTGAAGAGGAAGCCATATGAAAGAATCTCACAGAGAAGTTACGAGACTTTGCAGGTCTCTTAGCACTGTATCTAAAGAATTCATTTTTCAAATTGAAATTAGAAGTTAGATCGAGTTTTAGCTTCTTACATTTATATTTAGCTAACTACCAGGACTGACATCCTTCTCATACTGCTGGTGCCAGGAGAACCTTAAAATCACAAATAGTGCAATGGTATGCATCTCACCCAGTTATTCTGAGACATAATTTAATTACAGTCTCAAAGGGAAAAGCTTTACCTGTATTATCACAAGCACTTTTTATAGATTCAAATACTATTTAACTATTTAAAGATGTTTTAAAGTAATCCAAAGTATGAGACACTGTCTTATTTCAAAAAGATCTTCCTGATAGGTAGGCCAGCGCTAATAAGATATGGTGTGGTGGTTTTCTTTCAATGGTGCTTAGTAGACCAAAGGCAAAAGATTTAATTTGTCCCAGCTTTACAGCTGTTTTGGCTTTTCTCTCTCTTCCTTGCAGTCACCAACATGAGCTTAAGTTGAGAAGTTTGCATCATTCACAACACAATGTAGAAATCCTCCTGCATTCGTGTGAGTCAGTGTTTGCCATATGCTGCCTTCTATCTCTAGTCTCTACGTAATTGTGGCAAGATTTCTTGTGAGTTAATGCTACTGACAGTCTTGTTTTAAATGCCCTGACAGGTGTGGAGACTTGCAGAACAGCAAGACTCAAAGTAATTGCCCTTGAGTTTAATAAGAGGGTTTTAGACTTGACACACAGGAAGCAGAATTTGTAAATACAGACTGAAATGCCAGTGCCACAGCTTTTTCTTTACCTTTGCATAGTCGGCTTCAAATTGAGCAGCAGTCAGGAAAGGATAAATGAGACAGGTTTGGGGATAAGAGAAAGAACTAAAGTTTCATTTTTGAGGCAACATCTATGTTGCAAGAGGAAGGAATCCATGTTCTGTAGTCTTAGGTAAGAATAGCTGTTGCAGAAAATTAATCTTCTAAAATTCACTTGCTTCTAAGGAAGTGGGCAAGACAATCTGTCTTGAATGTGGTAGCTCTAACCAGAGGCATTGGCAAAATTCTAGAGTTTAGATGATGAAATGAGAATAGATTTAGGCTTTTGCTCTGGCCACTTTCTCTTTGCAAGGCTTCATCTTTCGTGAAGGAGTTAAACAACATATAAGTATAAATATAAACAAAGAATGTATATACATGAATTGCACTGTTCTTTTCCATGCTTTCCCCTTTCTTTGATTTAGTGGACAGCTCTGTATGAATGATTCTAGGAGAAAAGACAGTTATGGTCATAGTTGTTTTTCCCATAGGAATATTTAACAATAGTTATTGAAATACCTATTTACTTCATGCTTTTAGTGGAGAACTTCAATTTTAAAATTAAGGTTGGAAATCAAATACCACTTTAGGAGTAAAACTTAGGGCAAAATGTTGTTTTCCTAACAACAGTTTTGACAGTTTTCAAGAGCTGCTCATTATTTCTCTGTTTTCCTTGAAGTCAATAGCAAAACTCTCACTGTCTTCAGTGAGAGGAAAGTTAAGCTGATACTGGGCATTTCTGAAGATTTCAGTGTTACATGTTGTCTTAAGAAGCATTAGAGTGGAAATAGAAGATTTTCGCATAAGAAAAAAACACACAAGCCTTATCTTCATGTGTTTTGGGAAATTAGCCAAATACAACAAAAGTTGCTTGGATAACCTTAACTCTTTTCACTATACTGTTGCCAGCTTCTCACAATGCACCTAGCTGATCCTTTGAACCTTCTTTTGGATAGCAAATCTCCCATGAATGGGTTTACAAAGCCTCAAATGATTTTTTTGTAGGCCTGCAGACATCTAAAATTGGAAAAGTTGCTGTAGCTTTTGTGCACAGTGTTCAGGAATTTGTACAAAATGTTTATTAACAATACACAGATTCTGTTTTCAGTATTGTTCACTACCTGCTTCTTAGTGCTTGGGCCATGAAAGTCCTGTAACTGAGGCTTCTGGACCTAATAAGGCGTTGTCTACAGAAATGTAACAAAGGATGTAATCTGTGTATTCTGATAAGTATGTGCAAATCACAGAGATACAGGGCAAAACCTTTCCAAATATGATCTTGTTAAAATCGTAGGGCAGACAGCCACCCCTCCACCCCCCTTTTTTTTGGATACTTTCAGATTTGATACTTTGATACTTTAGAAGCAGCCAAATTCCCCCTGTCAGGATATGCATAAGACATTCTTCCCTCTTGATAGTTCTTTGAATGATATGTGAGTTTGCACCACAGTATCTTCCTCTCTGGGGCAGTAAGGGCATTTACTAGGTCACTCTTCTTTACTCCAGCATCTGATTTCACCAACTTGTAGGAAGTCATTTAACTTTGAAACCTTGACCTTTTTGTTAAATCTGGTGCAAGTTACCCAAGAGGTGCAGAAGGAGGGGAGGGTAGTTGCGGCAGATGGAAACAACGAAGAGTGATTTCACAAGCTTTGTTTATTTAGGAAAACTAGCTAAAAACAGAGGTGAAGCTCAGTTTTAACAAGGTAGCAGTGTGTTTCTATTTATTGGTCATGGCATATTTTCTCTAAAAAGGATGAGAACATTATAATGTGTTCCTGGGACTGTTATTCTAGTTCTGTTTTTTGTTTTGTTTTTTGAAAGTATTTCTTTTCTTTGTTTGTTGAACTTTTACTCCACCACAATTCTTTTTTTTTTGCCTGAAAATTGTTAAATTCTTTACCATGTTTATAAATAGCTAAAATTGGCTTAATTTGTGCTATTTCATCTTTTATTGTCTTTGTGGACTGAAATGTGTGCTGAGCTTGTAAACCCTTTGGATTACACAGGGACCTAATGGTTTATACAACCAGACTTTTTGTTTTTAATCATTTGGAATGAATATTTAAAAATAAGCACCATATATAGTCTGATGCCAGAGGCAAGATCATGCTCACATTGTAATGTAAGAGGTGATTAATGCAACAATTGTATATACAAAGTATTTTGCTCTTAGTTAATATTGATGCCTATTCCTTTGTGCTCTAAAACTGGTTAGTATTTTTAACTACTGGTAGCCTAGAAACATAATGAGGAAATCTAGTGATTATGAAATTATTTTGCCTCAAAAGTTTTAAATGAAGAGCTGTTCTCTCAGTAAACCATACATATAAATTTTCTTGCAAAATAGTGGGATTTTTTGGATTTGGGATTTTTTTGTTTTTCAGAATGTTAGGAGTACTTTTACTGAGAAATATGAGATTTAAGTAGTGATTAATTGTTCCACTTTGATTAAATGTAAATAATATTATTGGATTTCCAAGCAATTTAGGACTTTGCAGAAACTTGATCATAAATCATTAATGATCAGATAAATGCCAATATCCCATTCAATTCCCTTTATTTTTAAAAAGAATAATAGTAATAATAATATGGATTGCATCCTCCTGGCTCCTACACCGGGAATTATATTATTGACTTTAGAGTAATTTACCTCTTTATATATAAACTCTGTTGTTTGAAATGCATGGAAAGAAGGCTTAGAGTCTATGTATGCAGCTTTTTCAGTCTCCGTGTAAGCCTTAATATTATTCATGTCACAAGCGCAGAAGACTGTACATACCTTTGGAGAGAAAGGGGTAACTACGCAGACCTCCTTCTAAGCCCGTTAATGTAAGATCCTTCAGCTGCAGCAGCATGTCAAAGGGATCCAGATTTTTGTTAGGCATGCATTAGCTTTGCCAAACTTTCTTTATTAATCTTTTTTAACTTACTGATATTCAGGCTACTGTGGTAGTAACTGATAATTGCACTAGTGAGCTATTTGTAGAAAACATAGTAATACTAATAGGTTTGAAACCAGGTGATGGAAAGGCAGTTGGGTGGTCATTTATCTGGTCTCCACATAGGGTAAGTGATCTCTGTTAGCCCCCAAAATAACTCATGGGCAGCTGCTGCTCATTCAGCTGTTCATCTGACTGGTACCAGAGAAGTTGTGATGTTTTCTGGGAGTATGACTCCAGTGTGCAGTTCCAGGCACCTCCTCCTTAGTCCAAAGCAATTGTTTATCAATTCTATCTGCATATTTGCATGCCCCAGATCTGACCATAGTGTTGAACAGGTTATGATTAAAGCTGTCTTTAATTAAAAAAAGGGAGGGGAAGAGGGGGCACAGGAGTGAGCTAAATATGGCTTTTGATTTACTTACACCTTCCTTCTGTTGGTAGTGGAATGATATGATTTTACCCACAGAAGTTTTCTCCAGGTTCTTACCTTTTGAAGGAGGAAAAAAAAAAAAAAAAACACAAAAAGTCACCCTTCCCCAAAAATAAAACTGAGGAGTGCCCTAGAACTGGGGTTGGGAGAATATGTAGACAATAAAAACATTCCAAAAAAAAAAAGGATTTTTAAGGTTAAAGTATTTTCATGCATATATTATACACAAGTGTGTGTATTTTTAGAATGTTTTGTAGGAGTAATTGTAGTAATACAGATAACAGTCCTGTGTAAACTGGGAAATGTTATTCCTGTCCTGCAAAGCATTTTATTCGTATGAAACCATGTTTTTTGACTGGAGAAAGAATCATGAAAAACAAAACCTTAAAAAAGAGCTTTTTCTTTGAGATGACTTGCATTTTCTGACCTCTGGCAGTTGAGCGTTAATGACATCATATTTTTGGGACCTTCTGGAAATCTGTGCCTAGCAAGCAGTGTTTTTCAGCCTTTCCAGACTGAATACCTACATAAATTTTTTTTTTTAATTTATTGCTATCTTATATCCCATTTGATCTGCTCTTTTCACAGATAGTGAGCCAACTGTAGTAGTCATTCATGCAGGCATACTCTTGGCCATTCTTATGGCCACATATCAATAGTTATGACACATTATTTATGTTCAATAAATCAATTTGATCTTGGAGAGCAGATGATACTTCGTTCTGTTTTCTTGAAGATTGAGACAAACATATTTCATGGTCTCTAAGTGTATTATGCAACCAGTCAAGACACCAGCAGTTTCTCTGTCTTAGTTTCAACAGATCTGTGGGCCCGTACTGGGATTTGGACCTAATTCATTTCAATTCTATTCTAAAAGAAGTTGCTCTTCAGTATCAGAACTGATGAGACATTGTAGAAAATGAAGAAAATCAAATCCTGCTATGTGCTAGAATTACAGGCTTCTGGAAGAAGGACCCAGCTCATTATCTTCTATCTATCAGCAGAGGTGCTGGGGTGGGTATACCGGCTTCTAATTCCCATTCTAGAATTGACAACTTTGTTAAGAACAGAGAAAAAGCATTCTACTTTTTATTAAGGTTTGGAATCCATGTGAAAGAAAGATGCAAATTTCAAACTGCATCGCAACATGGAAATGCTTAGATTTTGGGGGTAAAAGATAGTATGATCCAAGCCTGGCAGCAGAGGCATTGTCAGTGATTCCTGCCCCCCCCCCCCTTTTTTTTTTCTAACTTGGCTTTACAGCAGTGGCAATTGCCTTAGTGGTCCCAAGGATTGGTCTCAGACTATAGTTGCACTGTTGGAAACTAGCCGTGTAGAACCAAATCTTGTGCACTTGAAGGCTTATTTTGATGATCCATGGGCAGTTCTACTCTCGCCTTTCAGTGCTGATGAAAGGGCTGCACTGACGGTAATACTGAACCTTTTATTTTAAATAGGAGGTGGGGAAAACACATGCATACTTGTGTTTGCAGGGTTAAGGCCAACTCTCTGAACTGTCATGACAGCTTTTGTGAGGTAGTCACTTTCTGCAGTAGAAGTATGAACAGTAGATGGTAGAAGTTTCCACAGGAGACAGATTTGATCAATTTGAAAACACAAGATATGGACCACATATAGAAGATGCATCATTTATTAAAATGGTGTGATATTTCTCCACAGCAAAAACTGTAAATACAAATAAGTGTCCCTTGCTGCTGTAACAGGCTGCGTTCTTACATGCTGTGATATCGTACCCATTCAGCACACATCCATGATGCAACAAGAAGCTCCATAGTTTGGGCTTTGTGGTTCATGCTCCCTGTCTCATCATGGAATGCAGAAATAGGGTTTTCCTGGGCTAAGAGGGTTTTGTTTCAAATGCTCTTCTATTCACTTGACTAACAAGGACAGACAGCTCCATGCATGCCACAAGCACTCTGCTTAATATATCATCTCTCCAAGACACATTTTGAAAGGGTGCAGCCTTAAATATGATGCTGTCAAAGAGAGTTATGGCTACAGAATTTATTACTGCTACTTGAAAGAGAGAAGGAATAGAGCATAGGAAATATGCGGTAAAGATGGACAAGAAGTTTTTCTGGCATACTCTAGTGTAGCTGCAGTCATTGATTTTTGCTAGCTGAGGAGGCTGCCCAGAATGTATAGGCATAGCATAATCAAAATGATCATACAAGATGGTTACACTATTTGAAATCTTTGTTAAAAGAAAAAAAAAATCTTAACAGCTGTTGGAAGCATGGTCTTCCAGCAGTTACTGAACTGAGATGGAAATGAGCCAATAGCTTTGAGCTGAAAAGTTTTGTATACAGTTACCAGTCTCTTGTATCACAGTGACCTGACTTCAGGAGCCATGGAGGCTGTATCTATGTTTTGAGATCTCTCTGATGATTTTACTGCCCCCTGTCCCATACAGAGCAGCAGACCGTTATTCCTAGAAGGTGCCAGCAGCAGAATGCACCATCATCTTCCCAGCACAGGGAACTGCCACAGAAGAAGTAGAGGAGGGGTGGCGAGTATCTTCTGCCTGATGCAGAAAGCTGCCTGCTGATCCCACTGCAGCTGGTGTAATGGGGGAGGTGGTACTGCAAGTTGAGCCAAACTGCCTTGTACTGCTCATTTCTCTTCCCACCACTTAAAAGAGCATCTGGAATAAATTTAAAAATAACTGTTCAGAAGAGTTCTGTGATATTAGCTGGGGCCCTTTTAGTGTCCATGATAGACATGATGTAGTCAGCTTTCTAAAAATACAGATCCTGCAAATTAGCCCATTATTGTATAACTGAGATAGATAGTATTAGTTGCACAAAAATATTGTATTTCCTGAATTTCCAGAGTTTCATGTTTAAGATTAATGCTACTACTGCAACATAATTTTAAGTCAGCCCTCTCTGAAATTGTTACCATACAACCATCTTGTATAATACATCAGCATAATGCGGATGCTGAACAACACCTTGAGCACTATCCGACAATATGTAATTACTTTTACTTAAGCAAAGGACAAAACTGAAGGTTGGATAAGACGTGCAGGAGCTACACATGGATGAATTACATGCAGACAGAGTGCTTACCCCATGTAAATTCTTAGGCTCACTAAGATTTACCAATACAAAACACTGAGAGATGCTATTCTGTAACTTCTATAACAATAAAGAAGTCACCTTTGTGCCACTACTGCCAGAGACTTCACCAGTGATACGAGGCACAGATAACCCTTTAACTAACTCACTGTGCAGCAGTAACAAACATGCCAGTCTGTTCCAGTGTATCCTTCTACTGTGCAGTGCGACTATGCCTATCACAGTGAAGGCAGCTAGAATGGGATCATTATGGTGCTGATCTGTCAATGCTTCTCAGTTTCCAGAAAGCTAAGCTGCCTTTGATAATGGTCTCTTATTTTCTGGGAGATTATAGGAGACTGACTTTTTTGGACCATCACTCTGTCAATGCTCCAGTCACAATGCTTATGTGTCATGTAAGGGTATTCTGGTCCCTCAGTCTCTGTACCTAAGTGGGAATGCTGGCAAAGGGCTACAGTCCCTATGATAACTCTTCCTGTATCCTTCTGCTTCTCTCCAGTTCCCTCTATATTTTCCCTTATTGCTCTGTGTTCCTTACTACTTGCTCACCTGTGTTCCCTGCCACTGCACCACAGGCGTTATAAGACTGAAAATATTAGACTATGTAAAAAGAGTTGTGTAAAAGGATGTTCTCAACAAAATCACCAGGTGACTACAACTTTTCAGTCTTTCTCTAACCTTTAAATTACATAACTGCTTGCTGGAGTACTTCATTTTTCCTTCTAATTGTCGTGCTGATTTCTCAGTGATGCTTTTAGAAGAAACTCAGACTCTTCTGAAGTACTTTAAAATCTATATGCATGCTGCTCTCCAATAAGAAATTAAATTCTGGTAAAAGGCTTTCAGAAGAAAGCAAGCAGAGGTCAAAGAAGATGTACAACATCCAGACTCATAGTGGTCAAGGGTAGGGCCTAGACTAACCTTTCATGACCATAGTTCAAGTTCAGTGGCACAGCATGTTACAGGTGCCAGGCATCTTCTATTATCAAACTGTATGCAAACTTTTTGCCTTGTACAGAGCTCTAATTTTGTTGCATGTGTTTTTTTCCTCTCAGGCACGTCAGTTTAAATAATCCTAACCTAGAGTTACCAACCTTATCAATTAACTTACATACAATAGTGTTTTGCTGGAGATTCATTGGGTATTGTGCTAAGTAATGAATGGATAAGAAGCAAGCGTTAAAGATGTAGTTCATGCTCCACATATGTGCAAAAGAAGTCATAAGAATCAGGGGAGTTTTTAAACAGTTGCATATGAGGTCGGGAAGCCTCATGCTCATACAGTTTCAGATTTGGACTAAACCCTATATCCTTAAAAACAAACATTTTAAATGTCTTGGGCTTCCCCGTCTCAGGCTGCCCTGTGTCAAGTAGTGTGATGAGCAGCCTGCCTGGCACATCTCTTCATGTGAAAAATGAGGGCCCGTGTCAGCTCGCTAGTCTTGGTGGAATGGCTGTTATCCCCAGTAGCAGTTGGACAATGTGTCTCCTGGTGGTGCTCTTCTGAGCGCTGGAAGGAGGCCCGCCCCATGTGCAGCACGCTGTCCAAGATTTTTTTTCCTCTACTAAATACAGCAGATTAAAGGATCAACCAACTGGTGATGTCTAGCACATGTGCGAAAACGCCAAGTATGACCGTAACTTTGGAGAACTGTGATAAGCTTGTTAATACTGTTAGTCTTGTACTCAAGACCATGAGATATACAGGTCTGGAAGAGGCATAACAAATGCCAAGACAATCCCATTTCCAAGCTGACCTAAGCTAGTTAACTTGTAAACAGAAAGCTGCGCTCAACCCTTGAAAGAACGGGCACTGCATCACAGGATGCTGGAACAACTGTTTCTCCTTCAACACATGCTTCCTTCTCCATCCGAAATCAGTGCTGCCAGTGAGCCTTAAAGGGGCCTAATTTTCATGGAATGTTGAATTCTGTGTTTTGGAAGCTGGGCTTCCCATTAAGATGCCCCATTTAGATGCTCACAGGCAGTTATTCAAAAAGCCTTGTCACCTTAGGAACTGTAGATCTATTTAGAAATGAAGTAGCAGAAAATACTGAAGGTTAGACAAAGGTATGGTAGTTGAGGTATGATGTGTGAAGAAACAATTCTTACTTACAGAGGACTTGTGCAATACCATTGATCACTACTCAGCCATTTTCATGGATGTTAAAAATCTAACCATGATTCAAGATTAAGACAAAACAAACAGGCCAAAAAAAATCATGTAGTATGAAACTGATACAGTTCTTAAAACATGAATAGTATTTGAAATGACTCAGTGACTGCTATCAGGAAAACTCTGGAATAATCATAGCATAAGAAGCAACAGAAATTACTTATATTCATAGGCACTGTTGCCGTGTAATTATCAAAAGGCTGAGTCAAAACTGAGCAAGTCTGTCAGAAATTCAGCATGTGTCAGGAAATATTTCCTAGCTGATAAAAAAAAACATGGCAAAAATCTCTCATAAGGAAATTACCAGCTCTTTTGCATATCTGAATGATATGTAATGGGAATAACTGAATACAGAGTCAGCAATTGTGTGAGGAAAGAAGCCACATTACTTCTTTTATTTTTGGCTGTGCCTGAGGTCAGAAGTTCTTTTGTTCTTTCTTTACCTCCCATTAGAGCAAACATAGTCTGCTTTTCTCTTAAGACTCTTTTTTTCTATCCAACATTTTTTTTTAAATAAAGTAAAAATGTCTGTCTCTGTTTCCAAATGTGACTGTGTAGGCTCGTTATTATTTTCAGCACTTGTATGTTAATGAAATGTTGTCTCATCCTACACTGTAATATTTTCAAAGGAGAAAACCTCTTTAAAGAGGCAGAGTACTGGAGCTGTAATTTATTGAGTTAAACTTCAAACGGCAATACTTAATGTGCATGCTGTTTGAGTACTAACCATATATCAACCATTTACAGTGTATGAGGCTACTTATATAATATGCTTTATTTATTAATGCTACTAAAATTTTGTGTACTAATGCTTTTTCAGATATGGAACATCTGCTCCCTTTGTTTTGCCTTTCAGATTTCAAGCTCTTTGGGGCCAGTATTATTGTTTACTTAAAACTGTTACTATTCCACCAAACACAACTGGGAATTCATGCATTGGCCGTAGGTGCTTACAGCAGCAAAAAGTTTAATAATAATATCAAGTGTATGTGTGATGTTATGACTATGAGCTTGGCTCCTTCTGTGGAGGATATGAACTATAACATGAGCAAAAATGTTTCTCAGATTGCTGTTAACCAGGGGTTGAACTGTAACAAATCTGCGGCTGCTTCATGGTTGTTGCCCTGTTGTTCACCGTGACCATATGAAATTTCACAGCGACAGCAGGAGTGGAACTTGGTTCCGGATGCTTCACAAATCTTAGGCCTGTTTCCACTAGTGGAAGGATTCTGCCTGGCCTTGATGTTAGCTGTATGGGGCTATGCTAGCTGAGACTAGCATGTGTAGAAGAGTCCAGTTAATTACAACAGTAATTGCAAGAGTAATAGTACTGGTAGCAACAGTAGAGCTAGTGGCTTTTATTGACTCTAGGACATTAAGTTGGTTTATCCTTTCCCAATGGTTTGCAAGAACAGTAAAGACTTGCATGACAAGGGTTTTTATACTTGAGTGACACATAGCTCTTTATTTCCCGTATATGAACAGATTTCTTTAATTATTGAAATCCCAGCAGGTAAGATGCTTAGGGATAGTTATCTGATCATGTGGCATATGTTTTCACATGAGACCGTGCAGCAAGCATGCATTTGTGAATGGGATCATACAATTCAGCATCCCCAAGCATGCTGGTTTACGCAACAAGGGACAGTACTAGGCTACTTCTGTGAGCTAGGCAACCTCACCATAACTTTCTTCAGTAGCACTGCCCTGGGACCACATGCACTTTCAATTGTTGCAACCAGTGTAACAAAGTTTAATGTTAAGACCCTAGGGAAGGGGAAGGTGATTTTGCTTTACCAAACAGATTTTGTTACCTCACACTTATTCTTTCTCCAGTTTCACTCGCTCTTTCTTACTTGCATATCCGCAAGAACCAAGATGTGTGTTCAAGTGTATGTGGCTAGGACTGTTTGTGGCAACATGAAGATAAGAGATGCCAACTGTTGAGTCCCCATCATGTCTCCTGTTTTTTTTTCTTGATTGGTGACCATATGGTGTTTTTGACTGTACCTTTTGTACTCTTGAGGAGTTGACGGTGATTGCAAACTTTGCATCTCCATTCTGTTCCATCTCTGTAAGTCAGTAAGCAACATTGCTGATTTATGGCTCTAACCCCATTCTTTATCTTCCTGTCACCTTCTCTTAATGATTTTAATTTGTACTTTGTTTTCCAAAACTGGCTGTCTTGACAAACTGCATGTACAGGTGCTGATATCGTAATGGCCTGCATATTTGGAGGTGCCATCAACATGTGACATTCTTTTATTCCTTCTTTCATTGTTTCTTTTGGGACTTTCAGAACACACATACATTTTCCTTTATACTTCATCCAAACTGATCTTCATATTCCTGTTCCTGATTCCTACAGATCTCTGCACAACTGATTGATAGGACACAGCAACATCTTCTTCCAGTGTAAAGCTTGTGCCATAATTCCTTTGAATTCTCTAGTCTTTGAGAAGATGAAATACAGGCATACCTTGGAGATATTGCGGGTTCTGTTCCAGACCACTGCAATAAAGCGAATATCTCAATAAAGCGAGTCACACAAATTTTTTGGTCTCCCAGTGCATGTAAAAGTTATGTTTACACTATACTGTAGTCTATTAAGTGTGCAATAGCATTATGTTTAAAAAAAATGTACATACCTTAATTAAAAAATACTTTATTGCTAAAAAATGCTAACCATCATCTGAGGCTTCAGCGAGTCATAATCTTTTTGCTGATAGAGGGTCTTGCCTCAGTGTTGATGGCTGCTGACTGATCAGGGTGGTGGTTGCTGAAGGTCGCAGTGGCTGTGGCAATTTCTTAAAATAAGACAGCAATGAAGTTTGGAAGAGTCGATTGACTCTTCCTTTCACAAAGGATTTCTCCATAGCATGCGATGCTGTTTGATAGCATTTTACCCACAATAGAACTTCTTTCAAAATTAGAGTCAATCCTCTCAAACCCTGCTGCTGCTTTATCAACTAAGCTTATGTAATATTCTAAATCCTTTGTTGTCATTTCAGCAGTGTTCACAGCATCTTCACCAGGAGTAGATTCCATCTCAAGAAACCACCTTCTTTGCTCATCCATAAGAAGCAACTCCTCATCTGTTAAAGTTTTATCATGAGATTGCAGCAATCCAGTCACCTCTTCAGGCTCCACTTCTAATTCTAGTTCTTGTGCTGTCAGTTCTAGTTCTCTTGTTGTCAGCCTGTCCTTTGAAGCTTTGAACCCAGGCATTGACTTCTGCTCTCTAGCTATCAAAGTCCTAGAGGGCATCTTCTTCCAATATAAGGCTGTTTTGTCTACATTGAAAATCTGTTGTTTAGTGTAGCCACCTTCATCAATTATCTTAGCTAGATCTTCTGGAGAACTTGCTGCAGCTTCTACCTCAGCACTTGCTGCTTCACCTTGCACTTTTATGTTATGGAGATGGCTTCTTTCCTTAAACCTCATGAACCAACCTCTGCTAGCTTCAAACTTTTCTTTTGCAGCTTCCTCACCTCTCTCAGCCTTCACAGAATTGAAGAGATTTAGGGCCTTGCTCTGGATGAGGCTTTGGCTTAAGGGAATGTTGTGGCTGGTTTGATCTTCTATCCAGACCACTAAAACTTTCTCCCTATCAGCAATAAGGCTGTTTTGCTTTCTTATCATTCGTGTGTTCACTGGAGTAGCACTTTGAATTTCTTTCCAGAACTTTTCCTTTGCATTCACAACTTGGCTCACTGTTTGGCGCAAGAGGTCCAGCTTTCAGCCTGTCTCAGCTTTCGACATGCTTTCCTCACTAAGCTTTATCATTTCTAGCTTCTGATTTCAAGTGAGAAACGTGCTACTCTTCCTTTCACTTGAACACTTAGAGGCCATTGTAGGTTTATTAATTGCCCTAATTTCCATATTGTTGTGTCTCAGGGAATAGGGAGGCCCAAGGAGAGGGAGAGAGACAGGGGAACGGCCGGTTGGTGGAGCAGTCAGAGCACACACAACATTTATCGATTAAGTTTGCTGTCTTATATAGGCGTGGTCCATGGCACCCTAAAACAATTACAATAGTAACATCAAAGATCACTGATCACAGATCACCCTAACAGATATAATAATAATGAAAAAATTTGAAATATTGCGAGAATTGCCAAAATGTGACACAGAGACACGAAGTGAGCACATGCTTTTGGAAAAATGACACCGATAGACTTCCTCTACACAGGGTTGCCACAAACCTTCAATTTGTAAAAGAAACGCAGTATCTGTGAAGTTCAATAAAGCGAAGCGCAATAAAACAAGGTATGCCTGTATACCATAAAAGCTATAGGCATATGCTGTGTTTTATTGTATCCCACCCTGATAAGCACTTCATTCGAAGATAATCCTATGTCATACCTTCTGTGTTTATCTTTTCTGGCCCTTTATTAATTGGAATCTTGGCATGAAAATAAGATCTTCATGCTCCTCTTAAAAGCATCATGAACCAAAGAAAAACTAGAGGAAAAATACAGACTTTGTTTACTTATTTTGTAATTAAATGATCTAAGAAACAGAGGAAGAGTGTGTGTGCATTACATATCGTAAGCAGAGTAGACAATGTATTATCTGAAAACAACTTTTTTTTCTTACAGGGGAGGGAGGTTTTTTATTTTCCGAAGAGGCATATCAGTTCTTGAAATGAAAGTCATAATACGTATTCTGCAATAACAGCTAATCTCCTGAGAGTAGCTTGCTCAGTCATTTATTCTGCAATTCTTATGGGTATTTGGCTTGGGCTTTTTGTTGAGGAGGGGGTTCTGTTTCTTTGGCTGGTTTGAGTTAGCTGGTTGATTGCTTTCCTAAAGAAATTTGTGATGATGAAGTAAAATAAATTGAATTGCTACTTAAATTAAAAAGAAAAAAAAGATAGGGGAAAATCATTTACAGTTATGTTCCTTTTTATAGAGGATTTTGTTGCTTGTTAATATATGTGTGTGATAGTAGATTATGTTCCTTTTTGTTTTTACAGATACTTGTATATTCTGATTAGCCTCTACTTTTGCAAGGCTAAGATTATAACAGCTAGCAAGCAATGAAGCAACCTTGTTTTTATGAGAGCTTAGGTGGGGGAAAAGGTCCTTCACTTCCTTTCCCCAACTCTTGGAATTTTCCTATCAATACAGAGAGGATTGAAAGCAGTGTGTGGAAAAATATTAAAATTTAAATAAAATAGTTAAAGATATTTTTAATGCTTCTACTAGGTCTGTCTTCTTTTTACTGTGAGAGCAGGTGGCTCAGTGGGTCTGGCCTTTCCCTTCTGGAGCTATTTTTGCATTATAATTTAGGTCATAACTTTTTAGAACCTACATATCTAAAGGCAGTTTCTAATTCTACCTATTTTAATTCTGAATTTGAGACATTCTGAGACCTCATTTTACAAGAGTATTTAGTAACTCATAACTTCTGTGAAAGTCTCCAAATCTAGAACCTCATTGTATATAATACAGAATAGTCATTTTTGTCTAGACTCTTCATAAAAGTGGCTTTATAAAAACGTAGACTTCCAGAATGGCAAAGCAGATCTTGAAATACATATATAAATCTGGACTTAGGATAGTATTTTTCTCTAGATTACAACTGTTGAAAAAATAGTTCATTTTGCGCCTCAATTATTATTACCACCTCCTGTTTCTGTAAGGCCAGACAATGAAAAAATTGATTGGCTGTATTTTTTAAGGTGTTCTTTTGGAGGGATTTGATAAAGGATAGAGAGAACACTTTCTTCAGAAAAGAACTAATCATCTCTCTTATATAATTTGAATTTAGGTTCCCGTCTTCTTTTCTTCTATTTCTTTGTTTTGTGTTTTGACTTTCCTTCTGGCTTTACTAAAAAGCAATAGCATATCTCTCAGGCATTGCCTTCTGTCAGTGAAGGAGTTGAAAGCGAGTGATGATACACTGGGGCAGATTACATTTTCATGCTGCTTAAATGTGAGAATTATGGGGGTCTTAACTAATAACCATAGCGTCAGACTTAAATGTGAGCAAGGAAAAGTATGAACTGAGTTAGTGCATAAAGGATATCTGTCTGATTTGCAGTTGCCAGTTACCAAGGACAGCAGTGATTTTTAACAATGTGTGAGCACCCTAGAGAAGATCTTTGTGACCTGGCAGCAGCTTCTAAGGTCATTCCTATCAGCTTTGCTAGTGTCCTTGTTCGTTTTTCCATCACCCTGTTTGGGTAACAAGGAAAGGTAGTGGAATTCTTATTCTAGTGTTTTATTTGCCAGACACTTATTCAGGCTGAAATCTCCCTTTCTGTAATTCTCCTCTTGTGTGTGTGAAGAACCATATACAGAGCAAAATGAGATACTGTCTCAGGGAAAGTGATCTGTTTCTTACTTATGGTTCCAGTGTTTAGGACTGTACATAGCTACTGTATGAGACTTCACTGCCTTCTTCCTCTGTAACCATGGTCCCATGTCAAAGCTGTGATGCCATGTCCGAAAAACACAAGACTTTGACCAAATTTATGTGGGTGTTCTCATGAGACCTACACTGTGAAAGTCAGTTCTATAACTCATAAGAAGGACCATCTATTTCCCCACTTTTAAAGCAAAAATGAAAAATGAATTGCTTTGTTTTAGTTTTGTAAATTGTTCATGCACATTAATATGACAAACCTGCTTGTGTTCCTATTCATATGCCTAGCATTGCCAGTATTATTTCAGTTCTTTGATAAATCAACCCCTACAAGCCTGGAGGGAAATAAAGAGATTATTATTGTAATATCAGATTTTAAATACTATAAGAATGTGCTTTGTCAGTGGAAAGCATATGAGTGTGCAGGTAAAATCTAGGTCTGCATTGGCTTCTTATGTAATAGTGAGTAGGGATGGACAAGACAAAGTCAGACTTGGATGATCCTTAGAGTGGAGGCTATAGCCCTGCCTGTCCTCCAGCGTGGAAGAAGCATGCTGCTTTTGCTGTTTGAATAACTCTATGCAGAACTGTTTTTCAACTATTCTCTGTCCTTGAAGAATAATTCTTTGTTTTGGACTGTAACTTTTGGTTAGTGTTGGGATCTCCCATCTGGGACAGGAGATTCCTACTTTGACTAGCTGGCTAAAGCTAGGATTTATCCATCAGTACATGTTTAAACTGTTGTGTAATTATAATTTCTTGTGGAAATGATCTTTTATTTGTTACCCAGAGCTACAGTTTGTCATTAAAGACTGGCACATGCCAGCTCATAGTAATGCAGATTAGACTTCTGAAAAAAGCCTTAGAGCTTTGTAAGTTTGAAAATTTTTGAGAAAGAAAAATTTAGCGTCTCTTTAAGTGTGATGCTGAGAACTTCATAAAAAATTTCACCCCAAAAGGTAATCTTGCCAAAGAGTTACAGATAAATTAAAAAATAAAAATGAATTTTAAAAAAGTATCTTCTCAACTGTTGTTATTTACTCTCTCTGGTGTTCAACTGTGCTGCTAAAGACTGTATTTCTAAGTGAGAGGTACAGCCTGAATCTGTAGATTCTCTGTGTCATTGAACTATGAAAGAGGGCTTGTTTGATCATGGCATGAACGGTTTCATGTTAGTAATTTTTTAGAGAAGATGAATAAGTTTTGATTAAGGTGGCAGACTTGGTCTTGGGGATCTATATTTCAGCTCAGGTTTCCTGACTTAGTCTGACCACAGACAAGTTACTTAATCACTGTTCCTTGATGCCCTCTGTACTATGAAGATGAGAATACTTTCTTTCCAGCTAGTATTAGTTTGCAAAGTGTGTAGTGGCAGGAACTTCCGGTATTTGTACAGCACTTAACATGAATGATCCTCCCATGTTAGGGCACATAGCGTAGTTGTACAAGAAAAAATTACTATTCATAGTACTGTGAAGAGGAAAAATGTAGAAAGCTTGCTGTTTTGACTGAAACTTAGTTTTTGTTTGCAGAGTATTATTATTTGCGCTATGTGGGTAAGCCAACCACTCACTTTGAGGATTAAGTGGGGCTTTTTTTCCAGTGCCTAGCTACTGTATGTTTTTTCTGCAACTGGCAAATGTGTCTCATTACTTTTTATTGCCTACTGTGGTCAGAGATTAACTCACTCTCAGTTGCCTCTCCCTTTCCTTGAGGCATCAGGGATGATTTTTCTCCCATAGTCATCTTGCTAAACAATGCGACATCTGGTGTCTGACTGTGGCACTGCACCACTTCAGTGTTCATTGCTGAAAAATGCAAGCATTTTATGGAATTATATAGCTGACTTTCAAAGGGAGCACCCTTTTAGTTGAAACTCATTTGTTTTCTTAGAAGCATTTAGAACTACAACATCAGGATACATAATTTCAGTCTCTCTTAGTTAAAAATTTCTCTGAAGTATTGAAAGTTACAATACATCTAATTCCTTTCATTGCCACCTCTGAGGAAATAACTGCTTAGAATTGTAGATTTGACGAAAAGAAACGTTGACATTAAATGAGTAATTTAGCTTTACCTCCTTCGCCTAGTGTAAGTGCAGAAGCAGGAAAATGCCCCAAATAAGCTACCTTTATCAAGTACCTAATTAGCTGAGCTCTTATGCTTCAACATAAGACAGGTTATGAATAGGATGATAAAAAAGGAAACCTTCTATAGCCTAATTTTTAGATGAAGAAAAAGCTTTCATCTGATCATTGCTGTTGGGTTTCCTGACAGTGTCACAGCCTGTGAATTCTTTCTCATTAATACAGCTATGTGAAACTTAGGGATTTCAGTTCATCTCATATTTTGTGTGGCTTTTGATTTTGTCTTCTACAGCTTTTGATTTTGTCTTCTACAGCTTCATGTGATGCAGCTTTGTCCATGTTAGCAAGTATTGAGGCCCAATAGGAGCGGATTTGTAGAGTGAAACGGTGCTGAGGACCTGATATGCAGGTTGTATACATTTCAGGTTTTTACTTTAGACTAGTTGCAGTCTTGTCCCAGCAGCTGAGCATCCTTAGCATTTGAACTGCAATAGATGCACTTCTGGAATGTATCTTTAAGTTTTGTTTCATCCTAAAGGAAGCCAGTTTGTGCTCTCTAAGACCACTTGATCAAGCAGCCCAACCTACAATAAGTGGGAATACTTGGGGAATTTGCTTCAAAAGGGTACTCCCCATCTGAACTAAGATGCTGATGTAAACTCACTCATTGATGACTTTCTCATTTGTAGCTGAAACTGCTTGTTTCCCTGCTTTCTTCCACATCAATTCAGCAAAAGGAATGGAGATCGAATTTCTGGGACATATGTCATAGTAGCTGTAGGGCTTCAATTGAAAATGTTACTGCCATTAGCATACTGATTGAAATTTTGTTTGCCATAAACTTTTGAAATTTTATACCTCCCAGTCTTTCATATGATCCACATAATGAAACAGTTTTTAGAAGCTCTTATCCAAAATTCTTAACCTCACAGATGGCACTAGAAACTAAACAGGAAATCCAACATGTCAATATAAAAAACAAATGAAAAAAACCTGAAGTGCACAGATCTGATTCATTAATCTTTGTTAGCAGCACTTAGATAAGATTATTGAACTCTCATGATAAAATACCAATGAGGAGACTGAGGTATTCCTTAATAAGAGATGAGATATTTTCACTGGAGTTAGGCTTTTTGGATGCTTTTCCTGACTTTGTCATTGACATGCTGTATGACTGTAGTCAACTCAATTTTGCTTAAAGTCTTTAAATTTTTAATTTAAATACCAAAAGACTCCCCAAGACATGTATTATGACATCTAATTTAGAGATCCTGATATCATAACACTTGAGCTTCAGAAAGGAAGTGTTAGAAAAAATGTTGAGATCTTCAAATGAAAGCTGAGGATAGCTAGAAAAAACTGTTTATACTGCTAAAGTACTTTAGTACCATAAGTAGTAAAAGAACATTCTCCCAAAAAACTGTTTCAGTGTTTCACAGTTTCTCAAGCCTGATAAAATCCTATCATTTCTATGCAAAAGTCAGTTTTCCTCCTGAACCCTGTTGAGTAATTATTTGCCAGCGTCACTATCAGCATTAGAAGAATGACACATACAGTGTTTGATCATTCTGTTGAATATAGCTTTGAAGATAACAAAAAAATCTCAAGATGTATTGCACATTCAACATTACTTCTGATGAATTTAGACACAAAAAAGACGTGATTCAACTTACGTAAAGTTCTGCTGTAGTTCATAGTAGCTTTTTATGATGTTAATCTGAAAAAGTCTTAACATGGATTCTTATTTCCATATGAATACTTGAAAGGGTCTTCCTAACAGTTAAAATGTAAGGGGATCTTTTACTTGATTGGACATAAACTAACTCAGGCAACTGTTTATTAAAGTTTATAAATAGTTCATCAACACAGCAGGTGTTTGAAAGATAATGCAACATAGCAGACCCAGCTGACATGTACCTGTCCTGAACCTGACTCAAGACTTTCAAGAACTGCATGATTACACCCTGAATTTGTGATCAATATCCAGAAGTGGTTTGATCTGTCTTTCAAACAAGCACAGGCATTTTCATTAATGCCTGCAACAGTATTGCTAACTCCTACAATTTTCTAATGAGACATTGCAAGTGGCATCTTATATAAATTTCAATTCTTGAAATTATATTAGAGCTTCATTTTTCATTTAAGAAAAAAGTTCCTGTTTTTCACAGTTACAAGTATAGTTCAAGATGTGTACGTTTAAAGCTTTTAAATCTGAAGGTGTTATTAAAAAAATAAAATCATAAAACGAACCTCTTTTCCTCACCCCAGCTGTAAGGGACTGTATTTCAGTTTTGGAACACTGAGGTTGTCAGAGTGCTAGGACTTCATGTTAAAATTATCACTTTTCTTAAGTAGAAATAAGACATGTTGCCATAGTTTAAGGGGCATTTTACAGGAACACCATTTTCTTTAGCATATTTTTTTCTCAACTGTATGTTTTTATATCCTTTAATAATACTGTCCAATTTTCTAAAGCTTCAATATTTTGTTTAAAATGGTCCTTATTGTCAATTTCAATCTGTTTCACTGTATCTCTCTTTCAAAATCAGTTTGTAAAAGTCTATAGATGAAATACAGTGTTAAGTTCAGCTGTAACAATATTTAGCAGGCTTCTGAAATCTATTCAGGACTGTTTAAAAAGGAGAATATTCTTTTAACTACTGCATTTGAGTTAGAAACGAATACACTTCACAAGTTTTAAACATCAGGAAACCTAGGATTTGAAAATAGAACTTTAGTCCATCTTCTTATACAATGTGAAAAAAGTTCATAAACCTTACTGAATACAAACAATTGATATCAATATTTAGCATTTTGTCAAGCTGCAATTCTTGAGGAATAAATGTGTTTTCCTAAGAAGTCAGCTCTTTTCAGAGAAATTCGGTCAGGTGAATATGATTGTGCTTGATGCCATCAACATACAAAGTCAGTGGTATGCATTATAGAACTAATGTATGTTACTAAAAGAAATCCCTTCCCATTTTTTCTGCTTTCATAGGGTATGTTTTAGGTCAGGTAAGAGGTAAGAATTATAGTTAGGGCCAAAGAATCAACCACCAATATTTTGTCATAATTTGTAATTACAACATTATGTCTAAATTTCAGCAAATGTAAGATTATGATCTTAAGACTGTATCAGACATTTTTAGCATATTGTAGAAGAGAGAGAAATCACCTTTCATCAGAGTAGGTCTATTCCTCATCTCCAGCTTTATCATTCTTAGGAAACTCAAAAATTGCAATTCAGTAGTCTTCACCTGATGTACAAGAGCAACTTCTAATAACTGGAATAAATTTTAAGATTCTTTCAACTGCGTGATATAAAAATTACCATTGCTACAAGATATGCTTCAACGTTTCCATAAAATAAGGTGGACAAAATAAGTCTTATAATTTGGAAACTTTTTGAGCAAATAAGGAAAAATAATTGAAAACAACTTCAGAACTTTCAAGGTCAAGTTACAAGTTGCCTGTAAAGTACTATATGCAATATATGAGCTCAGCAATTAATGGGAAACAAATATTCCAAATACAAATTTTCCATGTGGAGAAAGTAGTGCATCCCAAAATTAACGTTAGTACTATAAACTGCAAATGATGACATATTTTCAAAGTTCAAACCAATTGATTTGGGCATGTTCTCTACCTTTACAAATATTCTTAATGCAATTTCATCATTGTTTTGAAAATAAAGGAGTTTCTTTCTCTTTTATCTGTGCAGTAATACGTAATCACTACATGCATTTTCTGTATGTGTGGTTTTAATCCTCAGCAGCAAAAAAAAAAAAAAAAAAAAAGTAAATGTCAGCCTAATTTTTTTATCTTTTCATCAATTGAAAAAGGAGTTAATACATTCTTGGCAATATACAAAACTGTTGTCCTACCAACATGTGTTAAATTAGCTATGGATGAATCTTGCAAAAACAGTATTATTTAATTTGATGTCAAATCAGGCAGTCTGTGTGAATCTATAGATAATCATATTGTGGTACATTTTTGATAATACAAGGGACTACTTTTGTTGCCCTTTGAATAACTGTATTGTTATGCCCTATAATTTTTCCATGTCCTAGCAACAAAAAAGGTTTTAAAATTTTATATTTAGAAATGTGCTAGAATTGTTTTCTCAATCATTGTCTTACTGACAGTTTACCATGAGCAACAGAGAAAATTCTTCTCCATAAAATGCAGTGATCTGTAGCAATTATTGCTGTCTGCTGCAGTATGTTTTGAGATATATCTTGACTTGTTGATGCAATATCAGCTTTGAGGTCAGTATTAGGAGCCCGGTCTCAGTACTGGTGTAACTAAACCAACCCCGCTTGAGGTTATGATTATTCTGTTTGTGTGTACCTGCAGCTTACTGGGCCAGTAGATTGTAAATACTGTGCCTCATACAGTTATGATAAATGATAATGCTTGTGATATGCGTACAGGACAAATCATCTTTAAATAACAGAAAAGACTATATAGCAATGACCTTTACACTGCCAAAGGCTTTGGCTCCGGAAAGCACATCCTGGTCAGCAGGCCAAGAGGCAGAGAACGGCCTCCATTCACAGCACTCAGCCCCTGTAGAGCAGACAGGCTGCATCCACACTGCATAACACTTTGCTGAGGTCTCCTTTGAGTCCCAAGGCATTATTACTTTTCTGCCTTTTTATGCTTCGGAAAGACTGTCACAGTTCACCTGACTAATGACATGATGCAAAGGGTATATGTTATATTTCTTGAGGCATAGTATGATGGTGGTGCCTGAAGGCTGCAAACTGGCTGAGACAGTGCTGCAGGGTTATTACAGTGTTCAGGAAGCCAGGAGCAATTTCATCCATGCCGTCTGAGGGAAGGTTCCCTGCAGTGAACTGTCTACAAAACCTCGCCTGATTCTGTCTTAGAAAGAGCTAGCTGGCTTAGTCCAAAAGAGAGCCCAGGAGCCAAGAGATGTACATGTGGTGTGAACAACCATAGTAGACGATAGATCTGGAACACGAGAGAGAAGTTATGTTACAGTATTGGTACACATGGGGTTATTCTAACTGCAGCTGTGTTGGTTAGACTGGCTTTTCCTAAAAATGTATTTCAAATGTGTCCTTTGGGGCTTGGTATCAGTTCAAGGTATATTTATATATGTGTGTTTGTATGTTTGTATACAGATATAGTTAAGGTTCTTTTGGTTTTAAACTATAATTAAGAACTAATATGCAGAATTGTTGCAAAAATGTGTCTTCAATATAGGTAATCCCATATCTTTGAGAAATCCCTTTAAAAGACTGAATAATTGTAATATGACTTTCAGTCATTCCTACTTCATTGTCTCACTCTGAGTTCTTTATTCTAGTCAGCAATATTCTCAGCCTGGAGTGTGAGAAAGTCCTACACCTTAACTCTTCTCTGAAACTCTCACCCAGCCTTTGTCCTACTCTCAAAAGACCCACTATTGAGTTACTAGAGCTATAACTGTACTTCTTCTCTGGAGTTAGATTAATGACTGACAGTATAGCACAGGAAGAGTCAAATTGTCTTAAAAGATACCAGAAATGTAGAAGTGGAGTTATAAGAGACAGTAAGAGGTGTTATTCCTTTCTTTCCACTGCTGTGTCTCAAAACACCAGCCAGTGCAAAGCATACTCTTGTGTTATATAACATGTCAACTGCATAGCCCTCTACAGTCTTCTTGGGAGGGAAGACAATCAGCATCAGCACTACCTTCTTTTCCTTTTCTAATAAAAGATCTGGCAACCTCCCCTCTGCCCCCAAGATTATGGGGTATAATCAGATTTAAAGTGGAAGTGTTAATTATGTGCATTTGAATAAGGTCTTTAAAATATATTAATTTTCTTTTCAGTATGTTCATCTTCTTTTCAAGGGACTTGCTAAATATTTTATATTTATTATTTCTGTACCTTAGTCTAATCTTCAGAGAAGAATGATGATGATAATCATGAGATCAGTAAGAGATTAAATGACTGAACTTCTTATGCAGAACAAGGAAATATTCAGTGAAAATCATTGCAATTTGAGGAAAGGTGAGGAGAGAGCACAGAAACCCTAAGCTCACTGCCCTGTCTCTCTCCTGACCATTCTTCCTCAGATGATGGCTTTTAAATGAAGAGTAAAGACCTATCCAAATTACAGATTGGTTTGAAAGACCAGTATTAGCCTTGCGTTGAGCAGAGTATTGGACCAGATGACCTGCGGTGGTCCTTTCCAACCTAAATTATTCTATGATTCTATTCAAATGCTAACTCTGCACAGAAACAATTTTGATTCTTTACTAACCGCTTTTGTAAGTGTCTCCTCTTGAGGCTAGGTTCTACAGCTTTGCTTGGCTTTGATAACACCTTTCATACTCCTTTTGTAATTGCATTAAATTTTCATATGCCATTCTTGACTAATATCCATATTAATCTGTATAGTGCAAAATAAAAAGCCATGATCAAGCTGTTTTCAGGTGTTCCAGTGTTCAAGAATAGGTCTATGTGAAATAACCAAAATAAACAACCTTCTTCCCTACTTAAAAAAAGTGCCCAACTCCAAACTATTATACAAGAACTTTCCATCTGTGTCAGGTAGAAAGGTGAAGCATGCGGAAAATACCTTTCCCTTTAACTTGTATAGCATCCACTCAGCCCTGTGAAAGCCTAGGGATATAGATAGCTCTTGCAGGATGCCTGGAAGATACCTTGGTGTATAAAAGAATTTCAGCAGGAAAATTGTGAAAAATGTAGCTCACAACTCTTGTTGCTATCTGATATTTTGCAGTAGCAGGAAAATAAACTATTAAGACTGTATACTGTGTTTGGTAATGTAGCAGTTTAGCCATCGTGAAGTATTTGTTCTCTGCTTTTGATCAGCAGCTTTTGATAATTTGTTATTCAAATATGAAATTCCCAGCAGTTCTCATAATTTTCCATTCCATAGATGGTTTTATTTTTATATAAATTTGAGATAAATATTTGTGTGTTGTTTTAGAAATATTTAAGCAATGCGTAGTAATTAGGTGAGCACTATGGCGTTTATATAAAAACTGCAACATCTTTTCCATTAATTCTAAGAGACTCAATCCACAGTTGTTGTGAACTGATGTAGGATGAATTGACTTTAGTGGACCTATATTGATTTATTTTAACTAAAAGTTTAACCTGAGGTTAACTGCGTGTTTCAGTATAATTGTCTTTTCACATTACTGTCCATGCATAGTGCAATAGATAACAGCTGGAATCTTTGAGGATTTAAATTAAATGGCCAGTATATACTTTGAGACTGGTACAAAATCATAGAATCCCAGAACCATAGAATTGTTGATATTAGAAGGAACCTTTGGAGATTGCCTCATCCACTCCTCCTTGCTCAAAGCAGGGTCAAGTAAAGCAGGTTGCTCAGGGCAGTGTTCAGTTTATTTTTGAATATCTCTAAGGATGGAGGCTCCCCAACCTCTCTGGGCAATTTGTTCCCATGTTTCACCACACTCACATTTAAAAAAAAAAAGTTTTTTCTTCTGTTTAAATTAATTTTCTTGTATTTCAGTTTGCGACCATTGTCTCTTGTCTTGTCACCGGATAACACCAAGAAGGAGTCTTGCTCCATCTTCTTTACTCTCCCCTATCAGGTATTTATACCCATTGATAAGGTCCCCTCAAGCCTTCTCTTCTCCAGCTAAACAATCCGAGGTCTCTCAGCTTCTCCTCATTTGAGAGATGCTACAGTGCCTTAGTCTTTTTTGTGGCCTTTACTGGACTCGCTGCGGTATGTCCATGTCTCTCTTGTACTGGAGAGCCCAGAAATGGGTACAGCACTCCTGGTGTGATCTGACCAGTGCTGAGCAGAGGGGAGAGATCACCTCCCTTCATCCACTGGTGATGTTCTCCCTCATGCAGCCCAGGATACCATTGGCCTTATTTGTCGCAAACGCACATTGCTGGCTCATGGTCAGTTTGTCTAAAAGGACCCCCAGGTCCTTCTTCTGCAAAGCTGCTCTCCAGCTGGTGCATGGGGTTATTCCTCCCCAGGTGCAGGTCTTTGCATTTCCTGTTGTTGAGCTTCAGGAGATTCCTGTCAACCTATTTCTGCAGCCTGTGGAGGTCCCTCTGAATGGCAACTATCCGGTGTATCAACCACTCCCCCCAATTTGGATCATCTGCAAACTTGATGAGGATGCACTCTGTCCCATCATCCAGACCATTAATGCTGATGTTAAACAGTATTGGTCCCAGTATCCACCCCGGGGTACACCACTAGTGGCTGGCTTCCAGATGGATTTTGTGCCACTGGTCACAACCCTTTGAGCCTAGCATTTCAGCCAGTTTTCAGTCTACTTCAGCATTCACTTATCTAGCCTGTACTTCATCAGTTTGTCTATGAGGATATTATGAGAGACAATGTTGAAAGCCTTCTGAAGTCAAGATAAACAATGTCCACTGTTCTCCCCTCATTCACCGAGCTAGTCATTTTATCATAGAAGGCTATTAGGTTGGGTAAGCATGCTTTCCCCTTCATAAATCCATGCTGACTACTCCCAATCACCTTGTCCTTAATATGTTTGGAAGTAACTTCCAGGAGGATTTGCTCCATCACCATTTCAGGGATTAAGGTGAGATTCACCAGATTCAACTCAAGGTGGGCTTTGGTTTTCCTAAATCCTAATCCTGATCCCATCCCTGCAGTGTCTCTTTGCTCTTCCAGGGTGACTTTACCCTGCTTTCACTTCTCGTATGCTTCCTTTTTGTGTTTAAATTTTGTCATGAGCAATTTGTTCATCTGTGCAGGCCTCCTGCCATCTTTGGCTGACTTCCTCTAAGTGGAGTTGAACCATTTAGGGATTTGGAGGAGATGATCCTTGAAAATCAACCAGGTCTCCTGGACCCCTCTTTTCTCCAGGACTGTTTTCCATGGGATTCTTCCAGGCAGATCCCTGAACAGGCCAAAGGCTGCTCTCCTGAAGTCCAGGGTTGTGCTCCTGCTGTTTGCCTTGTTCCCTTCTCTCAGGATTCTGGACTCCATCATCTCATGGTTACTGCAGCCAAGGCTGTCTCCGACCTTCACGCTCCCGATGAGTCCTTCCTTGTTTTTAAGTATGAGGTCCAGTGGAGCACCTCCCCTCATTGGCTCCTCTGTCATTTGTGTTAAGAAGTTGTCATCGATGCACTCTAGAAACCTCCTGGATTGCATGTGCCCTGCTGTGTTGTCCCTCCAGCAGATATTGGGGTGATTCAAGTGCCCCGTGAGGACCAGGGCCTGTGAACGGGATGCTTCATCCAGTTGTCTGAAGAAGGCCTCATCTGCTTCTTCCTGATCAGATAGTCTGTAGCAGAAACCCACCACAAAGTCGCCCTTGTTGGTCTGCCCGCTAATCCTGACCCATAAGCTCTCAGCTTGCTCCACACCTGTCTGAAGACAGAGAGTCACGTATTCTGGCTGCTCTCTCACATACAGGGTAACTCCCCCCACCTCACTGTCCTGGCTGGTCCTGCCTAAAGAGCTTATCTCCATTCATGGAGGTGCTCCAGTTGTGTGAACTATTCCACCTAGTCTCTGTGATCCCAATGAGATCGTAGCCCTGCAACTGCATGCAGACCTCAGAATCTTCTTGTTTGTTCCCCATGGTGTGTGTGTTAGTATACAGGCACTTCAGAGAGGCTGATTTCCCAGAAAAGTTATGAGAGCTTCCCCCATCATGCTGTCCTCCTGGCACTTCCTTGTTTATGCATATATGCTTGAGGTGGGCCCCCTTCAGCCCTGTTTTGTTGATTACCAGGTTTCTCCTGTCCACATCACCTTGGACCCTTTCCTTGCCAACCTGATCCGCCTCTTCCTCGCTTGTGTGGGTCGTCATCTCCCTTCTCCATCACTCGTAGTTTAAATCTCCCCCCACCATGTTGACCAGCTTGTTGGCAAAGATACTTTTGCCCCACTTGATCTTCCTAGCAGTCCTCAATCCTAGAGAGGGTCCTACAGTCATAAAATCCAAATCTCTCTTGTTGACACTAGCTGCGCAGTTTTTGACCCATGCCATCTGTATATTCCTCTTCAAGTCCTTCCTCCTGGCAGAATCAAAGAGGAGGTCACCTGGTCCCATTTCTCATTTTGTTTTTTTAATACCAGTATTTCCTAAAAAGCAATTAGCAAGTACCAGGCCAACTTCTATTTCCACCTGACAATTAAGTAACTGCTATAAGCATGTTACCGGTACCCACCTAGAACTAACCAGTAGTTTTAGATCTACACAAGAAAATGAAGAGCTTTTTTGAAAATAGTACCTTGCTGTTCATACAGAGACATGGATTCTTTTGTCAGGAAAGAACACTTCAAGCAATAATTGTTTTCTCCTGGGCGAAATATTCTTATGAATCTTTAATCAATTTCCTCGTTAGAGCAGCTCTATACATAGAGGATTATAATGAAAGTAAACAATTTTTTTTGAATAAGCATCCAAGAACTTTAGCTGGCAAACAAAGCATTAGCATCAAAATTCTTGAGAGAAGAGGTGATATGTTTGTTGCATGTAGAGCCCTGCTTCTGATTTAAAGACTGCTTTGTTTCTATGTGGTTGCGTGAACACAATATGCAAGAAAGGGAATTAAAGAATGGACAAACCCATGACTTCAGTATTGAATTATGAACACTGTTATTTTCTTCCAGCCTTGGCCAAGAACAGGTAGCATGATATTCTTTTTGTCCTCCTGCCATCATTTCAGGAGGGGGCCTCAATGTGGAAAGATGTGGAACTTTGTCCCTTTTCTAAGTGTGGAGGTCTGATATATAATAATGTGGTCTGAATGTAGACCATAGTTCTGGAGCAGAATTATTTTACATTTTATTGGAAGAGTCTCTACCTAGCTATTACCGCTGATTGTCTGTGACCTCTAGTATGTTTATAAGTCAGTGAAGTTGGGATCTCAAATCCCAAGGTATTTTTTATTATGCTGTTACAGTGTCAGGTTGGACTTCAAACTGAGTCAGCCTCTGTTTCACCTTCTTTGGACTATGTGGTATACCTCTGAGATAAATTGGGGAGTCAGGAAATACTGGTGGTGTATGCACATGCAGGAGAGCGGGTATCATAAAACAGAGTTTGGAGAATTTTTGACTTGTCCATTGGAAAAATGGGTTAGTAGCTGCTTTGGAAATAGGTATCTTTCATGGTTTGCAAATGAAATGTGACTAACAGTGAAGACTGATCTTTCTGTCGTGACTGTGTTTGGTTGCTGCTGGTCTCTTCTCTAGTGATAAATTTTTTTCTCTCGTCACGTTACCAGTGACATTTTAGTGGAGGCACAGGGAATGTTTTTTTATCCTATTAGTCTTAATTGTGTTCTTCCTTGATTTTAAAGTTTTAAAGTTGCAGGCTTTCCTTGAATAGTCTAGGCTTGAAAGGAAAACAGAATGCTATTAAATATAGATATATAATATATACGTGTGTGTGTATGTGAATTTATAAAGGAATACCTAGCAATGAAAAAGGAAAAATGTGAAAGTATATTATTTATTTATTTATTTACTTCTGTCTGTCTGTGACTAGACTATTGTCAGGATAGATCCCCATTCTTGTGGTGGCTTTGTTTACAGCACTACTACCTGGAACCTTTTAGAAAAGTTTGATTAGCAGGACAGTAATAGAACTTCCTTGAGCCATGGCACATACTGAGTGAAGATATAAAAGAAGGTGTCCATCCTATGTGCTGCCAGAGCAGTTAGCACATTTGCAAGGTAGAACTCATTTGTGCTGTCAACTTACTGGCTATTTTCTCTCTTATAGATAGGACTATTTTCTTGTAACTAGTTGAGAAACAGTAAATTTGGTAGAACTTGGGAGCTCAGCTGTAATCTGTTCCTTTTAAGTGGCCTCACAGAACTTCTGAGGTGGATGCTGAGTCTGAATTTGCTCCAAATCCTCCTTTAAAGTCACGATGCCATAGGACTAAGGAGTCCAAGAAGTAAGCTTGTTATAACCACACATGAACAATTTTTTAAAGAACTTATATAGAAAAATAGTGGCTAAGATACTGCTTTTTCCTTAGGTTATTTATATTTTGAGTATGGTGTACTCAAAAAAGAAAAAATCTCGGATGGATGCTACATTGACACAGAACCAAGGGAAAAGCATTACAGTAGAAATTGTCCATTGACTCTGTGACTGTAAGTGTGGAAAAGCAGAAAGAATTAGATAGCATTAATTCAAGATACACAGTAAAGCCAAGGCACAGGATTGGTGTATAGACAGCTTTAACTGTATATATTCATTTCAATGGCTCTGAAAACAAATGGAAGATTACTGGGATAAGATTAACTGCAACAAACGCAGGGAAATGTATGAAGCAGTTGGAAAAGCTTTTTACATTACAGCAGTTAAATCTAGTTAATTGTGTTTGATTTTTATTTTCATAATTACTTGCATTGTTCCATTGAACTCCTGAATGTCCAACATAGTTGAACTGTCATGCCATAATTAAAAAAAAAAAAAAAAAGAAACTGAATACCATTGTGATTAGTGTTATGTTACATGCTTTAATGTATGTAATGCTTATACTGGTTGAGAGCTGCTTCATACTTAGCTGAGGAGATAATTCTTGATTTAAAACAAGCAACCACTCTGACAAGATAGTTAATGGAAGTATTCATCCATATGCTAAGATAACCAAGTCACTCTGTTCACTGTTGCCATGTGGTAAGAAGGTCACGGGTAAGCCTTTGTAATGAGAAATGCAATTTATTTTAATTTCCACCAGGACCTGTCACACAGGCATTGTCCAAGCCAGTAGACTGCTACAGCACCATTACCAACCAGTAAGCAAGGATGAGCTGGTCTGATATTGCTGTTGTCTGTTGATCCGTACCTGTGCAATAGGTTTTAGATCTCCTGAACTGGATGTATTACACAAGTGCAGAGCATCTAACTTGCTGACAGCAAGACATATATCCATGATATACCTAGAGCTAGCTACCTTTTGTCAGTATTACTTGTTTTGTCAGATTTCTAAAATACATATAGTTCTCTTGGAGCATATTCAATAGATTAAAAATTATAAACTGAAATGCATTCACCTTTTGCTGAAATGCAAACACCTTTTCTGTAATTGTGGCGTGGGTAGAAAATCTGATTGTGCCTGGAGGAGTGAAGACAAGACCGTGTTTCAAAATGCAAAGCCCTTACCAGAAACTCTTTCAACTGCTCGCTTTCACTCAAGCTAATTTTGATCTTCCTTACTTTCAGATAAAGCCACTGAAGCTAGTAAGGTTGCAGGTGTTCCATTGGGGAACAGATTAAGAGGAGTCATTGGCTGTTTTTTGACCTGACAGTCTCACCTAGATCCTGTGCTTAGACTGGCAAGTTACTTCCTTACTTATTTTTTTCCAGCACATTTCATGCTGTTTATTTCTGAGTACATCTGTTCAGTTAGCACAGTTGGTTAGGACTTTGAAAGCTATCTCAGGAGGGACACTGCTTGGGTTTGTTTAAATGAAATGAACTGTCTTACAGTGTTTTTGATCACTGAAAAGATGAATTTAGTTGGCAATGTCACATCCTCAATAGCTTCATTTTTAGTGTACTATGAAGCTGCTTTCTAAGACCTTTTAGGCAGGTGACAGTCTGATTCAGCAGGACCGTGGCTTGGGGAGCAGCAGATGCTGTAGGAGAGGTCTGAAATGTAATGGCAAGCATTTCTGTGCTCAACCCAGTGTTGTCAGTCACTTTCTTTTCATGAAGAATATCAAGCTTGACACCAGTGGAACTGAAAAGAAAACCTAGTCAAAGAACTGCAATATCTTCATTCAAT